>NC_135305.1:110791388-111091388 GCF_048772815.1 Callospermophilus lateralis | reverse complement strand
TTTTCATACTATAGATGCCCTCTGCCCTCTAGGAGATTCTAATATAATGCTTGCCTTCAGTTGAAAAAAATTACTAGTGTGGAGTTTTAAAAAAATTGACAGAGAATTGAGTTTCTAAAATATTATTACATGAAGAAAAGTAGGTTATAAAACAGTATATATCATATGATCTCCTTTTTCTGAAAAAATTATAGATAAAAGCATAGAAAATGTTTGGAAATGTAGACCAAAATGGCAATTTAAACATATCAGAATATAAAATTAGAGCTGATTCTTTTTGTTTTATCCCCTTTGCTTCTATGTATTTTTAAATCATTGAGAAACAATATTTGTATAATTTAAAAGTTACAATCCCATAATTTCTACATTCTTCTGCAAAGATTGGTGACATTTTAAGCAACTCTATGCTATAATTTTAACAAACGTTTAATCAGAGAGATTAGTTCATCAAAATGCAGAGAACAAGATTTCATTTGAATAGAAAAAAAGTAGAGGAAATTTAAAACTAGGCTGAAACATTCCTCCTTACTGCTTTCTCGTATTTAGAAACTTGGAAAGATCTTAAAAACAAGAGTGATCAAACTTTACCATGAAATAATTTTGCAACAGATGTGAATCCTTTTCCTATTAAAAATGGCTAAACTAAGGGCATGTTATTTTTCAAAGTAAAATCCTCCCAAGTCTGAAGTACCAGCATGTTCCAATATTTAAACTAATGTTTACAGGAATCAAATGCAAGATGAGCATAATCCAGTGCTATAATTACACTTGACAGATATACACTGCTTCTATTATTCATTGGCTCTGGTTGCAGTTACCCAGAAAGAACCTGCAGAATTCTAAATATCAACCACTCTTCATGAGAACTCATTTAGCATTCACGTCAGTTCTCATCAGAGGAATCAAGTTCAGAGATGCAGAAACCCAAATTCGATCATTTTAGCACCATCCACAATAGCATACTTTCCTAAGAGGCCTTGGGTCTGCCTAGCTTTTCCTTTGTCAAACCTAACACAGACATGTGGTGGGTCATTTCTGTAAAAATAAAATATATTTTAAGTGATCCTTGGGCTTTAGACATATGACTTCCTGTGTGTATATGCCTGTGATTTTCCTCCAATATTGGATTTGCCTATGCTGTTTTTTCCTTGGGAAAACACCTTTGTCTCATATTTATGTGCCTGTCATCCTTCCATGCAAACCAAATGCTGCATCTTCTGGAAACCCACTTGGATTTCTTCAGGTGAGGCTGAAGCTTACTCCTTTTTGTTGCCATAGTACCCGTGGAAGAGACTAGCAACTTGCTAAAAAGTTTATTTCTCCTTTCCAGAACTATCTCTGCAAAACTGCCATCCCCCCAAGTGCTGCATTTCCTGGGCCCCATGTACCTAAGTGAAGCCATGTGACCAATGAGCTGAGAGCAAAGGAATGTGTGTCATTCTGGGCCAATGTGGTGAAGGCAAGAGATGCTTCTCCGTCCTCCAGGTCTCTAGCAACATTGTATTTCTCAATCTTTCCAAGGCCACACCCCCAACTTGTTGACATAATAGTCTATTTATCCCTCCAAATGCTGATGTGCTCCATATAGGAGGCAGATGGACTATGCAACAACCTGGGTGTAGATGCTTCTGGGCTCTGGGAGATGGTGGGACCACAGAACAAAAGGAACCTGGGTGTCTATCTAAGTCACTCTGTGCAAGATCTTCATGGACCAGAGCACAGTATGCTTATGGACCCTCATATAGCCACTGAAACCACAGCCGCCTATCTTATTCCTCAATAAGAATATATCTTCATCCTCACTCTCTTATAACCTTATCACATAAACAAAACAAAAACAAAAACAAATGACTAGAGGATCATTCTTCTCAGACCACTAGAATTTGAAGGGATGGATTGTGGTGTAGTGATAATTTTACTTCCAATACCAGGTCTATGTCAGAACATTGTGATACCTTTAATGTATATAGGTTATACCATTATATTTGAATGAATGAGTGGGATTCTCTAAGTTGTTGATGTTGGGGAGCAAAGAAGTGGCTGTGAGCTGTGAGGGAGCCCTGTAGATAGGTGCATGCTCAAGCAGCCCCTGTGCCTGCAGGAGAACTGTGTCTTGAATATCATAAGGACAAATGAAAGCTGTCCCTATGAGAAGAACATCACGAACAAGCTCCATATGGAATTAATTCTTTGTTCTTCAACATTTCTATTCTAGAGCATATGGCCTCCAAATCCTAGCACCGAGGACTCCACCTGGCCTGTGAAGCCTGGAAGAACCATTAACAAGAATCATAAAGCCCTTTATGGTTCCCTGTGAAAGAGGAATGCCCTATACAATGTTGGGTCTACAGGAAAGTACTTTCCAGAGTCCCAACAACCAGCTCAGAAACTTCTAGAGCACAGTTCCACAACATGATAAAGTGCCTAATCTAGAAAATGAAAAACAACAAACAAAAATCAGCGACATGATAAAATAGAAACAAATTTGCTTTTCTCCAAGTTTTAGGAAGAACGCATTTAGTCATGGCCTCAGTCCTGCCAGTCCTTCAGGTAAAGGCTTCCCGGCTTTCCTTTTCTTCTATCTTGACTGTTATTGAAAACTGTCTTGTAATTTCAGCAGAATGTGTCTTTAAAAAGATAATTCCCTGAATTTTTCATTTGTAAATTGCTGTTTTCTGTTTGACATCCAGTAGCCAGTGTCTTCTTACACAATTTTAATTACATGTTGTTTGTCTGACAGCTTGTAAGAACCTCGTGTTGTTTGTACTTAGTTAGTTGTCTTGGTCCTTTGAGATATTTCTTGGTTTTGAGTTATTTCAAGTAATCTACTCCAGTCACTCACTGTATTTAAATGAAGCTCTGTTTCCTGATTTATTATCTCTTTTTCTTCTTTTGTTTTTTTGTTTTTTGTTTTTTGTTTTAACCAGCTTTGAATTAATTGGTCCCAAGTGTCATCCTGCGCTGAATCAATTCTCCAGTATTAGTAACACACATTAACTGATTGTGACACCAACTCTTGAAGTTTTTGTTTTTATGAAAATATTGAGCCTGCAGAAACACAGGTAGTACAGATTTTGTCAGATGGAAGGACTCTAACCTTATTGTAACTTAAACTTCCACATATATATTCCGACTTTCCACACTAATCCATGTGTTTATTATTTAGCAATAATGACATCTTCTTTCTCTATCTATGTCGTGGAATGTGTGAATTCAAGCTTCTTTGATTTGTTTTCTTCTTAGTCAGCCTGCGGTCTTCCAGCTGGTCATAGACAGGATGATTCCCGTTGTTAGTCATTTTGACACTTTAACATGCCATCTTTTTTTTGAAGGAAAAGATTTTGTGACCTGCCTTATACAATAAATAATGCAGAAAACATTAGAATCAGAGACAGTGAGATAGAAGAAAATTCCATCAGAAAAATATCTTTATGAAACTTCAGCATTTCTTTGTAATGACATATGACTTACGCTCTGTTCAGAGATATACTACACGAAGATGCTTGTTAGGAAGGATGCTTATTATTTTCTAGGCAATGCACCAACTTAATTGTCTTGCAAAACTTGATTTTTTTTTTAGAAAAATGAAGACTTCTGCCATACTTTTTTTTTAATATATATTTTAAATCAAGATGGAAACAAATCTTTCATGTGAGCTGGATTTCAATGAGGGAACAGGATTCCAGAGCAGGCAGACAAAGCAAGTCTTAGGAAAGTGTGGATGGTGTCCAGGGGATGTCCCTAGGTGGAGGTGACTGAAGTCAGGTACACTGTGCTGGTGGGCAAGTGGCAAGACTTGCATGGGGGACAGAGACTAGAAAGTAAAATCAAAGCCTTGAATCATTTATCAAGATAAAGTGTTTGTCTCGTAAGGTGTTAAGAAACCATTATGGTCTGTAAGGAAAGGAGAAATAGAGCCAGATCTATAGAAATGTGGCCTGAGTGTGGAGGGTGGGTAGATATCAGGAGAAAGGGACTATAGTGAGGGAGACAAATTGGAAGCCCATTTGAATCTCGAATCTGGGAATTCAAACAGCAAAACCATCAAAAATTATTTTCTATTTTAAAAATACAGTGTTCTGTCAAGATCAGCAGTCCATTCACTATGGGGTTCGGGTTAGTGAAACATGAATTTGAATTTGATTTTTCTAATCTGGATAATGAGGTGATGACATTAACAGAGTTGGGGAGCACTGAAGAGGGCTTATGGGGGTTCAGTTTTGATGTGTTGAGCCTGAGGTACCTCAGGCCATTCAGTTGGGTCCTTAACATTCACAGCAAGGTGTCAATGATTTTAGGAAATATCCTGATTACATTTAGTTGGAGCATTTATGTGGAGTGGCATTCCTTGAAGCAGCTGTCACTTGCTCTGGGAAAGCCCTCCTCTGATCATTTGCAGGAGAACCAAGAGCTCTGATATGGAAAGTTAAGGTGCTGCTTAATTATGAGTTCACTGGAGATGGGGGCAGGGTAATCCACACTTGAAGCTGATGGTCTCTGACCGACTTTCAGAGCTGCTAATGCTGCAGGAGATCTTACAGATGACCTAGGGTGACCTTCTTGCTTTACAAGCCAACATGACACTGTCGGAGGGAGGTTCAGAGACCAGTCTTGGGTCAGCTCAGACTCTTCATCTCTCTCTTGTTGAAAAATCAGGTGTTTGTTTTAGTAACATTTTTGTCATTTGAGATTTTTCTCACAGCAGGAATTTTCATTTTCCTAATTTTTTTTCCACTGAAGTATATTTTATACCTGGTAAAATGTGCAAGTCTTAACTATAGAGTTGAACAAGTTTTTACAAATGTAATCATTCCTTGGATCAAAACAGACTATTTCTACCACCCAGAAAGTTCTTTGTACTCCCTCCTGGTTCAATTGGGTGAGGACAATGAATTTTTCCCTTTTCCTAAGGGTGGTCACTACTCTGACTTGTATCTCTGTAGATTACTTTGACTTTTTCTTGAACATTTAAAATAATAAATATACATGTTAATGTATGTAAGATGTAGTGTCTTTGAGGGTATCCTGCTTCTTGACATTTATTTTCTTTTTATTGTCCTAAAATGCCCTTAATATAAATGAATTGGGGCCTGCAGTGAGGTCTTGGGGAGAGTATTTCCTGGACTCTACTTAATTCCAAGAGTAGAAGTTGAGCCTCAGAGGAAGGGCAAGCCATGTCCTTGGCTGTGACTGGAAAAATTCTTCCCCTGGGCATTTGGAGTCTGAGAACTGAGCCAGAGACAAAGGAATGGTCACCAAGAAGGTGATATAATTTTAGATGGAAGAATGCCTGTGTGCCCTGGAAAGTGTAAGCAGAGCATGCTCACCACTGTCCTCAGGGAGAAGAGGGGGAATGCTGAGTGGCAGGGGTCAGATTGCACCCATAAAAGCCATCAATGAGAGGCTGGTCAAGAGCCGGGTGGTCCTCTCCAGCTGACTCCGGAGAAAGGCAGGGGAAAGGACAGACCATAAACTCTGCAGAAAGAGGTAACTGTGTGACCAGCTTAGGAGGAATTACCAGGCCTGTGTGGAAAGTTCCAGATCAGCAGACATGGGTGGACCTCTAAACTCTAAGGTAATGTGGGAAATTTTTCATATTTAGAGGACATCCTATGCTGAAGTCTGTCCTTATCACCCCAGGGGACCTACGCTATGTTCAAATAGCTGTCTCTTTAATGACATTGCAGAGAAATATGGATAAAATTAATTCAGTTTTATTTACTGATAATTTATATATGTTAATATGTAATAAGATTCAAACAGCTAACATATCAAATAGCTTTAATTTAGCACACATTTAATCTTTAATTTACATTTCTTAATTTTTTGTCTATAATCCAAATTGAAAGGTTTAAGTCAAGAAGTTAGAGAAGTTTTTGTTTTTTTTAAAAAAAAAACTTCAGTGCTGTTACTAAATATTCAGATCTTTAAGTGCTTTTCTTTATGGAAAAGGTAATTTCTTCTTATATCTGGTTAATGACCAAGTGAGACTCATTCTTCAGTGTCAAATCTGGAGTATAAACTGAAACCAGAGTTAGACTTGCTAAGCAGGAGAAACACTAAAATTCTTCCTCAATCCATGTTGATCACCTAGGTAGGCTTGAATAATTAAAAGGAAAAACCCCAGGTGCTAACACATGATTTGCTTAAAAACTCATATTTTCCAAAGCCTTCCCCCCAGCATCACAACCCAGTTAAGTGGAATTCAACATTCCTCATGTCTACACGAGTGAAGCTCTTTTAATATAAAAAGTTGTTCCAATTCTGAAATACTGGAAGATAAATTGCTATTAATTTACTTCTTGTGATTCATCAGTTTCTATATATTGCAGAATATTTTCTTCTTTGACTCTCCCAAGCAAGTGTATTGCGGAAGGCTACATCTTGAAAATGAAAGTTTTTCCTTAATACCCTTTCCTAAGATGAGTAGGATATTAGACTGCTGCCTCCACATTTTTGAGGCGATATGCCTGCTAAATGCAAAAATTTTCTCTGAGTCATCCTGATATCTGAAAAAGCTCAAATGCGGTCACAGGGAAGCTTATGCTAAAGTATTGCAAGTTTCTGGTTGCTTTGCCCCAAAGCTTCCTACTCAATAAATATTCCCTTTAAACCCCAATAACCCCAATCCCCTTCACAAATTTCCTCTGACATATCTTCTAAATTGTCAAAAAAATGAAAACAGATCCTAGGGTCACTGGGTATCACAAGCACATCCAGGCAGGTCCTTCCTCGGGTTGCTGTCCCCCTGATTGCAGTAGTACCTTCTGTATGGCACTCCCTTCCCCAGGGGCCAGGAGAGAACGCTTCTTCTAATCCATGGCCCTGCATGCAGCTCTGTCCAGCAGTGTGTCCTTCTGTGACACACCCTCTCCCAGTCCTTGCTGCTGCTATGCATTGAGCCCTGGGACTGTAACATTTGGCTCACAGGCTCCCTGTCCACTCAGTCCCTTGCTGCCTCCACTAGAGACCTTCACAGTGGAGTGGGGGACCACCCGCCACCTTGCCTCCCGGTGCTCCTCCTGGTTCTGCAGCCCTTTCAGTCACCTGGCACAGCGCGTGGCTGGACCTTGCAGCTTAGTTCTTCCTCCAAAACTTTTCTGTGAAATCTCAAATTCCAGAGCTTCATCAGCCTTGTGCCTTATGACATATTCTTTCTCTTCATTTTGATCACCAGTCCTTCAGCGAGGGTGATCTTCTCCTCCTCCTGGGTTTTCCCTGGTTCTCTGTTTGGACTAGTACCTCTTCCATTCATCAGGTGCTTATTCAGTACCAATGACATGCGGCATGGTTGTAGCCCTGGACACCTCAGGCGAAGAGTGGCCCACCACTGGTGCATGGTGGGGCCACACCTTCCCGAGGTGTCCTGGCCATCTGTGCTCTGCAGGTTTTTCCAATGGTATCCTGGGCTGATGATCTTTCCCATTTATTTTGAAGCTCAGTGAAAAATGACGTCATCTCTAAGGAAACTCTTCTTATTTTCCAGGAGAAGTAACTGTGCCGTATCTGCGTAGCCACAGCATATCGCTTACCCTTGTAATGCTTATTTCATCTTATCCAAAATATAATTTTATAATAGCCAAGATGGCTGCCCCCCACCCCCTGCTAGATTGGAGGTGCCCCAGGGATGAGGCCATATCTTTATTGGGTTCCTTTTTGGCATGCACATAGTAGGTGTATAATAAATATTGGCTGAGATTTTAATTGCCAACTATTTAGAATCATATTTGAGACTTGCCAGAAGATCTCCACCACCCGTGTCATGCTTCACATCTAACGATACCCAACGTAGCTTCCTGAACACCCATATTGTTCCTCATTCTTAGAGCTTTATTGCGCTGTTTGACTCCCCTAGATTTCCTGCTGCTGCACCTTCCTCTAGCTACCGTTTTTGCTGGGGTTCAAGGCCAATCTCAGGTGCCTGCTCCTCCCTCTTCATTCTCAGAGTTGATCCCTTTTTCCCCCCTCGGTGCTTATAACACCTTCTGTCTATTATAATTAACTCACTGTATTTTAGAGATCAAAAACATCATCATATATGGAATCATCTGTAGAACCTGGGTGCCTAGGTGTCCTTATCTATAATATGTGGGTAAAGTATGCCATGAAACATAAAAATATTAACACCCATGGAATTTATTGAATAGTGCCTGGCACTCAGAAAACTCTCAGTAAAATTATGTGTGCATAATGTCACAAACACACTCTTCTCCTCCCCCAGGGAGGACATTGGGACCCTCATCCTCACTTCAGACTTCCTGCATCTCCCCCAGCACCAGATGCAGGAGGTGCTCAGCCATGGTGGCCTGAGGTGGGCATCGTGGTTGTGATTGCTGTCAGGATCAGAAAGGGACCTGCAGAAGCCAAACCACCCTCTGGCAGTAACTCTGAAACACGAACCCATGTCCACGATTGTTAATGATGGGCTAGGTCTAGAACTGGGGTTTTTTGATAACTGCTACAATGGATTTTAAAAATCAATATCTCTCAGCCATCTCAAAAATACTAACAAATAGGCAAGCAAAGCATCAGCAGCTGAGCAAGGCCAGATTCTGGAGGGACTTCCTGGTGGTGGCCTGGGCTCTCCACCCCTTTGACCTGTTTTCCTTAGCCCTGGCAGTGTTGTGATGCTGGGTCTCACTCATCGCCACCAACTTGGGGACCTCGCCCCTCCAGCCAATCCCCTTTTCTCCCATGTCTCCAACCTCTCCTTTTTTTGCCAGATTCTTCTTGTGCCCATGTTCAAATCTCTGCAGTCTTAAAACAATAACAAGAACAATAAACACAGCCCCCTTCCCTGGATCTCCAGTGACTGTGTTAGGATGGCCTTGGGCCTGAGCCTAAGCAACTCCATTTTAAAAACTCCAGTTTGACCTGCAGTCTCACCAGGCACACCCACAGAGCCCTCCAGGGTGGCCTCAAACAAGTCACTTCCCCTCACCCTTGCCTGATAAGAGGGAAAGGCGAGAAGATCAGGGTGGAGACCACTAGACCAAATGTTTCTGACCTCAGGGTAAATGATGTCACTGAGAAATCCAGTTGTAGCTGATAAGGATTGAAAGGGGGGTCCAAAGTCCCCAAATTTAGTATAAATGATAGAGCAAATGAACAGGGATCCAGCCAGCGGAAACAAGGATGCACTCAGGCTGGAGGCCTGATGAGGACCTGACATCCCATCACTTGTCATTGTTCCTGAGCCTCTGCATGATCCTCACCACTCTCAAACTCTACAGCCTCATCTGGACCTTGGTGAGAGCCGCAGCTCCCCCCTATGACCCCCTCCTCAACTGGTCCTCCACGCAAGGAAAAGCCTGGTCACCATGGTCTGAGTTAATGGGCATCTGCTGGACATAAAGCCTAAGACTTAAGACCTTTAAACTTGGCATGCAGAGGGAATGTCTGTCATTAGCCTTTCACGATTAAGTGTGTTTTGCAGTGCTTAAAATTAATCTAGAATTGTTTGCTGTGAATTAATTAATCTAGAATTGTTTGCTGTGTGTTGATTATGTCTGTTGTAGTGCCCAGCATTAAGGACTGCTTAAGAACTGATTAAAAACCTGTAGAGTGAAACTGTATTGAGTAACCTGAGTGAATAAAGCATTGAAAGGGGCAGAGGCCTGTGGACATTCTTTATTTCTCCCCTCGACTGCATGTGTTGCAGTTTTAACCCCTGGCGTCAGACTGCCTTACTCCTTAAATTTTTTTATTGACCTTTTTGTCTTTGTGGTGCTGGGGATGGAATCCAGGGCCTCACACATGCTGGACAAGCTTTAACACTGAACTACGCCCACCGTCCTTAATTACTTTTTGGAGGGTGACCTTCCCATGTTGAGCCCAGTGGTCACTCTATGTCCTTGTTTTAGTGACCTCTCGGCAGTACCTGACACTCTCTTATTCTTCTCGAAATTTCCTCTTCACTCCCTCTCTGGGACCCCTGTCTCCCTCCCTTGAAATGAAAACCAACCTCTACCTCAGAGCAAAGCCTGTCCAAGGAAGGGACATGACCTTAGTCCTTGGAAAAACCCACAGAGCACTCCTAAGCACATTCCCACCCTGCTAAATTGTTTATCTACAAATAACAGAGAGATTAGCTGTGCCAGGTGTCCCTGACTCAGTCAGGCTAGGTGGGGATCCATAGCAGCCCCCTAGCAGCCACCAATCAGCAAAAGACAGGGAAATACCTGGGATGCCAGATGACCCTCCCAGTAGTTTATGGTGGTTGATAACAAGTTGGGAAACCATGGTACACCCCTCTTGGCTTAAACCAATCAGTTCAAATGAATACCCCTTTTGTACTGACCAATCACCCCTACCCAACTTGTTCCTGCCAGTGAATGTGCTAATCATGTTTTAGAGTTGTTATTTGATTTTCCCTCAGTGTGTGATTATTTGCTAAAAGAGGCTATGATGTATGTGAAGTTCCTGCCCTCTCCAAAGAATGTATAAAAATGCTGTAAACCCTGGGCTTGGGGCCTCTCAGTGTCACCAGTTGCCGTGTGTGTGTGTGTGTGTGTGTGTGTGTGTGTGTGTGTGTGCGGAGGACTGAGCTAGCTCGCAATAAACACCTCTTTGCTGCTTACATCAATCTTGGGTCTCTGGTGGTCTTTGGGGGTCCCGAATTTGAGCATAACAGAAGCCCATTTTCTAACCGCAGTTCTCCCTCCTCACGACCCTTGACCGGGATTTTCATTCTCGGGCTTCTCACTTTTTTCTCTGCCCTTTTGTTTTGGGCAATCTCCTCCATGCTCAGTGCATCAGATTCTTCTTCCCTGGGGGGTGATAACTCCTAGTCGCTATTTCTAACAGCCCTCTGCCGGCTCCATGGGACATTCTGCCTGCTCAGGAGGTGCCTGCCTATTTAGGCCCTAGGTGGCCACGGAGGCTCTCACTGAACTGTTCAGAATGTTCTTTGCCCTAAATACCACCCTCCTGAGGGAGAAGTGCCCCGCCCCCACAGCATCAGAAGCAGAAAGATTAGCGTCATTCTAGGTCTTTCCATTCAGCTTCCCGATGTGTTGTTGAAGACCCGGGAACTGGTCCCTCTGAGTTTCACGTGCATGCCTTGCCTGCTGTCTCCCTCTTTCCATTCTCCTGCTACTCCCGTCATGCAGCCCCCTTGGCTCCTGGTCTGCACTGTGGCTTGGATGGGTTTGTCCTGCAGAGGTTGGTGTGGTAGAAACCTGGCTCCTAGTGGCTGGGGGAGATGCAGTGGGACCTTCAGAGGTGGGGCCTACTGGAAGGTGCTTAGGAGCCTGAACCTGACCCCTCTGTGACTGGCCATTTGGTCACATGCTTACTCAGGCCTGCATGGGTAACCAGCACCACAATCCACTGCGAGGTGGTGGAGTTGAGGGGGGCCTCACATTGCAGGGCCATGCCCAGGGGACTTGCATCCCAAGCTGTGAGCTCAATCACCCTCTATCAAGTCAGGCTGCCTCAGGCATTGTGGTATGGCGACAAGAAACCGACTAACACATCCGGCTGCCAGTCTTTCTTTGGGTGAACGTGAACCTCATCCTGTTCTGCCCCAGCTCACAGTATCGTGAGGATTGAGGAGACCCTGGGTGCTCAGCTGCTCCTGTCCCCCAGCGCTAGCTCTGCCCCTCCTTCTGCACAGGGGCTTCTGCACCTGCAGCCTCCTGGCTTCCTTGGTGTGGTGGCCTGCATTTTCAGCCCCTCGGTGTTACACTGGAACATCCTTCCTTCTCGATTCCTTTCTTCCCTCACCTTCTTTACCTTCCGGACTCCTACTCATCCATCAAAATTTAATTAAAGCATCACAGTCCCTGGGAAGCACCTGCTGTCACTCCAGTCAGGTTTGAATATCCCCCTTGGCACCCAGGCCACTCTCTCCCTGTCTGTTTTGAGAGGCAGAGTATTCTAGGATGACTCTAGGACAGACATAAAACATCTGGGGTGGAAAGCCAGATATTCACTTGTGCACTCTGACCTGATGGGGTGACTTCCTCGCCCTGTAACCACTGATTTACTTGCCTTCTTTCCAAAACAGACACATCTTTCAGGTAAAGAAATCATGTTCGATTTGACTATGTTCCTCAGCACCCACCACAGTGGCTGGGACATAGTAGACTCTCAGTAAATGCTCACTGGACAAAAGAATAGTAACAAGTGGGATGCAAAGTTAGAATTTTACTTTTGAAGTATGCTAACAGGGAAGATTGCCCTAATTTTATCTTGCATGTTTTTCTGCTTGCACGTAAGATGTTGGTGGCATCTCATTAACTTATTGTACACAGGCTCACTGTTCCCCAAATCAAGAATCTTCCATTCTTGACAGAAGGGCACAATGTAGTTAATTAACAGGACTGTGATTCTGGAGAGCAACGTGCAGGCAGATACTGTGACAAAATTCCTTTGAGACACACGTAGAGAGACAAAATTTGAATTCCTATCACAGAGATATCAGAAAGCCTAGCAAACTAAAGAGGGGGAAGGAGAGACAGTTTACAAAAGTTTGACAGCAGAAACGACCCTTCCTGAGCCCTCTGCCAGCTAGCCACTACTGGAAGAGCAGAACACAGGGAGAAGTGGGCTGGGAGGGACCCTGGTGGGCAAGAGACAGAGTTAAACACTGTGATCGGAGGGGTGGCAGAAGGCCAGTCATGTTGTTTTTTCACATCTCTTGGGAAAGAAATCGAAAGTAAAGGACAAAGAGGATTGAGGCTCCCTCCCCCAAATGATAGGCCAAGAGGACACAAGCAATCAGGCCTCAGATCCCTCTATCCTCAAAGAACTTTTGACCCTGTGCTGATGGACATCTTTGCTCAGTAGGTCCCCACCTGGACCAGACTCACCATGGCCTGGGCTTCACATGCTCAGAGCTATAGCTTTCATTAGAGCAGAACATTCCAATCCTACACTGAGCCACCAAGGTCATGTACCCCAGCTCCTTCCCTTCTAAGAAATTCTTCCCCCAATCTCCCTCTCCAAGATTCTTTAAGATACCTGACCCCTTTCTTACAGACCTCTTGATACCCTACCTACCCAAATCCAATTCTTGACAAACAACTGGTATAATCCTTCCCACTTGTGGTTTCTGCCTTAAAAGCTTGTTTGAAACCTATAGATAGTGGAGCCCACATTCGAGACAGCATGTCCTCAGGCTCCCTTTCAATTTGATCTGGCTTAGCTCAGATCTGTGATGAGCAACTGTGGGAAGAGAATTCCAGCAGCTACTATATGCTGAAACAAATGCTATCATAAAAACCTGCACAAATTAGCATCCCCATTTTACAGTTTAGGCAATTGAGATCCAAAAACATCATGCAATTTACACAAAATTTGAATTTGAACCTGAGATGCCAACTCTAAAACTTATTGCCTTTCTGCATATCATAGTCTATGGTTTTCTAAAATAGAATCCAATGAATTGCAGCAGAAAGATGTTTACCTGAGAATCTCTTTTTAAAATATCATTTTGCATAAAAATATTGCATCAGATAATACTGGGAAATGGATTTGGGGTCATTCTTGCATGAGACCCTGTAGCTTAAGCACTCAGGTAAAGGGGACAGAAGGCAGGCAGGAGGCTGAGGTTCTGTGGAGGGAGGTGGTTTGGGGTGGGGTGGTGGACATAGTCTGTGATCTTGTGGACTCTGACTTACTTCAGTAGGCAGGGGACCTGGCATCTTTGGCTTGAAAGTTCCTGAAGCTGATCTTAGGCTGTGGGGACATCAGGACCCTGGCAAAGCAAGAATTGCATTTCTCAGATGCAGCAAACACAGCTCTCCCACAGAAGCCAGGCCTCCTCTGGTCTTGGGAGTCGAGGCCAGCAGAGCTGAGCTAAGCAGCATCTGATCCGGGTCTGCCTCTGTTAGCTTCTGTCTCCTTGGCTAAATAAACCCAGAATCAACACTTTTACAGGGTGTGTGGGTGGGGGCTTCTTTGGGAAAACTGCATCCTCAGCATACTCTTTATCATTCCTGTGTTCCTTTGTGTTCCTCAGATTGCTTCATACACTCCTTTGTTTCCTTGGGAAACAACCCATTTTAAAAAGAACCGCACGTGTGTGTGTGTTGTCTTCCTATGACATTAGGGCGGCGCGTTCTCCCTGGTCTTCCTGATAACTGGATCCTGGTACCTCTGCCTGCACCTGCTTCTTTGGGTGTGTCCCAAGGACAGGGCTCAGGTTTGGCCTGCACCTTCTGGTCCTGCTCCTGGAACAAGAGCCATCATGTTCCCCGCATGGCACTGCACATTCTGGCCTAGGACCCCGAGGCCACAGAGGGGCTCTTGGTGCATTAACAAGAGAACCGATACTCACACTTCAGCTCCAGCTTGATGAAATCTGTGTTCCCCAGATTTTCCAGAAACACTCCCTGAGGGATTAAGGTTTTGAAGTAGAAAGAAATGTCAGCGCTCGTTTCCCCTTGGAAAGTAGAGAAGTGCAGGTAGGATGACGGGTTTGGGAATGAGGCGGCATTCCAGTAGTTCCCTGTGGAGAGAAAAGAAAAATCCAGGTTGATTTATACCTTGATGAAGGTAATCACATGAGAGAGACCCATTTCTTGAGCTTAACCAACCACCATCAGCAATATCCTCGTTTCCCTCATCCTGTTGAAAGAAGTTCACTAAATCCCCACACACATGTAGGTGTCTATAAAATACTTCATGTTTGGTTTATGTATATTACTTAAGTTTCAACATATAAAATGTATACACAATTAAAAACATGCCAATATAATAAATTTATATAAAATAAAATAGATGAAATATTAATGTCTATAAAATACTTTGTTAACAATTGCTAGTTGGGGCTCCTAACAGGGCGGTCCCCAGGGACTCTAGGTAGTCAACACGTAGAGGGATGAAAGCCCAGAGAAGCCCCTCAGCCTACTGCATATGGTGAGCAGATGGAGGCCGTTTTGAATTTGTGCCTATGGCTGGTGGTTTTGGTCTGCTGCAAGAAGCGTGGGGGCTAGATCAAAGGGTGATAGAAGAGGAAATGGAGGTTTGGTCTCTATTCCTCCTTCTCATCCACCATTGCCCTGGAATAATCAGTGCCCGCTTCTGCATCAGCAGGTGCTCAGACACAGGGTGCAGGTGCTTCAAGAATACAAGTGGGGAGCCCAGAAGCCTTTTACTTAGGACCTGAGTAAAAGGGAAAAATGATTGGGCTGGGCTGGGGCAGTTTCCATCCTTTCCTGTTCCAAGCCTCAGAAGTGAGTTGCCATAAACAGAAAGAGTGAGTCTTTCCTACCCAGCTCCTCCTTGGGAACTCGGGGTGCAGCTGGGACTGTGGGGTGTTTGGTGAAAAGGAGAGTGGAGAGTTGAGCCCACTGGAGGCTAACCGGAGGCAACCTCTACTCAGGAGCTCCAGGGGAAGACAAAATGTACCCACCAACAACCTCCACCCATTGTCTGACAGTGAAATCACTGTCCCCAGTGGTAAAACAATTCCCAGGGCAAAATCAGAACACCAAACTGGACTACTCAGGTTCCCCCAGAACAGATGGACCAAGGACTTAGTAGAAGACCATGGCTTGGCTCTCCACTTCTCCAGGAAGAAGTCCCATTTAAATGAGCACATTCAGCATCACAGTTTAAGACTAAGTCACACGGACAGGTTTTAAAGCAGTTACCAAGGCTTGGACTTTAATAGTAATTCCAAAGTGTTGTGTTTTTTTAAAATGATATTTGCTGTATCTTTTCTTCAAAGAACACAATGAATGAAAGTTCACTTTATTAGTTTGTACTCAGATACCCTTTCTTTTATGAAAATTATGTACATATGCAATATTAAATTCAAATATCATTCTTAAATAAAAGTAACTTTGTGTTAGTACTGTTATGTTAAAGTCATAAATTTAGATAAAACATATCTTTACTCTGAATGTTAAAATGCCTTCTTATTTAATTAATGTTGTTTTTGTTTTTAGAGACATCCGGGATATTGGGATATCTCAATAAATGTGGGTTGGTTCAAAGACAAATATATGATGGGCACCTTAACATTTTAATGAGTTTGGTTGGGCCTCTGTGGCTCCTGACCCAGGCAGCACCAGGCTGCAAGTGATTAGCATTTTTTTTTTTGCACTAGCAGGGAACACATAGGTGAGGGAACTTGGGTAAGGTGTTTGTGGGATAAGGCACAAAGACAGGGACACATGTGTCCATGGAGACGGGTTCCAGGACCCCAAATAGATACCAAAATCCTTGATGCTCAAGCTCCTTGTAGAAAGTGAAGAAATATTTGCATATAACCTTACAATGTGTGCATTACATCAGCTTTGGAAGACTTATAATATGTAATACAATACAAATGCTATGAAAATAGCTGTTATACTGTAATGTTCAGGGAATAATGACAAGAAAAACATCTGTATGGGTTTTGTATAGATGTGATTTGTTTTTTAGAAATTATTTTTATCTGAATTTGCTGAATCCTTGGATTCAGAACCTATGGTTGTGGAGGGCTGACTATATTTCCTTGGTTAATATAGAAAGTTCCTGGTTATCGGGAAAAAAAAGAAGTTCCTAGTTGAAGTGAGTTTGTGGTTTCTGAATGTTCAACTTAAGTTTAGTTTTACTATTTACTCTGGATTTGGTCTGGGTTTGTATGGACTTTGTACATTTAGGCCAAATTGTTGAATTTACAGACATAAAGTTGTTCATAGTGGTTTTTTTTTTGGGGGGGTTCTGGAGATCAGCAGGCAGTTCATACCCAGCAAGATCTCTGTAAATGTCTGGACTAAGGTAAACACGGTGGTGGGGCTGACTGCTCTTGAGGTGTCCCAGAAGTTTCAGTGCAGTTTTGAACTTTTTTTTTTAACTGCAAAATCATAGCTTCCATGGAGTGGGTGGAAACAGTTTATTTTCTTTTGGAGAAGAAGACGATTGTATGATATTGGGTAGGGTGATGATGGGAAAGAGCAGGTCTTCACTACCCTCCTTCTGGTCAGCATCTGACTGCCTGTACAGCAAGAGAAGCACAGGCTCACCTTTACCAGCTGCCTAGAAACAAAGTCCTCTTGAGAAAACCTAAATCAAATGAGCAACCCTCTCCCCCATCAGAAAGTCCCAAAGCCTACAGGGAATGAAGATGAGTCACTTGGGGCCAGAAGGAGTCTGCACATCCTAATTGGGTGAGAGCCCTTGGAGCCAGCAGTGATCAAAGTCCTTAGCCAGCCTTCAGCCTGAAGCAAAGCAGTTCTGTCTCTTTAGGCTGGATCCCCAGGACAGGAATGTAATTAACATTTTAAAGTTTCAATCCAATCAAGTGCATTCTTATTTTCTGAGGTGGTGATATATTAACAGAAGGTCAGTTGTCTCAAATGATTCTAGAAACAGGAAAGCTAAAAGTAAAACATGTCAGTATTTATTTGAGGTCCAACGCTAGTTATTCAGAAGGAAATATCTCCAGAGAGGAGAAGGGCGGCTCCATCAGTTATTCTACTTTGATGAAACATCTCTGTGGACCACGGTTCCATTTGTTCTAATTCTATCCTCACTAAGCAACTTCAGTTTAATATGGTCTCTTGAATGGACCCCTTCACAGGCAATCATGCTTTGCACAAGAGGCATGCTTACTACGTGATACCATTGGAGTTGTTGCTTGTGAGTTGTCCCAGACCTCTGGGAAAATTTATTAAATCCAGATTCTTGACCAGCAATGGTGAGGGCTGCACTGGTGGTATTGGAGCTGAGGTGTCTACTCTAGAGCTCCTGGAGAGGAGCCACTGAGGCATGGGATATTAGACTTTCCATTTCCATTTATCTTTAAAAGCTCATCTTTTTAAATGTCTATTTTAGTTAACTTTAAGAGGTACACAGTCTATGAATCCAGTGGCCTGTAGATGGAATTGATAAGTGAGCATGCTCAGTGGGGTGTGACCTTACGGGCTTGTAATGAGTAGTGTATAAAGAAAGAACTTTGGATGCTGAAGAGTCGGGTTAACCCTCTCCAAGCTTCATTCTGAAGAGGCTGCTGCCTAGTTGCTGGATTTTTTGGTCATAACAATAATGCAAGCACTCCCCCCAGTGCACTTGCACTTCCAGAAGCATGGAGCTTACAGCATTAATATTGTGGGTTTCCATTGCTCCAAATGACCATGAGCTCCACAAAAGCGGGCTAAAACCACTCCATCTCTGTAACCTTTGGCCCCAGAACAAAGTGCTCAATAAATAATTGTTAAATAAATAGATAAGTGATTGGTTGCTCTTCTCATTTATGCCCAATACTACTCCATATGCAAAGTCTTCAAGGGACAGGATGTGCTTTATGGTAAAGCCTGAGTATTGTGTGCCTGAGCATGGAAGATGCTAGATAAATATAAATAAAATCTAATGCCACTTTAGTGCCTGCAGATAACGGGACACTGCTTCCACTAGCACACCATAATTTTCCTCATCCATGACTTTATTTCTATTATTCCCTATAGACCTCATTGAACAATGCCATGCATTTGCAAGACCGATGGTCTCATAACCTTAAGGTTATTGAAATAGCTGCAATTTGTACTTGTGATCAAGGTCAGTGCTATGGAGGGTAAAGCACATTGGATGAGAACACCAAATTGGAAATAAGAGATTCCCTGTGGGGCAGGGCTTGAGTGACAGCAGGTGGCAGGGACTGGGCCAGTGTGGACAGACAGAGGGGGCAGGTTGGAAACCGAGAGGGAAGACATGATACAGAATAGAAATGACTGTCTGAGACTGTAAGAGTCAGTCAACAGTAACAGAATCCTGAGGCAGGTGGAAAGGCTCAGGGACCCTGGCTGGAGCAAGAGTAATCAGAGCTTGGCAAGATGGTTGGGAAGACATTGAAGGCTCTTCGAGCTTAAGAATGAGATAATCATGAGAAGCTTTTTAACACATTCTGGACAAGGCCAGACTTATCACATGTGGCAAGAGGTACCCGAGAAGTACCTCCAGCTCAGTGAGCCAGAGTGGGCTGGGACCACACCCCAGGCACAGCTGATGCTCAGCCACATTGCAACCCGTGGTGACCATCAGCAGAAAGCCCCTGTTAGACGTTCATGCAGACTCGTTAACAGCCACTTTCTCTAGTCTGACCACTGATTACATGGTATGATATTCCAGCTTCAAAGTTTCTAAGGATAATTTCTAATGGGCAGCATTTAATTTTTGAGTCTCATCTTCATTGCTCACAAGGTACCCATGGGTACCATTATGTCTCACAGTGCCACAGGACCACAGCCACCCCAGTTCCCTGGTCCCCCACCTCCCCGTCTCATTGCTTAGAGACAATCCCTTCTAACCTCTTTAACTCTTTAGCTGAACCTCTGTATTTAAAAACACTTCTGTAGGTATTTATTAATTCATCGCTTACAGACATTCCCTATTGATTTTCCGGGATGTGAGGTCTGGAGTTACTTTTGCAGACCTGCCTCCCTCCTCCCTTTTTGATATTCTCCCTCAAAAGGGCCCAAATCATAGACTTTTGGTGATATTGAAATTCAGGATTTATATTTTTAGGACTAAAATTATTATTCAGTAATGAGCCAGGCAGCAAATGTACATTTCTTTTCGGTATAATTTTTGTTTCTCTAGAATCAATGACTTTTGTTTTGCTTTGCGTAGTTTCTTGTGAACCTGCCGTGGATTCTTGCCAGATTCTCCAACAGTGCTGTAGAACCCTTCTGGAACATGTCCACGGTTCCACGCCCCCGTGATCTAGCAGTTGCGCTGTGTCCCCGGGTGGGGCCTCCACATCTCTCTTTCCCACCCGATGGCTGCTTCTCGGGGTCCCCACAGCCCTTGTCCTGGAACCCATCTCTCCAGTCTCCTGGGACTGGCTTCTGCTGCTCTTTGGGATTCAGTCTTCAGGCTTTGCGGTGTCCTGGTGTCCCCTGCCTGGTGCGCAGCCTCAGTTTCCTGCATTTCCAGAGAGCTCCTTGCACAGAGGGGTACGGAGGCCACTTTCCAAATCCTTGTCCTTCTGATGACTCATTCTTCTGCTTTCACACCTAACGGAGAAACTCCGTGAAGGAAGCTGTCAACCTGTCTGGGTTGCTACCAAGGAAGTGGGAGCTTTCTGATTACTGTCCCTGGAGGGGAGTGGAGATACAGATCTCTAAATTTTCTCTCTGGAAAATTTCAGGATTTTTCTTTAACCTTTTAAATGGAACTTCACATGATGGGTTTGGTGTGGATCTTTTCTGCCACATCAGGTCTGGGACCTGAATCATTACTTCTCTGACTCTTCCTTCTCAAACACCTATTAATTTTAGATTTGTCTTTATTTCTCTTGCTCATTTTCCTTCCTAATATTGATCTTTTTTCTTCATGTTCTGATTCCTTGGGCATTGCCTCAGCATTATTTCTACCCACCCCCTACTGCTTTTTAATTTCAGCCACTGTATTTTTACTGAGAGTCTCCTTTCCACAGCACCCTGTTCTATTTTTTGGATGTCATATCTCAGTACCCTTTCTCTCTGAGAATATTAATCTAATTTCAAGGGTTTTCTGCTGTTTTCCTGACTGTTTCTGGTTCTCCCAAGCTCTCTTGCTCCCGTGGTTAGTTTTGGGCTCCTCTCTGAGGCTTCCCACCTTGCCCCCAATGGTGGCTGAGTCCAGCCCCTCCACTCCCCTCCGCAGGCAGGTACTAGGAAGCTGACCCACTAGGGTGGAGTGTCAAGGCTGGTGGTGGATTTGTTGACTCCTGGGCTTCCCTCCAGCAGGGAGAGTTCCTTGTCTTCTCCAAGGTTCCAAATGCCAGTGTCTGTGAGATTCTTTGGTGACAGATCATTCAATTTCTTGCAAAAAGAATCCTCCAATTTCCTCACAGGGAGTGTCTGGTGGTCCGTGTTCTGGGAACTGAGAGGCGGCTCAACCTTACTGTGAATATTTCCACACCTTTTCTCAGTTTTCTTTGTGCCTGGGGTCTGGAGCGTAAACCCCAGCCTCTTGCGTGGTAGAATAGGAACCGTCACTGCAGGTCAGAGGAAGGGAGCCCCGGGGGGTGTGGTGGTCTGAGTGACAGGTGTGCAGGCTGCTGGAGCCCTGCCCTCACGGCCCTTTACTGCCTAGGCTCCTGAACCACTTGGAGCCTGCAGCTCACCTCTCAGGTGCCACCAGCAGTCTGGTTTTCCCTTCCTGCCAGTTATGAAGCAGCAGAACTTGTGATGTGCCCAAGACTTTTGTGGAGAAGGAAGAGGAGACATAACAGAGGAGGTGGTCCCCATCCACATGGGAGCCACACAAGCAGCCCAAGGCATAGACGGTGGTGTTATCATGAGGGGGGAGAGCAGAGGCGGTGCGGTGGGAGGGGTGGCAGGAAGCAGGTTCCTGTAGCTGCTCTGGCTTGGCTGTCCCTTGCTCCGGGATCAGATGATCTGGTTCCCATCCTTGGCTCTACTACCTTCATCCACCAGGTGACTTCAGGCAGCTGACTTGACCTTCCTGGATCTCAGTTTCCTCACTGGGGCAGTGGAATAACCAAGCGCTCTTTCACAGGGTGTGGTGAGAATCACAGGAGGCAATTAATACATGGTGCTGTGCACAGAGCAAATGTTCAGGAAGGGCTATCAATCACTACTAAACTGATGACCTTTGCTGTCACTGTAGTCACCCTATAGAGGAGTGTGGCCAAGGAAGTGCAGCTGGACTGAGAGGGAGGTCACAGTGGCAGCTTCTCCAGCTGGCCACCATACAGGGCTCCCATCTACGTACACCTTTCCTAGTCATCCTCATTCATTCCTGGCTCCCCAGTGACTGTCTTTCAAAACAGCTTTGAATTTTCTTGTCTCCTCGATGATTTTATAAAAATTCCATTAACAACACCTGAGTGGGAATTATGACTGGGTTCTGGCAAAGTGTTACGTGGTTTTGTGGAGTAGCCACTAAATAAAAACCTGATACAGAGGAGTAGCCAGGGACAACTGCAGAGCAGACTTGGCAGGAGATGTGGGCCTGGCTCCTGCTGTCCTCCTTGCCCAGTGGAGGGGAGAGTGATCAGGGGATGGGGGGAGGCAGCGGCTGGAGGAGTTTGCACTGGACCTAGGAGGAGAGGATTGCATGAGGGTGCTCTGGGCAGTGGGGCTTCTGGGGAGGCTCAGGCTGTTAATGGTCTTGTCCTCTCCCAGATTCAGTAATTTTCCCGGCCACCCAATGGCCCCATAGTTGGACTGTCGTGAGAAGCATATCTATAAATCTTCTTTGAATGGCAAGCATTTTCCAATGTAGATATCAGCTTGGAAGAGACTAATTACTCTAAAAATTATTAGTGACCCAGAGGTTAAAATGTGAGTATTCTCTGAGTAATGCAATGAGTTTCCCATCGTTTAGTACGGGCTGAGTGCTGTTTACAATAAACTGGATGACTTCATTTGTATGCAGATTTGGCTCTATTTGTAGAGGTTTCCCTATGGGTAGGAAAAAATTACTGTCTTAATTAAACCTTTTTGTACATTCAGACTAGGAGAGAGCAGCTTTGTTGAGCACTGAGCCTCATGTTACTGGGCAACTAACTTCACAATGAAGGACTTCAAGTAAGGTGCTGCCCTTGGATGTGAGTCAACTGCTTCTCTGCAGGATTTTATCCTCTCCACTGAGCCTTTTCTACAGCTTCAACCCAAAAGGATAATACTACAAACTTGTGGGAGGAGTCAACATTTTAAGTCTTTCATCTGGTGTCTCTCTGTGATTCGGTTCTTTTAGGCTAGATGGGGATGGAGTCCCAGGGGAAAAGAAGATGAAGGTGGAACTCTGAAGGTCATGGTGCTCTGAACACTTGCTAAAGTATATGAGTGGACCAACAGCAAGATCCAATAAACTGGGTTGTCCCCAGGTAGTCATGGAAACTATCACAGATCAGGCCTATTACTGGTGCATTTAAATGTAAATGTGCATTGAGGTAATTTGACTTTATTCTGAATGCTTAAAGCAGTTCTGTGCTGGGCCTACCTATGAGGTCCCTACATTTCCTCAAACTTTCCTTATTGGATTCATTAGTTTGTGCACAAGCAATCCCAGGCATGTTGAGGTTTGAAGTTAGCAATTAATAACCAGCAGTGGAGAAATGAATAACTAGGTATAATGAAAACTTTTGGGTTCCCTGTTTCTCACTTAAAATTTGGACTTGGGTAAATCCCAAAGGCTTCTACGTGATTGACTACACAAAAGGAGGTACTAGGAAGATGAATTATCTCACAGCTTGGCAACACAGAAAATTGAAGGAAGATCTGTTTGATTTTTGAGAAGTAAAACTATGTACTAGGCTGTACCTGTGGATCTTGGAGTTCAAGTTTACCACCACTCCATGCAGGCTGATGAGAAGACTTCACAGGTAGTGTAGCACCCCAATGAGGTTGCCTGGCTTTAAAAAAAAAAACTTATTCTAATTTGTTACATGTGACAGCAGAATGCATTTTAATTCATATTACACACATAGAACACATTTTTTTTCATATCTCTGGTTGTACAGTGATCTAGGAATGAATAATTTGACTTTTCTCTTTTCTTGACCATTTTTACCCATTTCTTGATTTCTAATACTGACCACAGCCTAGTAATTTCCAAATTCATACATGCAGCTAGAGCTCTATGATGAGTTTAAGGTTAAAATATACCTTTCTTGCTGAACAGATAGTTCAAACTCAAAATGTTTGCAAGTGAATGTATTTGTCTTCCAAATCAACTCTACCTGGAATATTCACCACTTCAGAAGGTAGAGCTTTTCCCATTCTGTCACTCAAGCCAGAATCGGGGGTCACTTCTGGTACCCAGTCAGCCCTCCCATCCCTTTCTTCCACCGCCAAGGCCGGCATCTCTTGCTTGGATTCTACAGCAGACCCTTAACTGCTTCCAGGGCTGCTCATCTCAAATCCACCCTTCACACAGCCAGCGGAGCAAACTATCTAAATGCAATGCTGACCATTCTTCTCTCAGGTGAGCCCAGTGGTCATGAAAGCCTGCAGAACATATGGCAAGCCCCTTGAACAGCACGGTAAGCCCAGTCCATTCCAGCCTCATTTTTCATGAATGTCAGAGAGCAGAGATAATGTTTTCTTTATCTTTCTACCAGAAATAGCTAACCTAACCCATGGGTATTCAATGTGTTTCTTGAATAAGTAAAAGAAAAGCATGTTTTAAAAAAGTAGACCACCAATAGCCCCATTACCTGTTACTGATATTCATTGACAGGACCATCCACAAAACCAACTTTGGATAGCTTCAGAATCAGAGTTATGGAGCCAATGAGGACAGAAGCTCTTCCAGGTTTGACCTTATTTATATTAACTTTGAGGCACATTCGATGATTCCGTTCTCAGAGCTCTTTTATGCTGCCCATGCCCCTTGCAGGGGTCCTCCCCGGGGGTAAGGATGGTGGGAACAAGTTCCTGAGGAGGGCCAGCCACGGGGACCTCTGCTTTACTGCTGCAACTGCTTCCTCTTATCTTTTCCTGTCTTGGTATAATTGTAATTCATGGTCTAACACCGTTAAGTTCCCATTCTCCTGTCCGCCCTGTTGTAGTGAAGAATGGCCAGAGACGAACTGTAAAAGACCATGATGCACAGAGCCACGCTGAGCTGCCGCCCGGGCCAGGAAGGCTGTAAGGGGAGGAGGCCTGTGTGTATTGATAGACCACAAAACCTCCAGGGCCCCACATCCATAGAAAAACACATTTTATATCAAATCCATTAGATGAGTAAAACATGGAGAAAAGCCACCCCTTTCAGCAGAGTGACAGATGTGAACACTGGAAACTGCTCAGCTCGCGGGGTAATGGACTGATACGTTCCGTACAACTATGTTACACAAATCAAAGTTTCCTTTTGGTGCTCTTTTCATTACAGGAAATAAAAAGATTCACACATCCTATTCATGATGCCGTGGCTCTCCCACTGAAAACAGTAACGTGATCCCCGACTCTGTGTGCACCAGGAGAGCCTAGGACCGCCCAGGGCCCAAGAGCATCTGGAAGAAGCAGGTCATGATCCTTTAAAAGCCTCAGTTTCTTTGTAAATTGGAAAAAAACAGTTCCTTCCTCATAGGGTTGTTGGAATGATATAAAGCAGCAGCATCACACAGAAGCATTTTGAAATACTAATGAACAATAAAAAGGCAAAAAATTCTGCCTCTAAGTAGAGAAAAATAACAGAGGTGTGCAGGGGCGAGAGTTGGTTTGGATTTTTACAGAATGCGCCCAATTCTTTACTGCTTGCCTATCCTAGAGAAAAGTTAATCAGTGAAAAAAATGTTGAAAACCAGTTCCATCCCACAGCTAAGAGAAAATGATTTCAGATATAGAAACAAACAGTGCCTAGGACAGGAAACAGATGCCTGGACTTCAAAGGACGCACTGAGAGTCCAGTTCCGCCCTGGGTCCCTCTCCTATGGGGGTGGTGTTGATTCAGCCAGTTAGAAACATGGTGCTTCTCTTGGGCCCCCCTGGATTATGGAGGAATTCACAGTGTTATGAGGACGCTCATCACCTGCCATCACCTAAGTCTGAAAGGAGTTCCATGACTTCCTGTCACCTTGGTAAAACACAATCAGTCAAGCAGCATCGTCCTATAAGTTGACTTAAACAGTTTTATTCTCAAGGGAAGCCCAGAGCTTGTGTGAGGCAGGACAGGGGTCCACTGGCCTCGAGCTGCCTAAGTGCCCTGGGTGAGAGTGTCACCAGAACAGGCTGCTGGTGGACGTGCCGCAGCGCAGACCCCGGGGCCTCTGCAGAGGACACCACCTGACGGGGGTAGGAAAGCAACTACTCCAGCAGCCTGGCAGATGCCGGGCACAGCCGCTCTGAACAGTTCACGTTCTGCCCTTTCTGGGCGGGGGGAGAACCCAGGAGGTCGGGAGCTCAGGGGGAAGGGGCACGCTGGGCGGAGTCTGTGGAACCACCGGCATCTCGCCTCTGCAGGACTTTATGGGAAGTTCATGGGGATTTATTGTTTCCAGAACAGAAGGACGTTTACCTACAGATGCAGGGGAATAAATTTCAAGTACATTCAGTGTCAGAGAACGTGGCTTTATGGCTGATTTCAATCCACTTGACTTTCTCCTTAATCTTCCTTCATCCACCTGCAGCAGAACATCACACACACACACATACAGTGCACACACACCACATACCATACACATCACACAAGACACACACACCACACACATCATACATGACACACCACCCACACCACACACCATACACAAATCATACATGACACACCACTCACACCACCCACACCACGCACCACACACACATCACACATGACACACACCACACACATCATACATAACACATACCACACACCATGCACAATACACACTACATACACATCATACATAACATACCACACACAACATAGGCAATGCACACATACCACATACACCACACACATGATACACAATACATCACATACTATGCACACCACACACACATCATACATAACACATAAACCACACACAACACATACATATCATACACAACACACAAAACACAGCCATGCACACCACACACCACACACATATCATACATAACACATATATCACACACAATACACATCACACAATATACACAACACACACCATGCACACCATGCACATCATATATAACACACCACACATGCCACATATAACACACCACACATAACTCACACGCCACAAACCACATGCATCACACACAACACACAACATAGAGAACACACAAAACACACCCCACACACCACAATATGCCATATACAACACACACTACACATCGCACACACATATCATACCACACACACCACACACCATACACACACACCATCAGCACATACAACACATCAAATACCTGCCACAGATATTACCATACATACAAACCCCATACACACAACACATACATGACACACACTACATACAGTACACCACAGACCTTATACACACTACACATAATACATCAATACATGCACACCGCACCACATACACCATACATGTGCAACACACAAGCCACACAGCAAACATACACAGCAATCCTTCACACCCTACCCCCTAACACATGCCAAACATACCACACATCACATATACCATACATACATATATATACTACACACATAAACTCATATCTTTTTAGTTTGATAATTTAATGATTTGGGTGATTTATAAAAGTTTGAAGAGTTTTTAATAGTAAAAAAATGGAAACAACTACAACATGTAAATCTATTATCACATACATCTGGATAAAAATATTTATTTGAATTTAAAATGTAATACAATGTGGCATAAATCACAAAATAGAGCTATGTAACTTGTCAGTTGTATGTCATTAAGTGACAAGCTATTTTCAAAATAAAATAGTTCCCAGTGTGTTAAAAAGGGTAGTTGTGTAAATTCTAGCCAGAACAATTAGTAAGAGAAGGAAATAAAAGAGATAAAAATAGGAAAGGAAGAAGTCAAATTATAACTGTTTGCTTATGAGCTGATCCTTTGCTGGGAAGAGCCAAAGCCTCCACCAAAAGATGGTTCGAGCTAACCAACAGACTTGGCAGAGGAGCAGCTTTCAAAACCAACATACAAAAATGAGTGGCTTTTGTACATACCAACAATGAAGCTGCTAAGAAAGAAATCAGGAAAATAACCTGTTCATAATAGCCTCAAAAAATACCTAGGAATAAACCTAACCAAGGAGGTGAAATGTCTCTACAATGAAAGCTATAGAATTTTGAAGAAAGAAATCAAAGAAGACCTTAGGAAATGGAAAGACCTCCCATATTTATGGATAGGCAGAATTAATATTGCTAAAATGGCCATATAACCAAAAGCAATATCAGATTCAAAGCAGTCTCCATCAAAGTATCAATGACATTCTTCACAGAACAAAACAAAACAATTCAAAACAACAGTCCAAAAGTTCATTTGGAAGAATACAAGACCCAGAAGAGCTAAACCAATTCTAAGCCAAGAAGAGCAATGCTGGAGGCATCACAATACCTGACTTCAAATTATACCACAGAGCTCTAGTAATAAAAACTGCATAGTACTGGCATGAAAACAGATACATAGACCAGTGGAACAGAATAGAAGACACAGAGACAAATCCTCACATCTACAGTTGTCTGGTCTTTGACAAAGGTGCCAAAAACTACATGGAGAAAAGATAACCTTTAAACTAATTGTTCTGGGAAAAGTTTATCCACATGCAAAAGAATGAAACTAGATCCTTATTTCTCACTCTGCACAAAAAACAACTCAAAATGGATCAAAGACCTTGGAATTAGACCAGAAAGTGTGCAACTCCTAGAAGACAACATAGGGTCAACACTCCAGCATATACAGGCACAGGCAATGACTTTCTCAGTAGGGCCTCTAAAGCTCAGGAAAGAATGCTAAGAATTAATAAATGGACGGCATCACATTAAAAAGCTGCTGCTTGGTGGAGGAAACAATAGGAATGTGACCCACTGAATGGGAGGAAATCTCTGCCAGCTACTCTTCCGACAGAGGGTTAATATCTAGAATATATAAAGAACTCAAAAAACTTAACTCCAAAACCCCAAAGAGCTCAATTAATAAATGGTCAAGTGAATTAAACAGAGACTTCTCAAAAGAAGAAATACAAATGGCCAGCACATTTATGAAAAAATGCTCACCATCATTAGCGATTCAGGAAAAGCAAATCAGAACTACCCTGAGATTTCACCTCACACCAGACAGAACGGCAGTTATCAAGAAAGCAAACACAGGTAAATGCTGCAGAGGATGTGGAGAGAATGTAAATTAGTACAGCCACTATGGAAATCAGTATGAAGGCTCCTCAAAGAGTGGGCCTGGAACACCCAGGACCCAGCCCTACCACTCCTCAGTATTCATCCTGAAGAATAAGTCATCTTACTACAGTGACACATGCACACCCATGCTTATAGCAGCACAAGTCACAATAGCCAAACTCTGGAATTAGCCTATGTGTCCATCAATAGATGAATGATAAAGAAAATGTGATATATATATATATTATGGAGTTTTATTCAGCCATAGAGAAAAATAAAATTATGGCATTTGCAGGAAACTGGATTAAACTAGAGACCATCATGTTAAGTGAAAGAAGTCAAACTCAGAAGGTCAAGGGTTATATGTTTTCTCTCATATGTGAAAGCCAAATAGAAAAAGGAAAAGAGAGGTATGTATGTCTGTGTGTGTGTGTGTTGGGTGCTGGGGAATCTCATGAAAATCAAAGGGATATCAGTAGAGGAAAGGGAACAGGGGGTGGGAGGAGCAGAGGCAGGGGCAAGTT
The DNA here is from genome assembly GCF_048772815.1 of Callospermophilus lateralis. Lineage (NCBI taxonomy): Eukaryota > Metazoa > Chordata > Mammalia > Rodentia > Sciuridae > Callospermophilus > Callospermophilus lateralis. The sequence continues at coordinate 111,062,196 of NC_135305.1, read as the reverse complement.
CTGGGGACTGATATTGTTCAAATTATATTGTTATGTTTGGGGCATGTACAGATATGTAATAACAAATTCAATGACTGTGTACATCTATAACATACCAATAAAAATGTGGAAAGAGAAAAAGCATGTGTGTGTGTTGCATATGTGCTTGATATACATATATGTGTGTGTGAGCATACATGTGTATATGAGTGAATACACACACTGTTGTGGTTTAGATATGAGGTGTCCCTTTGTGTGAGACAAAGCAAGAATTGTCAGAGGTAAAATGATTGAGCTACGAGAGCCTTAACTTAATTAGCGGTTGATTAATCCATTGATATGGATTAACTGGATGGTCAATGTAGGCAGGTAGAATGTGGCTCATTGGGGGTGTTCCTTTGGGGTTTATACTTTGTCCCTGGTGAGCACAGTTCTCTAAGCTTCCTGATTGCCATGTCCTGAGCTGTTTCGCTCTCCATGATGTTCTGCCTCACGTTGGGCCCAGAGCACTGGAGTCAGCTGTCTCTGGACTGAGACCTCTGGAACCATGAGAGACAAATAAACATTTCCTCCTCTAGAATTGTTCTTGTCAGGTCTTTTTGTTACAGCAGCAAAGAAACTGAGTAAAGCAGGCATGTACTCACATTTGTGTATTTGTTTAAGCACAAAGTAAAGGATAACATTCTAGAATTTGATTCACATCAAATTTTCATACTGGCTACTTCTGTGGATGATAATGGGTGGAGAATTGACATTGGGAAGGACATCGTTTTTTAATTTTTTTAAGAGAGAGAGAGAGAGAGAAATAGAAGAGAAAGGAGGAAAAAGAAGAGACCAGGAGGGCTTCTGGAAGGAGAGAGTTTGCCATATGGTGGATCATGGTGGAGAAGCATGGGGAGCAGGAGCCAGCAGAAGAGAATTGACAAGGGACAAGGACATTAAACACTTCTGATGTGCCTCCTGAGCTGACTATTAAACTATAATTTTAGAGAGGAAGTCCATCTTGGGACCATGCAGATGGGGGTAGAGGAGAGCTCAACTTTCATGTTGGGATTACAGGTCCACGGGCCTCACCCTAAACCCAGACTGCAGTGATGGTGGGGAAAGGGGCATTCCCACTCATACTGAGGAGGGGTCAGATTGCCACAGTTGGACCGTTCACAGTACAGCCCCGGATGTGTTGATGGGTTCCTATGTCACACACTGCCCATGGGCTACAAACCAGCAACCAAGCAACTAAACAAGCAAGCAAGCAACCAACCAACCAACCAACCATCCAGCTAACCAACCAACCAACCAACCATCCAACTAAGCAACCAATTAACCAACCATCCAACTAAGCAACCAACTAACCAACCATCCAACCAACCAATCACCCAACCAAGCAACCAACTAACCAACCACCTAACTATCCAACCAACTAACCAACCACCCAACTAACCAACCATTCAACCGACCATCCAACTAACCAACTAACCAACCATCCATCCAACCAACCAACCAACCAACTAACAAACCAACCAACCAACCATCCAACTAACCAACCAACCATCCATCCAACTAACCAACCAACCAACCAACCAACCATCCAACCAACCAAACAACCATCCAACTAACCAACCAACCATTCAACTAACCAACTTACCAACAAACCAACTAACCAACCATCCAACTAACCAATCAACCAACCATCCAACTAACCAACCATCCATCCAACCAACCAACCAACCAACCAACAGCCAGCAGCAAGGCAAATCTTTCTTCTTAGAATAAATCCTCACTGGTTAGAAGCAAATCTTCCTTCAACCAACTTACTTCATTAAAATTCTGGACTTTATAATAACAAAATTTAAAAAATATTGTGGACTTGGCAAAGTGATCTATATTAGCTAAGTCTTTCAAAACCTTCCCAGTGTTTTAGTAGGGCGGTTGCAGGTAAGGCTTGCCTCACTAGGAGTGTATTACCGTCTCCATTTCTCTAAGAGGACACCAAGGCACAGGAGCTTAGCGAGAACACTCATTTTAAACCTAGGTGGCCCCATGGCCAGTGCTCTTTCCCTCCTCCACTACCTGGCAGTTCTCACAGGGTACTCAGCCATAACACATCCCTCTGGACTGATGGCAATTGACACTAGAAACTGGTGCAGCCATGTCTCTCTGGGTCCTACCCTGGGCTCCTCTGACTATGAAGGGGGCCCGAGAAGGTACTTCATTCATCTCTTCAAATTTCAGCTAAGGGAATCGAAAAGGAGGTTGTTCTGAGAGGTTCAGGGAGCCTGGGGAGAGGACAGCCGTGTTTGGCCTCCTGTCTTTGCTGAGAGCCCACGTGCCACTCACAGGCAGCCCTGAGCTTCCGGGAGACAGAGCACTGAAGGAACCCCTGATTTTTGTCTCTGCCTCCGATATCATCATATGCCTCTCTCCCTTGTGCACCAGCCTCCTGCCAAGCCAGCCTCTTTGTGCTGCCCACAGGACTGAGCTGGTTCCTGTCTCAGAACCTGCTTGTTTCCCTAGAACTCTTCCCACAGACCTCTGTAGCGGGGGCTCCTTCTGTCAGGCAGAGGTCAGTCACCTCCCCATAGCCATGGTCACCCATTCAGAGAAGTAGAAAATCTGATCTAAACTCTCCCACAGCCATTTTCCATCAATTTCATTTTATAGCATAGATCACTATCAAAACATCTATTCATCTTCACAGTTTACTTATATGTTGCTTATTTATCCTGAACTAGGCTATGAAGTCTGTGTGTGTAACCACTTTGCCAATTTTGTTCTTGGGTGTGTTTCTGCCACCATGGATATGTTTTCTGACTCTGTTCAGCACATAGTAGGAATCCACTAAATGCTGAATGAATGAAACACCACGCTGTGTCGGGTCGGCCAGTTTGAGAGCAGTGGATTATAGCCAATGAAGCCTTCTAAAGCCCCCTCTCCATTTGAGATCCTCACTAACTCTCTATTCCGAAGTCTCTGATATGCCTGGTCAAAGCATTCAATATTTTTTCAAATGACACTGAGCTGAGTTTAAAATACAGAGGAGTTTGGTAGCACTGAGGTGGAATGGCCGGGTTAGTGAGGTCAGTTGTCTAAATTGTTGGGGTGGCTTAGCTTCCTGATACCCTGTCCTCAAAATAAGTTGTTTGAAAATATCCAGTTGAGCCTAACAGCCAGATTTGGATGGGTGACATGGTAAGGGTTCAGCTTGCTTTTAGGAATTGAAGTCTGTGCTGTGATTCTTCTCCACAACATCTACCAAGCCTGACAAGAAGCCTTTAGCAGGCAGACTTGGGCCCACTTCCTGGAGTGTGGACCGACCTGGGGGAGGCATTCTCCAGCTCTGCCATCTCTGAGTTGGTGCCCATGAGAGAAGGTCAGGCACTGGACCCGACTCCTCCAGTGTAGACCCCCAAAGCCTGATGCTCATTTTAGTGCTATCAAGGAATACTGAAATCCTGATCTTTCCCAGAAGGGCGGCGCTGTTGCTCAGCATAGTAGGTTGGGGTTGTGCCCCAAGGTTTAGTGAGGAGACATCTGGCTTGCTCTTAGAGCACAGGATGCTGTCCAAGAGAGAGATTCCTCTTTGGAGTGCCCTGAGGAATGCAGGAAGGGGAGGCAGGATTCCTGCTCTCCTGCTTTTCCTAGCCCCTGTCTTCAGAGTCACCCCTACCCACCCTGCTCTCAGCTCTTGTCTAACCAAACCTTCATAAGTGGTGGTTATCAGGCCTGAATGAGATCACTCATTCTGTTTTAAAAAATTATTTTAATAAGGGATTCTTAGAGATTGACATGCCTTTAGCATCTGAATTAATTATTCAGTCTCTAAGGGTGTGATTCCTAACATCAACACAGAATGGTCTGGTGTGAATGTTTCAACATCAAGGCCTATATGTATACTCATAATAATTATCTACTGTTAGCTTTCAGCCAGGACCTATGTCTCACTGCTAGTGTACAAGCAGGAAAATGTTCAGTTTGAGAACCAACGAATGAGAAGACAATTTAGAATAACACAGTGGAACATAAACTACTATAATTTCTGCCCTAATGTAAACCAAGTAATCACTGCCAAAGTTTGCCTGGCATGATGACATTTGGGCATTGAGATTTTTAAGTAGAAAAAGAAGATCAATTTTTATACTTGAGAAAAATGAAGTACAAATTGAAAAGTGCTTAATAGGAATAACTCTGAAAATAACCCACCACATCCCATGAAGAAAGGTTAAACTATTTCATGACTCTTCCTTTTAATGTTAGATTTCAAAATATCTTTCTTTGAAGGAAATACATGGGAACTTTTGCTCCTGCTCTGCTTCACAAGTTTGAAGTACTATGGTGCATTCCACTGTGTATTAATCAGAGAACTCGGGGCAGGAAGCAAAAAAATCTCCACTGAAATAATTTGGAAGGTGAGAGAGCAGACCTGATGAGTTTTCACAAAGTATTGCATTCTTTTATGGATAATTTACCACAAGGAAAAATGCAGTATTTCCTTTGTGTTATTTTTTTCCAAGTGGGGCTGTTTTTGCGTGTTTCCGTCTTCCATTCTCTTCTTTTGGAATCCATGGCTCAGAAACCTTGGTGAACATCAGCACCCTCGGCAGGGCTGCTAAAATGCCGCTTTCCTCGCCACAGCCCAGCTCTTTCCAATCACTCAGTCCTGGGCTCAGGAATCGGTCCTTGCCAAATGTGCACCTCAGCTGCTTCCAAAGCAGGTGATCTTCCCCACAGAAGTTAGCAAAAGCTGTTTTGCAGTAGATGTGCCTCTTGGATTGCTTATTAGAAGCCTGGCTAATTTTGAAGGACCATTATTTTGAACTTTGTGAAGGGTAAACATGACATTCACTTATTGTTGGTGCAGCCAGCTCCAAGCTTCACACAGAGAGCACATGGACAGTCTGCCAAGGATTCGCGCCTCACTCTGGATTTGGGTTTGGATGAGGAGGAACCGCTTGGCAAACCATGCAGACACCCAGCCTTGCGGGCTCAGCGGCTTTGATCCAGGAGAACATGGTCTCCTCTGCCAGACTCAGCTTCCCACCAGGAGCCAAGCTGGCTTCTCTGTGAGCCTCTGTAGGGGCAGGAGTCTGGGTCTAGTCCACTGTGCAGGAGGGAGGATGCTCAGAGATTGGCAGGCAGCCTTTATCCTGGATATCTGAGCTTGTGTGTTCAAGTTCATTCAGTGTTCTGGACATCATTCTCTCTGGGTCTCTGGCTACTGCTTTCCTCTTGTCCCTTTGGTTCTGCTCCCTCTGAAACCCTTCTAAGTATGTGTGTTGCTGAGGCCCCACCAGGAAATACAGGCTCCCCATCTCTGTATGGTCTCTTTGTGATCTTGACCATGATCACTCATTCATGTCTCCAGCATGAGCCCCAAAGCAGAGTTCTGGAGCTAAATGCCAACACTCCCTCTGAACTTGCCCATTCAGCTTAGAAGAGCAGGTGTGACACCAAGCTCAGCCCCAGGTGGACTTCTCCTGCTGTCTTTGCCTTGGTGACTTTGCTGTTCACATAGTCAAGCATCTTTTCCAGCCTGAGTCTGTGTCCTACCCAGGGGAAGTGGAGACCATATTCTGTCCATTATAGACATTATTATTTTGGGGTATTGGAGATTGAACTCAGGGGCACTTGGCCACTGAGCCACATCCCTAGCATGTTCTGTATTTTATTTAGAGACAGGGTCTCTCTAAGTTGCTTAATGCCTCACTTTTGCTGAGCCTGGGTTTGAACTCGTAATTCTCCTGCCTCAGTCTCCCAAGCCACTGGGATTACAGGTGTGCACCAATGTGCCTGGCTGTAGGCATTACTTTGGAAGGAAAAGGTGATAATGTAGAAGAGCTAACTCCCACCAGCAGTTCATGCCATGTCCTTCACTGTGCAGGCACTCCTGTGTTATTCCCTGTGAGTTTCACAAACCCCTAAAGGAGGGGTACTGTTGTAGTCCCCTCTGCAGACGAGGCAGTACAGGCTGAGGAGAGGAAAGTAACTCCCTCCAGTCCACCTGGGGAGGAGGAGGGCTGCAGAGGCAGTCACCTGAATGCAAAACCTGCCCTTGTAATCCCCTTCCTCCATGCTTGTCTCCTTGGAATTTAAACCATCCTCTGGGGCCCTCCTACTCCACTAGACACATCTGGACTATCCCACAGGATGAGAGTGGAAAACCCTGCTGAGTTGAGCCTCCACCCACAGTCTCTGATCCCATTGCCAGTGTGACCTGTGGGTGGGTGTGGGTGTGCTACCCTGTTGCTAGAAAACGAAGATGTGGAATAGGCTAGTTAAGCATTTTCCAAATATGTCCAACAGAATATTAACTCCGGGGGAATGCCAGTGAGTCTTCATTTCTAAAACGGTTTTCACTGTCATGTATGTTTGAAAAATGCTGGGTGAAAAAAATTTAAGCAGAATTCTTTACCATAGGTCCCCCAGTAGTTGTGCTTCTTTGAAAGAAGTTCCTAGCAGGTGCTGATGTGTGCATTTGGCCAGAACTCTTTTTTTCTTTCACTTTTGTTTCCTTTGTTTCTCTTTCTTTTTCTTTTTCAACAGAGTTCTGAGATATACCTATTTGGGAAATGCTAAACGGTACTTCTGTTCTTAACAGACCCAGCCTTTGTATTTAAGGCATGTGGACTCTGCTATTTATTTTTATGTAGACTGAATGTGTAATTAATGAGCATTGCCATGTTTTATTCTATCTAGAAATCACGATGACCAGAACAAATCGCTGTGTTTAAAAAGGAAGATGTGGAGAATTACCAATGGAGCTGTTAACTGTTTAGTCAGGAGTTGAACGCAGGCACCCAGCTTAGTGGTGGTGGTGGTTGCTTTGAATTGAGACTGTGGTCTTTCTCCTTTACAACCCTCTCTGCATATTTAATAAACCATTCCCCTACTTGTAAACGCAGCCCTTCATTGGCAGGCGGGTGTCTGTTTTCTGCTGGTCTTCTTCCCCTAATGTTAATCAAAGCATTTACAGAAGCAGCAGCCCCAGCTTTGCTGGATCACATCCTCTTGAGAAATTGGAGGTGCTCCGAAAGGACACAGCTGGGTAGCTCACACTCAAAGATTTTTAGCCACCGAAAAATGTTTTGAAAGCTTTTTTTTTTTATATAAAAAACAACGACAACAACAACAAAAAAAAACTCAAAGCTATTGGGTTTGGGATTGGGCAGGGAGACCTTGTCCCTTTAAGTTCCAGAATGTATTTGACTTTCAGCACCAGGGATGAGGGGATCCACCAGCCTCTGTGGCTTCATGGACTGAGCCAAGAGAAACGCATGAGTGTCCCCATTTTTCCGGGAGGCTTTACAGCTTGCCTGGCCCATGGCTCCTTGGAATTAAGCCAGTCATTTCAGTGGAAACACCTGATGGGCGTTCCTGCGTGGACTGATGCGCTGCTCACCAGATTACATGGAAAATAAGGACTTTCCCTTCTCGCCAAACACAACAGAGCATCTGTTTCATTGGTCAACACTTCACCAAATGCCATGTTAGAATTGGGAAACTGGTTCCCCCAGGAGATACAGCAGACAGGGTCTCCAGAGCCAGAAAGGGCCATGTCCAGGTTCCTCTGCTTCCCTTATGTGACTGGGTGTGACTTGAAGTTAAATACTTGGGGAAAAGAGAAACGGCATGAAATGAAGAACCTCCCAGGCCAGTTTGGCTCTACTAACCTGTCTGCATCACTCCTCGTTTCTGGACCTGTGGTCGGAATTTTGGCAGATCACCTCTTCCCTGGTAATCGCAAACTCTTCTCTTTCTGTCTCTGGAACCCGAGGGGAGTCATGGACCCGGTCCTGTGCCTCAGCAAGTCTGCAGCCTGTGGGGGAGTGGGGGCAGCTTCCCCTCCCCCTGCCTCTCCTCCTGCCCTTCCAGGTCACCACCCAACCATGGAGAGCCGCGGGCAGCCCCTCCAGGCAGACAGAGCAGACACAGATAAATGGGGGGTGTTAAGGCTGCCAACGATGAAGACTATGAAAATAACTGCTTTGGGTTTTCTTTGTTTTTCTGGTATTATGAATAATGCTTTCTTAAAATAGCAAATATGTCTATTTGTCCATTTTTTTAAAAATCTAAAGCAAATTGCTTTTTTTTTAACATCTTGATTTTTTCCTCTATGTGCTGCCTTCTCGAAACCACATAAGCCAATTAGGTCATTTCGTCTTTAATTCATTAATTGTCAATTTTTACAACTGGGATTTGGTTCCAAAGAGGAGTTTCAATTTTTGAAAGATTTTCAATTTTTTCTTTTTAGTTATACATGACAGTAGGTTGTATTTTGACAGATTATACACTCATGGAGTACAACTTCCCATTCTTGTGGTTGTACATGATATGGACTTACACCAGTCAGTATTCATATATGCACGTAGGAAAGTTATATCCAATTAATCACACTGTCTTTCCTATTCCCATTACCACTTTCTTCTCTTCATTTTCCCTTTGTCTAGTCCAATTAACTGCTATTCTTCCCTTCCCCTGCTTATTTTATGTTAGTATCTGAATATTAGAAAAAACATTCTGTCTTTAGTTTTTGGGGATTGGCTTATTTCACTTAGCATGATATTCTCCAGATTCACCCATTTACCAGCAAATATCATAATTCCATTCTTCTTTATGGCTGAGTAATATTGCATTATATATGTGTGTGTGTGTATGTGTCTATATGTATGTATGTGTCTATATATATATATATATATATATATATATATATATATATATATATATATATATCTCACATTTTTTTTGTCCATTCATCTTTTGAAGGGCACCTAGGTTGGTTACATAGTTTAGCTGAATTGTGAATTGAGCTGCTATAAACATTGATGTGTCTGTGTACTATGTTGATTTTAAGTCCTGTGGGTATATGCTGAGCAGTGGGATAACTTAGTCAAATGGTGGTTCCATTCCAAGTTTTCTGAAGAATCTTAATACTGCTTTCCATAGTGGTTGCACCAATTTGCAGTCCCACTAATACTGTATGAATGTACCCTGTCCGCACATCCTTGCCAACATTTATTATCACTTGTATTCTTGATAACTGCCACTCTAACTGGAGTGAGATGGAATCTCAGTGTAGTTTTAATTTGAATTTCTCTAATTGCTATTTTGTTTTCATATATTTTTGACCATTTGTATTTCTTCTTCTGCGAAGTATCTGTTCAGTTCCTTAGTCCATTATTGATTGGGTTATTTGTTTTTTTTGTTGTTGTTGTTGTTGTTGTTGTTAAGTTTTTTGAGTTCTTTATTTATCCTGGAGATTAATGCTGTATTTGAGGTGCAGGTGGCAAAGATTTTCTCTGATTCTGTGGGCTCTCTCTTCATGTTCTTGATTGTTTCCTTTGCTGTGAAGAAGCTTTTTAGTTTGATACCATCACATTTACTGCCGATTCTTGATTTTACTTCTTGCACTTTCGGAGTCTTGTTGAGGAATTCAGTTCCTAAGCTGACATGATGGAGAGTTGGATCTACTTTTTCTTCAAGTAGGCATAGATTTCTGGTCTAATGCCTACGTCCTAGATCCAATTTGAGTTTTGCGCATGGTGAGAGGGGTTTAATTTCATTTTGCTGCATATGAATTTCCAGCTTTTCCAGCATTCCAGCACCATTTGTTGAAGAGACTATCTTTTCTACAATTTTTTTTTGTGTGGTGCTGGGGATTGAACCTAGGACCTTGTGCATGTGAGGAAGGCACTCTACCAAGTGAGCTACATCACCAGCACTCCAATGTATTTTTTAAAAAATATATTTTTAGTTGTAGATGAACACAATACTTTTATTTTAAATGTGATACTGAGGATCAAACCCAGTGCCTCCCATGTGTGAGGCAAGCACTTCACCCCTGAGCCACAGTCCCAACTCTCTCCAATGTATGTTTATGGTGCCTTTGTCTTGTATGAAATAACTGTCCTTATGTGGATAGGTCTCTGTGTCTTCTATTCTGTACTGCTGTCTTTATGTACGTTTGGGGGCCAAGACCATGCTATTTATGTTATTATAACCCTGTAGTGTGTATAATTTAAGGTCTGGTATTGTGATGTCACCTGCGTCACTTTTCTTGCTGAGGGTTGTTTTGGCTATTCTGAACCTCTTATTTTTCCAAATGAATTTCATGGCTGTTTTTTTTTTAATTTCTATGATAAATGTCATCGGAATTTTAATAGGAACTGCATTAAGTCTGTATAACAGTTTCAGTAGTATGGCCATTTTGACAATATTAATTCTGCCTGTCCAAGAACATGAGAGAGAGAGATTGTTCCATCTTCTAAGATCTTCAATTTATTTCTTTAGTGTTCTGTAGTTTTCATTGTAGAAGTCTTTCACCTCTTTTGTTAAATTGATTGCCAACTATTTTATTTTATTTTTTTCAAGGCTATTGTGAATGTGATAGTTTTCCTAATTTCTTTTTCACTTGATTCATCACTGATGGGAATACAATTGATTTATGGGTGTAAATTTTATATCCTACTACTTTGCTGAATTCATTTATGAGTTCTAGGAGTTTTCTGGTGGAGTTTATTGGGTCTTCTACATATAGAATCATGTCAGCAAATAGGGATAGTTTGAGTTCTTCTTTTCTTATTCATATTTCTTTAATTTCTTTCTTCTATCTAATGGCTCTGTCTAGAGTTTCCAGGACTATGTTGAATAGAAGTGGTAAAAGAGGGCATTCTGTCTTATTCCAGTTTTTGGAGGGAATGTTTTTAAATATTTTCCATTTAGAATGATGTTGACTGTGGGTTTAAAAATATAGCTTTCCCAATGTTGAAGCATGTTCCTAGTATCCTTAATTTTTCTAATATTTTGAACATTAATGGATATTGTATTTTGTCAAATGCTTTTTATGCATCTATTGAGATAATCACATGATTCTTTTTTTTAAAGTCCATTGATGTGGGCTATGGCTCAGTGGTAGAGCACTTGTCTTGCACATGTGAGGCACTCGTTTGATCCTGAGCACCCCCTATAAATAAAAACAGGTATTGTGTCCATCTACAATTAAGAAAAATTTTTAAAATGTCCATTGATGTAGTGAATTACATTTATTTATTTCTGCATGATGTACCAGCCTGGGATAAACTCCACTTGACATTGGTTCACTACCTTTTTAGTATGTTTTATATGCAATTTACCAGTATTTTACTAAGAATTTTATGCATCTATGTTCATCAGGGATACTGGTCTGAAATTTTCTTGATGTATCATTATTTGGTTTTGGTATCAGGGCAATACTAGCTTCATAGAATGAGTTTGGAGGATTCCTTATTTTTCTATTTCATGGAATAATTTGAGGGGTATTGGCATTAATTCTTCTCTAAAGGTCTTGTAGAACTTGGCTGAGAATTTGTCTGGTTCTGGGCTTTTCTTGGTTGATATGCTTTTGATGGCATCTTCTGTTTTCTTGCTTGAGATTGATCTGTTTTAATTTTCTATGTCCTCCTGATTCAATTTGGATAGGTCATAGGTCTCTAGAAGTTTGTAGATGTATTCAAGATTTTCTATTTTATTAAAGTATAAATTTTCTAAAATTGTTTCTGATTGCCATCTGTAATCTACTAGTATCCATTGTGATATTTACTTTTCATCACAAATTTTAGTAATTTGAATTTTTTCTCTCTCTTCTTTAGCTTAGCTAAGGGTTTATCAATTTTAATTTTTCAAAGAACCAACTCTTTGTTTTGTTGATTTTTTGAAACATTTTTGCTTCAATTTCATTGATTTCAATTCTGATTTAAATGATTTCCTGTCTTCTACTCTTTTGGTGTTGATTTGTTCTTCTTTTTATAGGGCTTTGAGATGTAATGTTAGGTTATTTATTTGGTGGCTTTCTAACCTTTTAATGAATGGGACAAATGCAATGAACTTTCCTATTAGCACTGCTGTCATAGTTTCCTGGAGATTTTCATGTATTGTATTGCTATTCTCATTTACCTCTAAGTATTATCCCTGATTTCTTCTGCTACCATTGGTCATTCAAAAGTATACTATCTAGTCTCCAGCTGGAAAAGTAGCTTCTATTTTTAATTTTATCATTGATTTTTAATTTCATTTCATTATGATCTGATAAAATGCAAGGTATTATCTCTATTTTCTTGTATTTGCTAAGAGTTACTTTGTGGCCTACAATATGGTCTATTTTAGAAAAGGATCTGTGTGCTGCAGAGAAGAAAGTGTATTCAGTCATTGACAGATGAAATATTCTATGTATATCTGTCAAGTCTAAATTATTAATTGTATTATATAGCTCAATAACTTCATAATCCACTTGAATCTAATGTATGAAATATGATATGTCAAGAGCTTTGTAATGTTTTGAACAACCAATTAAAAAAAAAAGAAAATCTATTGAGTGGTGAGAGAGGTGTGTTGAAGTCACCCAGTATTATTGTGTGTGGTCTGTTTGATTCTTGAAATTGAGAAGGTTTTATTTGATGTAGGCAGATGCTCCATTGCTTGTGGCACAAATATTTATGATTGGTACATTTTGTTGATGTCCCTTAAGCAGTATGAAATGTCCTTCTTTGTCCCTTCTGATTAACCTTAGTTTGAAGTCCACTATATCAGATACAAGAATAGAAACCCCTGCTTGTTTACAAGATCCATGTGAATGATATGTTTCTTCCATTCTTTAACCTTCAGTCATGGAAGTCTTTGTCTATAATGTGTGTCTCTTGGAGACAGTATATTGTTGAATCTTGTTTTTAAATCCAATCTGCCAGTCTATGTCTTTTGATTAATGAGTTTAGGCCATTTACATTTAGTGTTATTATTGAGAAATTATTTTTTTTATCCCCTGTCATTTTTATTTATTTCTATTTTTTATTTTGAATTTGTTTCTCTTTTGATTGACTATTCTTCTAGTGTAATTCCTCCAATTACTGGTTTTCACTTTTATTTTTCATTGCTTCTTCATGAAACAGTTTATTGAGTATGTTTTGTAGGACAGGCTTTCTAGTTGTGAATTCTTTTAACTTCTATTTATCATGGAAGATTTGGGAGTTCTGAATTTTTATTAACAAAATTGGCAAGTAAAAATTATATACTTATGGTGTATAATATGATGTCTTGACGTATGTACACGTTGTGGCACTGCTAAACCAAGCTATCTAGCATATATATTACTCACAAACCTATTGTGTGGCAAGGACCCTTAACATGACTCCTAGCATTTTTCAAATGGACACTGTAGTCACTATGGTGCATAATAGATAACATGAATTTATTCCTTACAAAATTGAAACTTTGCATCCTTTTGCTAACTTCTCTTCAATCCCACAGTCTCTGGTAACCACCATGCCACTCTTTCTTTCTGTAAGTTCAACTTTTCTACAGTCTGCATATAAATGAGGTCATGCAACATTTGTCCTTCTGTGCCTGGCTTACTCCACGGTGTTTATACCCCACATTCTCTTTATACATCCACCCATTGATGTGACAGACTGAATCCATATCTTGGCTGTTGTGAATGATACATGGTGGCAGTGTAGGAGTCTCTTGACATACAGATTTCATTTCCTTTGGAAGAGAGTCTGATTTCATCATTCTGCATGTAGATATCCAGTTGTCCCAGCACTTTTTACCAAAGACACTGTCATTTCCCCCTCGTATGTTCTTGGCAACCCTGTCAAAAACCAATGGATCATGAATGCATGAATTTAGTTCTGGATCCTCTGTCTGCTCCTTTGGTCTATGTACCTGTTTTTATGCCAGCACAATGTTGTTTTGATTACTGTAGTTTTATAGTAGGTTTTGAAATCTGGTATGTGACACCTCTGGCTTTGTTCTTTCTGCCTGAGAGGACTTCAACTATTTAGAGTCATTTGTGTTTTCACATGAAATTTTGGGATTGTTTAGGATTGCTTTTCTTATTTCTGTAAAAATTGTCATTAGAACATGGATGTAGATTGTATTGAATCCAAAGATTGCTCTGGGTAGTATGGACATTTTTTTTTGTACTGGGGAAATTAAACTCAGGGGAACATGACTACTGAGCCACATCCCAAGCCCTATTTTGTATTTTAATAGAGGCAGGGTCTCACTGAGTTGCTTAGCACTTTGCTATTGCTGAGGCTGGCTTTGAACATGTGATCCTCCTATCTCAGCCTCCCAAGTCACTGGGATCTCAGGTGTGCACCATCGTGCCTGGCTAGTATGGACATTTTAACAACATTAATTCTTCCAATCCATGAACACAGTATATCTGAGAATTTTCCATTTATTTGGGTGTTTCTTAAAATTTTCACCAGTGCTTTATAGTTTTCACTCTGCAGAGCATATTCCTTTTTGGTTAATATTGTAAGTATTTTATTTTTCCTTAGTTATAAGTGAGATTGTTTTCCTGATTTCCTTTTAGATAGCTCATTGTATATAGAAAAGTTGCTGATTTTGTATATGGTAACTGTACTGAGTTTTTAAATTAGTTTAAACAAGTGTTTTGGCATCATTAGGGATTATTAAAGGTAGTATTTTGTTGCCTGAAAATGGACAATTTACTTCTTCTTTTCCAAGTTGGATGATTTTATTTCTTGCTCTTGCCTAATTGTGTTGACTGGGTCTACCAGTACTGTATTGAGTAAGAGTGGCCAAAATGGGCTCCTCGTCACCCTTCTGACCTCAGGGAAGATTCTTTCAACTTTTTACTGTTGAGTATGATGTTAGCTGTGGCCTTTTGTATGTGGCTATTTTTGTTGTTGTTGTTCAGGTACATTCCCTCTATACCTAACTGTTTGAGAATTTTTAACATGAAGTAAATTTTAATATTGCCCAATGCCTTTTCTGCATCTACTGAGATGACTGTATCAGTTTCATCATTCTGTTACTATGGTGCACTCCATTCACTAATTTATGTGTGTTGAACCATCCTTGAATTCCTGGGAATTCCATTTGGCGAATGCTTCTTTTAATATGCTGTTGAATTTATTTTGTTAATGGTTTCTCCATTTATGGTCATAGTGATATTGGCCGGTAATATTTTGTTCTTGTAGTGTCTTTATCTGGCTTTGGCATCAGGATAATGCTGGCTAGATAAAATGAGTTCTGGAACATTCCTTCTTTGAATTTTGGAACCTTTGGCAAGGACTGGGATAACTCTTTAAGTATTGGTAGAACCAGCAGGGAAGCTGTTGGTCCTGGGCTTTTCTGTAGCGGGAGTCATTTTATTGATGACTCAATGGGATTCCTCACTACTGGTATGTTAAGATCTACTGGTTCACGATTAGGTCCTGTCAGGTGGCACATGTCTCGGACTGTGTCCACTTCCTCTAGGTTGCTGGATGTGGTGGCACATCACTCATCGTAGTTGCTCCTGATCGTCAGTATTAGTTGTAATATTAATTGTTATTAGTTGTAATGTTTCCTCTTTTATATCACATTGGACTCTTCTCTCTTTTTTTAGTCAAAATAAAAGTTTGTTCACTTTGTCTTTTCAGGAAAATAATTATTACTTTTTAAATACTATTCTATTGTTTTATAGTGTCTGTTTCACTTATTTCTACTCTAATCTTTACTATTTCCTGTCTTCTGGTAACTTTGGGCTTAGTTGAAAAGCTGTAAATTGTTATGTAAGCAGATAGCTGATTCATACAAGCATGAAAACAAGGGCAATCCCATGGGTCATCGCTGATACGAGTTCATGAGGGATGGGAAGGCCACACACTGACCACTGCTGCTAGACAAAGGGAGACAACCTGCTGCTGCAAATAGACCCACACCCTGTGAACACATGCATTCACAAGCACATATTCTGTGAAGGTACACATGTTTTGGAACCCTTACAGAACTGGGCACAAGAAATCTTTCAGTGACTGTTCCTAAGTGGAAAGAAAAGGATCAAATATTTTAATGTAGCCAGATGCAGTGGTGCATAGCTGTCATTCCAGTTGCTCTAGTGCCTGAGGCAGGAGGCTTGCAAGTGCGAGGCCAGCCTCAATGACTCAGTGAGGCCCTAAGCAACTTGGCAAGACCCTGACTCAAAGTAAAAAAAAAAAATTACAAAGGGATGGGGGTGTGGATCATTGGTTAAGTGCTCCTGGGTTCAATCCCCAGTCAAATGAAACCACATACTCTGAGAAAAGTAAAGTATAGCAACATATACTCTTATTTGGAAAACAGTCATGGAGAACTTATGAGCTTAAAATAACATTTATTCCCATCTCTTCCAATAAGGATAGCCAAGCAGCAGCAGTATTTTCAGATACCATCCACTGCTCTGGTTACTCCTAGTGCCCACATTTGGACTTCAATTCTCTCCTATTCTCTGCTACCTGTGGTAAGGGAGCTGACTCCGTATGTTGGGGCAGTAGAACAAAAAAAAAAAGTGGCATGGGCCTAGACCATCTCATTATTTCCAGGAAGCAAATGTGTTTTTAAGAGTGCAGTAGGTAGTAATAAAATACCAAGATAATGGATGGAGCCAAGTTCAAGAAATTCCTGGTGCCCACATTTGATGATTTGACAGAGAGAAAGAGAGGGAGAGAAAGGGAGAGGGAGGGAGGATGGGAGCAGGGAGGGAGGGGGAGAGAGAGGGGCCAGGGAGAGAGAGAGAATATGAATTATGGTTACCTTAAGGAAGATAAATCTAATCTGTGAAAGGTCATTACATTATAATGGTACAAAGAAGAGAAAAGTTGATCTAAATCATATAAAAGGTAGTTAAGTTATACAAAGAAGTGAAAACAAAACAATGTGAGCATTTCATTCCTCCTGGAGACAAACATATTCCTGGGTATTAATTATATATTCTGTAGAGTATTTAGGCACAAAAACCGGAAGCCAGGTAACCCTGGGAAAGGTAGTGTTATAATGAGATCAGAAGGACTAACAAGTAGCTGGAGTCTCACATGATGTGGTGGGAATGAAGACTCGCAGTTCATTAGTACCTCGGGTCACACAGAGCAGAAAGAAATCCACAGTGATCTAAGAAAATGATGAAGTGTCTTGAAGAGGAGAGCTAAAGTGTAGACTCAAGGCATTATCTATCAGGAGGTAACACTTCCTTATGGCCCTAATAATCTTAAAAAAATATTTTAGAAAATATTCCCCAAAAGGTGTTTTGGCAGACCAAGAAAATAGTCTACTCACTCAGACCCTCAGAGAATATATTTCAAGACTGAAAATGTGAATAGTACTGAACCCTATATATATTACATTGCTCCTACATATAATACCTATGATAAAGTTTAATTTATGATTTAGGTTCAGTAAGAGATTAACAAAAATAACTAATAATAAGATGGAAAAAATCTTATTAGTTACTGTTTTACAAATAATAAGATGGGAAAATAATAACAATATACTGATCTGAGAGAGTCGATCTGATAACTAGAAGGCTACTAAGTGACTAACAGGCAGGTAGTATATATGGTGTGGATACACTGGACAAAGGCATGATTTGTGTCCTGGGTGGGACCAAGGTGGGCAGCTCATGATTTCATCATTCTACTCAGAAGAGGGGGACACAATTGAAAATTTAAGAATTCTGTATTTTTGGAATTTTCCATGTAATACTTGGCTTGTACTTGACCATGGGTAATTGAAACCCTGAAAATAAAACCATGATTTAGGGGGAACCAGTGTGAATCAATCGTGAAGATGGATAATAAAGTAGGATTTGTGTTTCAGGCCAAATCACTTGTAAAGAATGATTAAAAAATTCAGTGTATGTGTCTTTGAGTCAAGGTTAATTTGATTATCACTGGCTAGAGTTTGAATTTCCTTAGAAACCCAGATCTGTGCCCTTTCTGACAATCGATTGGATTATAACCCAGATCTATGACTTTTGGCTGCTCTAAGGTTGTTATTTGTTTTTCATTTGAAGATGGTAAAGTTTTTGGATCCTAGGAAGCTATAGAAATAGTAAAGTAGCTAATATGTTATGAATGTAACCCAGAAAAAGACCAAAATAAAACATATGATCAGGATAAGGATAAAAGACAAATTTGAATTCACCACAGTAGCACATCCACAACTGATTTCAGACTGAAAATATTGATTACCTTTGTATTTTAAAATTTGGTGATAGTTTTGTTCCCTTGTAAGACATTTAAAATATTTAGGAAAAAATATATATCAGAATTTTTATTTCAATTAAATGCTTAGAAACATTTGATTAATTAAGGCAGTAATTAATGTTTGGGAAGTTTAATGTGTTCGATCTCCAACCTTTGATTGTTGCCTGTGTGAATACTCAAATAATAAATGGCTTTTGGGAGATGTTGAAATTTTATTTAAATAAAATTAGATTGTTTAATTTGTAAAACTAGAATATGGATATTAAGACACAAAGAGAAATAAGCATTTCTTTCCAAAGCAAGGTCTTTCTAGAACTCCTTTGTCATTAAAGAATCAATCATCCTAAACCTGTAGTTTCAAATCTTCCTCAACAATCTAAATAGTTTCTGGTTGAGCAAATTAAATCCTCTGAGACTGTCTTCTTGGTGTCCCATCTAAGGGTTGTTTTAGGACCAAATGAGACATCATTCAATTATTTAAGCTGGCAGATCCAGGCTTAGAATTCGTGGCTAATAATAATAAATGCAATAGAAGAAATGCAATTATTGAAAAGTTAATGTTAGACTAACCTGCTGAACAACAGCATATGACTTGTTATCATTTTCTTTCTTAAAAGGGTGAACAGAACATTGCAACTAAGAGGTCTATTATTTCTTCGCCAAAGGGAGTTAATGAGTTACTGGCATCAAAGCCTACCTCCACTGTGTTTTTCAGAGGGAATTAAAGTGGGTGTAGCCTGACTCCAGGAGGATGTCAGTGTGCAGATGTGGATCTTGGATAGGCTCAGCCTCAATGTTGCACAACTACTTTTCAACTGGATGGTGACTGCAACCTCTCCCTGTCCATTCAGACTCAGAGGGTGCCCATGACAGTGAGTGGCAAGGAGGCACCTGCAGGCACAGGACTCTGATTCCCCGGGGATCAATTTTCTTTCCTGCTCCTTCCTCCTGTCTCACCTCTCCATGGATCCCTCCACCCTGTGCTCTGGGCCCTGCTGACCACATGGGAGAGGCTAACCAGGTTTAATTTGTTTCAGAAACAATATCAAATATCACTTTGAAGGCAGGTCACTGATGTTTACTTCTCTTCTTCGTCACTCCAAGAGCATCCATTGCTTGTGGGCCCACCTGTGGATGTGCCACCTACCTGGGCTCTGCAGGAGACCTGGGCAGAGAGCACCACAGGCCTCACTCACATGCACCCTGCCTTCTGCACCCATGGTGCGGCCTTTTCTCCTTTTTTTCCCTCTTCTCAATTCTGTGTCCCCATAATGCCCAAGAGCCACCAGCAACCCTCTGCTTCAGGTAGCCACGGAGCAGGTGAGGTAAATACAGGTGTTGTTCTATCTGGAAACTTTTTTTTTTTTAAAGAAAATGAGTGTGTTTAATCTTAGATTCTAAGACTGTTAAAAAATGTTAAATTATGAAATAAGTGGAAATTTGTTTTAAAGTTGGGAAATCACAGTGCTAACTAAATTTTTTTTTTTTCACTTTGTAAGTTGATAAAGCACTGGTATTCTTTTAAAATTAATTCAGATACTGTACTTAGGGCAGAGAGGTTAGTCAATTAGTAAAAATTATATGGTATTTTTAATAAAAGAGGTTTTTTATTACAAGGAATTTTATTTGGTGAGGATAAAAAGCTATTTTGAAAAGCACTGATGCTTAATAACCCAAACTAAATCTTTTTTTTTTTAAAGGAAAATTCACACTTGGAGCTCCATCCTTAAGAAATACCATTTTTCTTGAAAAAATATTCTTAGCTTTATGTCACGATCTTAGGAAGGAAACTGATGTACTAGATTTTCAAATTTATATGTATTTAAATATGCAATCAAAAGAGGAATAGTTTATTTCTAACAGATTTAATTGCTTTTCCACAGAGGTCGGTCATACACAGTTTACTTAGGTACTGCCCTTAGTAATGGCTGCTAGATGGAAATCAGGACGTACCTGGGAACTTTAATTCATGGACATTGCTGAGCAGCTTCGACACCGCTCTCCCATCATTCACAGTTTTATCACTTGTCTGAAATTGACCGACTAAATTACTGTCGAGTGTAATGCACAATGCTGTAAAACCGAGCAGTGACTTATTATGAGATGAAAGACTGGAGGGATCACTGGGATGTTTAATATCGGGACGGCTCGCTTTCCAGCGCACTCCCTAGAAGAACTAGCCAAATGGGCAGAGGGAAACCTTATTAAACACAATGCTGCCATTTCTAGGTAGTCGCCTCCTCCAGGTGAGTGCAGGTCATTTAGGATCACAGTACAAGCACTGCAAGCGCTCTGCTCAGGATTGTCTTCTGCACAGGAGACTCACAGGAGTGAACTGTCAATGACTTGTCTCATCCTCAAATTGCTATTGCAGAGTGTTCGTGTAATTAAGCAACTAATAGAATTCCAATGCAACTTTCTTTACATCAAGACACCCATCCTTTCTTTTCTTTTGTGGCACTGAGGATTGAACCTAGGGGCACTTATCCTGAGCCATATACCCAGCCCTTTTTGTATTTTATTTAGAGACATCATGGTCTTAGGAAGGAAACTGACGTACTATGTTGCTTTAAATGCCTCCTTAAGTTGCTGTGCCTGGCTTTGAACTCACGATGCTCCTGCCTCAGCCTCCAGAATCACTGGGATTATAGACTTGTACCACTGCACCTGGCACCTATCCTTTTATTCCTCCCTTTACCTCAAAATAGAAAGAAAGAAAAAAATGGAAGAGAAAAGAAAGAACAAATAGCGATTTTAGGGAATTTTGGGGAAAGAATTACATGTAAGTTCTGAGAGCCACAGGAATCTAGAGATCAAAGAAGAGGAAAATGCCGTGGGCGTCTGCCATGTGACATTTTGCAGAGTCTGGGGACAGGGAGCCAAGCTACTGCTGTTCCACTGCTAGGGAGTTTAACAGAAAGACCTGCTTTTTTTTTTTTTTTTTTTTTTTTTTTTGAGAGAGAGAGAGAGAGAGAAGTTTAATATTTATTTTTTAGTTATTGGCGGACACAACATCTTTGTTTGTATGTGGTGCTGAGGATCGAACCCTGGCCGCACGCATGCCAGGCGAGCGCGCTACCACTTGAGCCACATCCCCAGCCCCAAGACCTGCTTTTTGATCACCACATGGGATCCTGGGACTAAGAA
Organism: Callospermophilus lateralis; assembly: GCF_048772815.1. Classification (NCBI taxonomy): domain Eukaryota; kingdom Metazoa; phylum Chordata; class Mammalia; order Rodentia; family Sciuridae; genus Callospermophilus; species Callospermophilus lateralis. The sequence continues at coordinate 111,041,068 of NC_135305.1, read as the reverse complement.
AGAGCCCCCTTTATCCACCAGAGCCTCCGTGAGACTCTCCAGCAGTGTCCACCAGGTGGCAGCAGGAGGTAAGGTTTGCACACAGTTGGTGTCTTGGGCCACCTTAATGAATGCATTGAAGGAAAAAAGTCTTAAGATCTTTGGAGAATTCCTATTAGGAAACATCACCTTAAGAAAATGAAGTCGCCTGCGAGAACGTTTCTGGATTGTGAGTTGTTGCATCAAAAGAGAAATCTCAGCTTTCAGATTATCAGATTAGCCTAAAACGAGAATGTGGCCTGTTGGAAATACATGGCTTTGTGATACTACATCTATGAGCACCTGGGGAGCTTCAGCCCCCTGTTTAATAGCACTGGCTTAAATGAAAAGCTAAGGAAAGAAGGTAATGTTTTTTCTCTTTACATTTTTGGAGAAAGAATGCAATTCACAGAGACCCTTAGTTATGTAATGTCTAGAAATGACACGGGACTCACAGTGAGGTGCTGAGTACGAGTAGGTATTAAGTCCTTGCTCTTCTCTCTGCACGTTTGCCAAGGACTTCTGAGAGTCTCCAGAGAAAACAGCCACCTAAGGACCATGCTTGAATGTCTTAAGGAGTAAACATATGCAACCTTTCCTTCAACGAGGCACTTTGCTTCATGGCTAGGAGGAAGGGCAACCAGACTGTCTGAATGACTCCACCACTGGCAGAAGAAGGGGCTGTTTGCCTCTTCAGGGGTTAAAAAAGCAAGTGAACTTCAGGCCACCATCTCATGGCCTTGCCTTCTCTTCCTAGTACTCACCTACCTGTGACTCGATTCCTGCCAGGGATTGAAAGCGTCCTCCAACAGAACCTGAATCCGACAGATTCAGAAAACCGAATCTCCAGATTCATATGTTAATGGTATTTGGAGGTGGGGCCTCTGAGAGGTGATGCAGATTAGATGAGGTCATGAGGGTGGGGGCCCCTGCTGGCATTAGTGGCTTTAGAAGAAGATGAAGAGACCCAAGTAGACACATTTCTCTGTCTCATCACCAGACACCAAAGCCTCACCAGATGCACAGTCATGCTCTTAGACTCCTCAGCTTTCAGAACCCTAAGCTAAATAAACCTCTGTTCTTTATAAATTAACCAGTCAGAGGAATTCAGTTATAGTAACAGAAAATGGACTATGGCAATTCCCCACTTCCACCCTCTGAATGTGCTACTATCCAACTAGATTTCCTCTTATAGCTGTGTCCCTGTGTAAAGGGAAGAGCAGAAGAACCCTTCTGCCCCTAATTCTGACACCTTACATCATTGCTCTAATGTTACAGTGTCATGTAAACAAGAGCATGTCAATGCCAACTGTAAATTATGTGAATGTAAGAAAATCAATATTTTGGAGCATTTTCCTAGGTGGTTTCCCTCTGCTTTCAAACATTTCTTATCTTGACAGAATACAACAGAACAACATGACAAAACCATTAGATATGTCTGCTGTCCCCTGAAGGCCATTCATTCCACTGATCTGCAATGGATAGTATGTATCAGTGTCCTCTAAAATGTTTCTATGTACTTCCCCTTATCTCTGTGTAATTTGGCTTTCCAAAAAATCTAATAAAATGTTCTCTCTAGAGCTACCAAGAAAAGCCTCCAAACTTCAAGTCCAGGCCTTCTTCTCGGTCTTCAGTCTCTTTGCATTCTCTCTCATCCTGAGGATCCCCCACGTCTGCAGAGCTTTACCCTCTTGACTTGCATGCTGGACTTCCCCACCATGAGTCTCCTGGGTCTCCTGTGCTGCAGTTTCCTTGATGATTCTGCTTCTGCAATCACACGTCCTCTCCCACCTTCTCCCCGGTCTTGCCTAAGTCTTGGCTGTGGGTCTTATGAAAGATCCAAGGAATCATTTTTCCTTCTGAGTTGTTCCTCTCATAACTCATGAGAGACAAACACCGGGAGCTTTGACTTTTCTCCTGGGCTTTAGTCTAACCCCCTCCATCCTTGGTGCCCCCTGGATGCCATCCAGCTCCCGTCACATGGGCTGAAGCTCCATTGCCACTCCAGTCCTGTTCGTTCCTAACCCTGATGGAATCTTTCAGCTTCTCTCCTCTCAGCGCCCATCTGCTTTTAAGGACCCCTGGGTCTGCCCACTCACTCACTCACCTCGTCCTTCCATTCTCCTCCAACGCCATTCCCTCCCTTATGTTCTCTCCACCTATTGGCGCATAAGTGCTGTCATGGCTCTGATCCTGCTCCCATGAGTCTCTTTTCCACATACATTCACGACATGCAGTTTTCCAAAACCACTATTATTTATCATGCTTGGGGAAAAATCATTTTCCTCTGATGCTGTTTGCCTGGTGTTATCTTTCTTCTCCTTGCCCCTCACCCTCTTGGTGTAGTTCAGATACCATCTGCTCCACGAATCTTTCCCACGTCCCCCACTCAATCCATCACACACTGGAATCTAATAGTGCACACTGCAGCAGCACATGGGGGTCTAGTACTAATCCCATTGTTTTGCCTATCATCTAGTTTCTTCCCATGCTTCTTTATTGTTTTGTCATTGAGGTTTTCTATTTCTTTCAGGAAACCTTTTTATCTTATTCTCATTTTAATTACAGTACTTAGCTCCTGCATGAAATTTATGCTCAATCCATCAATGTACTGCATTATATCTTAACTCCCCTTTATTCTTTCCATCCTGTCTCGACTTACAGCCCCTCCTCATATGTGGGTGAATTAAAAAGAAAAAAAAACCCAGCTGTATACTAAGGGTAATTCATGTGGCCTTTTGGGAAAACATTTCCTTATCTGGAAAGCAAGAAGGATGGCTAAGAGGCAACCAAGATGCCTGCAAATGTTGGCATTTGAGAGTTTGCACCTTTTTTTATTTCCCACTCTAAAACTTTCTCTCTGATATTTAAAAAGGTATTCCTGGACAAAATATGCTTTGTACAGTAAAGATTGAAAGTAAATAGCATGTGGATTATTGCCATTTTCTGGAGAGGCCTAGGTGGAGAGTAATTCAAAATTATTGTCTTAGGCTTTACCTGATTCCTTAAGGGCCAGTTACATCCAAAATCCATAGTTTGAATGGTTATGAGTCAGGATGAGCTGGGATTTGCTGCACAACAAACAGCCCTGATAACTTAGTGGCTTAACATGGCAAATGTTTACTTCTGGTGACTGCTATGTGTCCGGTGTTTGACAAGCTCTGTTCTTTACCATGTTCACCCTGGGATGCAGGATGAGGCCGACAGAACATCAATCATATGTCATTGTTCACAGTTATGATTGACACAGAGGGAGGAAACCTGATGAATTTCACACTCGATGCTAAAGGCTTTCACAGTGAAATACATGTTCTTTCTGTTTCCACATCATAGACCAAAGCTAGTTAGCCGGTTATAATGAGCTTTGATTCAAGCAAGAAGGAAATGCAATCCAACCATATGATTAGAAGGAAGAAAACCAGAAATTGGAACAAGATAACACATGAACAGTGAGACATGCCCAAAGTCTGGCAGTTCCATCCAATCACTGGAAAAATCTGGCCATCTCTATATTTTCTCCTTTTACAAACACTGGCATTTGCCAAATACAGCTACATTTTCTTGATATTTTAAACAGGAGAGAAATCAACCTTTTTGAAATTTATATTTTAATGCCTCTACCATTTTAAAAACAAACAATAATAGTATTTTTCTTCTTGAGAAATCAAACTAAGAATGATAAAAATAAATCTTTAAAACGTTTTTATATTGGTTTGTATGAAATGGAGGGCAGTAAGATGATGCACATAAAAATCAAAGACTTTACTTCTAGGCAACTTGTTCAATCCTTCGTATATTTGATACTATATTCTATTAAAGTATGCAATAATTAATCCAACTATATTAACTCTGAGGTGTAATCTCAGGTTTTGTATGTGAAGGAATTTATTCTGGCCACAAACCTTATAAGAAAAACAAGATCAGGGCAAATCATCTGTGGCTTGTTGAATTTTAGTTTTAAATAAGTCATAGTGTATGTTAACTCACTGGGAGCTTGCACATGTGCCATAAATTAAAATATTGGTATGAGGCACTTGTTTATTTTCTATTTTAGGCCAATTCTGATGAGATGTAATTAGCCAGGTGATACTTTTATTGATGAGATAACTCATTCAAAAGGTGTTATTTTACTACCTCCACTTAGTTTTGGGCATATAGTTTTGTACAGAGAGAGAAAAAGATTTTAAACTCATGCAAAAATCCTGGCCTGTGAGAAACTCTGACGGCAGATCCTGCATTCATTGCACTTTCCAAGGTTTCTCTCAAAATGGAAGGAGTTGACATTTGGGGTCTAGGAGATGCAGTTCTCAAGAGCAAAGCAGATGCTAATGGGGGAAGAGTAAAGAAATACAGAAAGGAAGATCCATAAAAATTGGGAGGTACCTTTCAGAACCACAGGGAGGTACGTACAGAATCACATGTTTCTGTAACTAAATACAGATTGGAACTTTCATACTGTTTGTGGGCATTATACCACTTCTCAAGCTGGACAAAGGATCAGACACGGGGCTCAGACAGCTCAGATCTTGTCTGCCCCACGTCCCCGATACGTGCAGATTTATGTCAAGAAGCCTCGTTTTCAGTATATCGCTAACAGTTCTTCATGTGTGGCGGGAGGCAAAGGCTGCTGTGGGAATGAGAGGAGATATGGAACTGAGGACGCTGTCCACCCACAAATTAGAACTGTCACAGGTCAACCCTGGGGTTTCTCTGCTCTGGCACGGCTGACACTTTCACACAGAAAATTCTTTGAGGAGGGGTTGGTTTGTTCTGTGCACTGTAGGTGCTCAGCAGCATCCCTGACCTCTGTTCACCAGATGGCACCAGCTTACCTTCAGTTTCCAGTTGTGACAAGCAAAAAATGTCTCCCGTTATTGCCAAATGTCCCCTGCAAGGGCCAAATACCCTGCAGTTGAGATCCACTGGTCTACACTGGGAACATTTGTTGTTCTTGAATCTGAATTGTTGACATTCTTAAGAAATTGCTTTTTAACCTTTCATGTAACTTTAGATTTCTTCTTATGATCCACATTTTACAGAGAAGTACAGCAGTTCCCATTATCCATGAGGATACACTTGGAGATCCTTGTGGATGCCTGACACCATGGATTGCACCCAAACCTATATACACTCGCTTTTTCCCACAGAGAAACTTAAAGATTTAAGCTTAAAGATTTAAGTTTCCAAGTTTTATGCTCAGTTACCTCCTTGGCACCACTTTTGGCATGTAGGTCACTATTAAGTGAAATAAGTGTACTAGAACACCAGCGCTGAGACACAGTGACAGACAATCTGATAAGCAAGATGGCGGATCAGTGATGAATATGTAAACAGTGGGAATAATCTGGACAAAGTAGGAGGGCGCAGGATGGCTGGGATTCCACAATGCTCCTCAGAGAGCATGCCATTTAAACTTATGAATTGATTATTTCTGGAGTTTTTCATTTAATATTTTCAAACTGCAGCAAAATTATATTCTAAAGTAAGGAGCAGAAGTTTGTTTACACCAATAACTTAAAGTAGGAGATAAAAATGGGTACATACAAATCAGAATGCCTGCTTTTGTGACATCAAGGTAGAAAAAATTCTTCTTCTGTGTCTTTGGCCTTAATAACGAGCTAAAGAGCTAAAAGCAGATTTCTCACAATTTGCTATTGGAAGGAAACTTGGAGAGAAGAGAAAATTCTTGTGAGGAAGACGATTTCTATAAATTAATTTGGATTTTTAATTTAACATAGCTTATGGTATTCTGGGGCTCCCAGCTCACCATTCAAATGTTCTGATCAAATAGGTGAAAACTTTTAATCAAATATTGGATTTATTCTTAGTGTCTAGAGCCAAACACATATTGTATGGGTTGAATGTGAAGAGGCAGAAAGAAGATGGGAAAGGAATATAAAAGAAACAAAGAGTGTGTGTGTGCATGGGGTGGTGGTGAATGCTGGCTTCTACTTTTGCCTAGGAGTTCGAGCACCACCATTTGAGTTACACAATAAGTTGCCTCAAGTCTGAGGTTTCCTCAGTGGCTATTATCCTGGAAGTGGCACTGTCCTTTCTACCTTGGAAACATGCAAGTCCCAGGGATATGTCTCAGGTGATGCACAAAGCCACCCAGGACTGCACAGCAATGGCTCACCTCTCACCTGGCCATGAGATCCTGCTCATCTCCAAGCTTCATGTGGTCAAAAGCATCTTTAAGCTTTCAACCAACTAGACCGGTGATTCTCTCTTGGTGCACTTTCATCCCCAAAGGTCGGTTGCTGATGTCTAGAGACATTCCAGCTATCAAGAACTCGGGGAGGGGCATTGCCAAAGACATCTAATGGGTGGAGGCTGGGTGATGCTGGATATTCCAAAATACACCAGACAGTGCCCCATAGCAAGGAGCCATCTGGCTCAATGTGTCACTGGTGCTGAGGGTGAGAAACCAGTTCTAGACGCCCTGTGACTCCTTTGTGGGTGAGGGATTGATAAGCTACAGCCCACGGCCAACACAGCCAGCTACCTACTTTCACATGGCCCACAGGCAAAAATGGTTGCCTCCATTTTCAGATGATTGGAGAAGATTAAGAAAAAAGATCATCTCATGACATGTGAAATGTACACAAAATTTAAATTTTGGTGTCCATATAGTAAGTCTTATTGGAACATAGCCATGCTCATTGCTTTGCACAGATTGTCTGTGTCTGCTTGCACAATACAATATAAAGTCAAGCAATAGTGACAGAGATTGCAGGGCCCCCAAATTCTGAAATATTTGTTGTCTGGCCTCTTAAAGAGACAGCTTGCCAGCCCCTGCTCTGGAGACGAGTCCAATGAGCTACTGTTAATAGAGGAAGGTGGTCTGACACCCCTTTCTATAAGATTTCCAGTACTTGGAGATTTAAAGATATTTATTATTTCCCAGATTCAAGGGTGAGGGTGGGAGAGGGCTAGGAGGAAATCATAAAAAACAATGACAAGGATAATAAATGCATGCACTTGGGGGAGGGGCAACACAAAAAAGAAGATAATTATTTCTTTGATTAGCTAATATGCTCTTCGGATAATGAGCAGGCGAAGCCATTTTTCAGGAAAAGCGAGGGCCAAGTGCAGAGTCGTGGAAGTTTTTTCGGCTGTTCCAAGAGCACATGGCGACCTTGAAGAGTGAACTACACATGAATTTTCATAGGATGTCTCCGGCTTCTCTTTTTCAAAAAATAAATAAGCCTCAAGCAGGCAGTGGTGAATTAAAGACTTATATACAGCATTTATAAAACTTATTGACAGTGGAGATTGTGAAGGCATTTCACAAGGTATTTATAGGAAAAGAATCAAAACCCACAATTCATACCTTGGGAAATGATGTTAGCATTATTACTCTTTGCCTTGTGGGGGACTTGTTCAGGGCGCTGATGGCATGCTGTGGGGAGCCGTCCTTACAGGAATTCCTGCTCTGGGGAGCGTTTGGCAGCAGCCCCCGACCTTCCAGACTCATCTCTTCCCCCCACTGTGTCTCTCACATCAGACATTTCAGACACAGTCTAAACAGAAGTGAGATTATTCCTGTGCCACGGGACATGTGATATTTACTCTTGGTCTTGTGCAACTGGGATATTTCAGGGAGGAGAAGCCAAAAGCCATCAAGAGGGCCAATGTACATGGAATCCACGAGAAACTCATGATGAACCTTCTTAGAAAATACGTTTGAAACACAGGAGGACAAATTCTACTGTAGTCATTGTGGGAAGAATTTTGAAAAAAGAAAGATGAAGTGATTAAATGGGATTTTAAGATGGGTTGCTGTTACCATACTAAGGGTATGAGAGGATTATGAAATTCTATTTCTTCATTCCAGTAATTCCTAATATATTTGTCCAACATTGCTCAATAATAAGAATCTTATGTCTGCCAGGTACCATGTACAGTGTGCTCCAGGGAAGAGTCTTTCAGTGTTAGAGAATCACCCAAATGCAAAACTGTAGATTTGAAAAAAGTACTAATACTTTAAAATATAGTGAAAGCTTTAACAAAAAGTTCTTAACAGAGATGTCAGGTTCTAGTGACAAACTCCTCAGTGCAGAGTATGTTTCTGAAGATTGGGTCCCTACTCTTTTCAACAGATTGCCATTTTCTCTTTCTCCTTGTATTTGTATCTAATACCTGCGTCTCAGCATTTACAACTCATTTAAATATGTGGTGGGCTTTAAACCAGAGAACCAAACTCAACAGGACCAGTATTGATGGTGGTAGCAAACAGCAGTGAGGGAGTCGGGATGGAAATCTGAGCCTGACCTTGTCTGGCCCCGGGATTGTGGGCAATTCACGTACCCTCCTCTTTGTACAATGGAGATGATAATCATTTATTTCACAATTGTTCGATAATGAAGTAAGTCTATATATGTACAGTGACCGGCACAAAGTAAGTGAGCTCATATTTTAGATGCAGTTTTAAGAACATGGGTTTTATCAGGGACATGTTTTCCACTGAATTCTCTGAGGCTTGGCTTCAGAGAATTGAAGTTGATCTTCCTCATGCTTATCTCCATTCCACTTTCCTTTTCAATCTCTTGTGCACCTCTTCTCTTCCCTCTTTGGATTTCCTAGACCACAGAAGCCTTGCTCTTCTCTTCCCTGTCTACATTAAGAGTACTGATTGAGAGTGACTCCTTCAGGCTGATGTTCTAAGCTGGCGTCCAGAAAAGCCTTAAGCACATGCAAACACTGAGGAAGACCATACAAAACTTTGTATTTTAATTAGCCAAGCACTTGAAAATCACAAGGTTTAAAAACTTGCACTTGCATCTAAGATGGAGTAACAGGAACCTGATTTACTCCTGTCTGAAACAACTAAAAAACTGGAAAAATAAATGCAACAGACACTAAACATCAGATCGTGCAGGATAGCTATGTGTGAGAGATGGGCAAACCATATGAGCTCAACCATTGCCCAAGCTGTGGCTTGTTAAATTTTCTGGGGTTTGGAGCAGGGAAGGACACTAGTCAGAGTTAGTCATCTGAGGTCCTCAGGACAGAATACCGGACAAGAGGCCGCACAGCAGGAGAGCTTTCATGATCTTCAGAAGTTCTCCTGTGAGTTTTCAACTGACTACAAACAGTACGTTCCTGTGTGTAAGAAAGCCGCCTGTGTTAGGGAAAGAAGTACCCAGGGAAATGAGGGAGCCATCTCCTCTCAAGGCTAAAAGTTACTCATATTTCCACCAGCCAGAGGGAAAATCTTGTAATTCAAGGGCATCAGGCACAGTTCTTAAAAGGAAATGATATTGGTATTGGGGCAGGATTGGTCCCAGATAAGGTTTGCGCTGGTCCCACCTTATGAAGTCTGAAAAAAGCATAAATTATTTTCAAGTAGGTTAACAGCATCCCAGAACAAGTTTTAGAATAGTATAGGGATATGAAAATATCTACATCCAACAAGGTGAATCCAGCAAAATTACTAGGCATAGAAGTGGGAAAATAAAATCCCTAATAAGAGTAAAAGTAAATAAATAGAAGCAGATCCAGACAGACACAAATGCTGGAATGAAGAGATGAGGAGACTAAAAGTTATTATTTTCTACATATTTAAGAGTTTTGAGAATCACTGAACACATTAAGTAGTAACATGGAAGATGTAAAAAGACTCAAATCAAATTTTAAATAAAAAAACATTCTGGAAAGGATTAACAGCAGATTAGATGCTATGGAAACAATGAGATAGCTTGAAGAAATAGCAATAGAAACTATCCAAAATTAGAAACAGAGAGAAAAATGACAGAAAAAAGTGGAGGTAGCATCAGTGAACTGTGGTCTAATACATAGTGGGGGAAAGTGTGCGTGTTGAGGGAGTTACAGAAATATTTGAAGAGATAATAGCTTAAAATTTTCCAATTTTGGTGAATGCCATAAACCTAGAGATCCCGAGTACAAGAAATCACAGGGCAAAGAGAAACAAACAAAACAACACAAAAATGGAAACAGAAAAGAACTGACAAACAAAAACCCTGAAGGAAACAACCCTGCGCTAGAGCACAAGAACATTGCTTAGAAGCAGCCAGAGACTGGACAGGACTGCACACGAAGGAGCCAACGTGTGAATGAGAGGAAACAAGCAAACCGAGGGCAACATTTTCAAAATAAGAAGGGAAAAACGGAAATGGTCAACTTAGAATTTTATACCCAGTGAAAGTATCTCTCAAAAACCAAGGATGGTTTCCTGAATGTACACATACTATACTCAGTGTGCAAAGTTTGTCTGTGTTTCCAATTTCATTTACCATGTTTGTTCATGGCATTCTTATCCTCACTTAAGATGCCTGTAGCCTGTGATTGATTCCATTTATATTTCCTGTATTGATGATTTGTGGGGCTTCTTTTTGACCTGATTATGTTTTGAGGATTTTAGATTTTCAGGGACCCATCTTTTGACTGGGTTGATCCTCCCTATTTAAACTTTAGATTCCATTTCATCAAACTCTGCTCTTCTAGTATCTTATACAATAAATTAATCAAGTTGAGCCATTAGTTCCTACTCTTAATATTTGAGGGTATTTTGTTTAGTGTATTTTTGTTTGGAATTGTTAATGTTGTCTGGGTAAAATTGAATCCATTTTTTTTGTACTTTGGTAACCTTGTCTATATCTAAAGTGGCTTTTATTTAAAAGTTTATATTATCTGGAATTAGAATTACCCATATTTAAAAAATATATATTATTTGGTGTTTCTTTTTATCCTAAAAAGTTCAGCCTTTCTGAGCCTTCTTACTTTAGATGTGTCCCATAAAATATACTAGCTTCCTTTTAATCTAATCTGAAAAAATATTTTAGCTAGTGTATTTATGCCACTGACATGAATAATTGATAAATAAATATATATATGCTTTATTTTTATAAGTCAATGCACATTTGAGAGAAACTCATTTCAATTTTATTCTATGCTCCCTCCACACTGATTTATATGATTCTTTATTCTTTTATTCCTCCTTTCAGAATTATCTTTGTTTCCTTATTCTATGTTTTCTTCCCACTCTAGTCTTGAAATCTTGTATTATCTAATATTAAGTGAGCACCTATATAAACTGAAGAAAGTCTAAAGTTGATCAGTCTTTTATATCCTTTTAAGACATAGGATCTTTGCAAACTCTAACTCTGACCAGTCCCTTCCCGATGTTCAGGCTTCATTTTTACTTATTTTACTTTTTCCTCTCGTTTAAAACACACTGGTTTAGACATTAATATTTCATTAGATAGTTCTTAAAATGTTTACCTGTACATTCATCAATCTCTTTGATCAGCATTTCTTACATCTTGGGCATTTTTTTCTGGCCTTTTGTAAGTTAAATCTTTTAGAAGTTGCTTTAGACAAGATCTTTTGGTCTCAAGTTCAATTTTTGTTTAGTTTTTCTCTCAGCACTTTGAAGATTCCATTCTGCCGTATTGACTTTCAACGATTACTTTTGCGAATTCTATTTTTCTTTTATTTGATGTTACTTTTCCCTCTGGCTGCATTTAAATCTCCCATTTCCCCTTTGTGCTCAGGTGTGGAAGCCCTTGCTGTCTGGAGCACTGAGCCTGCAGGTACAGAGCACTATCCATGGTCCTTGGAAGCCATAGCCACAGGGCATTGTCTTCATAATGAAGACATGGAAACAAGCTGATTTTACCCTGCTTATTTACCACTAAAATATGCATATATTTCAACCAAATAATTCATTTAACCTTAAAATATTTTAGTAAGAGGAGTTAGCCTGTTAATATCTGTGGTGAGCCGCTTCTGCAGATTATGGTCGCCATTGCAGGATGGCGCTGGCTCCACTGTGGTCTGTAACAAACAACTCCTTGTTTGGGAGAGTTGGTGCATGGTTTTTCAGCACCCTGTGAGAAAGTTCCACGTGGCAGCTTCGCATTGGGGCTTGGGATGCTTTATTAAGGCTGGGAGGGGCATCCAACGAGGAATTAGAAGAAATATCAAGGGCCTGAATAAACTGCTGAAAGAAGATTCCTGAGTTGCGTCTTCCTTGCGGGCAAGGGGTCGCGACAAATATCTATTGATAAAAATAAGTTTAGGGCCTCGGAAATTCTGTTACTACAACATGAGGGAGTTTGAGTTATGAACTACGGATCAATGAATTGCAAAATGTTCAGTTTTTCTGAAAGCCAATTTAGAACTGCTATTGTCTGTTTCACCAGAATTGATGAAATTATTTAGATCATTGCTTAGCTATTCATTTCAGGTTGTCTAAAAACCTATTTATACTAAGAAATCACTTAAAAACAATCAGCAAATACTGTACTGGAAAATTATGGTTATGCTTAGGGCATAGATATAAAATATCTATTTCAAATCATTTAATACTCTTTTTAGATTATAAACATTTTTATTTAATAATAAGCTTATTTCAGATGACTTTAAAAATCAACATGGTCATATTTACCAAGTGTTTGATACATTTTTTTCAACTTAACAAAACTGGCAGACCCAATCAATGCCTTACTTGAACTATATCCTTTGACACAAAGTGAATGTTCTGGAAATCCAATGTCTTTGCAGCTTAGATGTTCCAGTACTCCACAAATGATACTGAGAGGATGTGCCAGGTGTCTGAAGAGTGTTTCTGAAAATGAATTGTATAATGGAATCTGCCAATACATATTTCATGTAAAATATTGCTATCACTTCAAACAATAAATATTTCTAACCAATTTTAAAAATTCATTAGGTTTTAATAATGACAGAATAATTTATATTAATGTACTCTAACTTATTGCAGACCTTGTAACAAGTTGTATGGATTCCCTCCCTAGCCTAAATAATTGCCTTTAAACATATTACCCTTCATGTCTCTTCTACATCCTGTATTTTTTTTAAATCGGATGATAACATCCATGAAGAATAATGCTCAGATTGTAAGTGTGCAACTTGATGAATTTTCAAAGTAGACACAGTCATGTAACCTGAACCAATCAAGACCTGACATTCCCGCTAGTCTGGTAGCTCCCTCTGTGTCCCTCTTATTCACTGTCATTCCTCTAGGGTAATGACTGTCTCTCAACACTCTGGTTGTTTTGATGATGCTGCTTATGCTATCAGGAGTACAACTACTGAAAGAAGATTTTATGGAAATTAAAATTTGGATGAGGCCATGCACTCCTTTCTATTTTACAACTATTTGCATTGTATCTACAGTAATCGACAAATATCTGACAGGCCCTCTCCAGCTCCTCCCACCCAAGTGCTACTCTTCAGAAAGAAGTGACCAGGTCTGAGCTCTGCAGACCTGGGTGTGCATGCTCTCAGTGCCTTCAGTTTTCTGCATGCAGAGAATGGAAGGTAGAAAAACAATTCTGCAATCTGTACTTGGGGAAAAAAAGGGAGTTCATAACTCACTTGAAGCTAATGTATGCTAATGTATGAAATATGATATGTCAAGAGCTTTGTAGGGTTTTGAACAACCAATAAAAAAATAAAATAAAATAAAATAAAAAAGAAAAACAAGGACCCTAAAGAGGCAGGTATCACCAGGTGATATGCACCTGCCTCTGAATAGCTCCTGGTTTGGTTGCTTCAGGCTGTAGGGTCATCTTCTACAAACAACCAGGACTTTCCCAGGACTTTTCCATGAGTGAGCCACATACTGAATTGTGTGAGCACCCACGGATGGGAGGTTTCTGGTCCACTGGCATGAACACAACTGGGCAGGTATGTTAGAGTCTGTAAACAAGTCTGGATGGCGCCTGGCAAAATGCCAGAGGGAGTGGTTTGTGAGGTGGAGCCAGCAAGCCATTAAGTATGGAGATTCCTTATTGGTTGACTGCTGTATCTAGTTTATGCTAATTAAGATAAGCTGTTCGGAATGTATAAATACCTCTGTTGTACTACAATAAATGGCTCCCATTCCTGCTGTATCAACGTACACAAGTTGTTCGTCACTCCCCAGTTATTTTGCTGCAGCCGGACTGCGGCACAGGTACATGATGCTTCTACCTGTTCTCTCTGCCCTGGGTGGTTGTGGGGACTAAGCACCCCTAACATGCTGTTTCTTAATGAAAATCTACTGCTGGTGATACAGCATAAGCAGCCACCTCTACTCTACAATTAAGTGCAGTCTCTACACAGAGGGCATTATTAACAGCACTGCCAACATACTCTAGAGGGCACATATTTGACTTGCTTTGTGGAGGGCTCATTTTTGTTTTAAGTGCTCCTCAGTGGGACTATACCAATAAACTCAACTCTGCTATTCACTGTTACTTTGCTTTTCTCCTTGGGGATAACAGATCCTGTAGAAAGATACAGAACCACAGAATGCATCTTCTGCTTGGTGTTTTACTTCTGAAGTGGTTGCAATGATTATTTTGTTGCTATTTTTGCAGTTTACTTATGCTAAGCTATAAAAGCAGATATTTTTCAAACAAAACACCTGATTTAAGGGCCATTTTGTTTTACACATTTTATTCTTGAATTAACAGAATCTGAAAGCAATCATTTAACTTCTGGATTTTTGTTTTCAAATTATTATCATGTTGAGGATAATGCCCCTATTCACTGAATATCTACAAGGGATGGGTACTATACAAGGTGCTTTACTGGGTTACCTAATTCTTATGAAATATTTTTGGTAAGGAATTTGGTAAGAAGTCAAATAACTTTGCCAAGGTCACATAGCCACTGAGTGGGAAAATTTTAACTTAAAGTCAAGGTTAGTTTAACTTGAAAACCCAAGCTTGCACCATTGGCAATACTCCTAAGACACTGCAGAAAAATAATAGTTAATGCTAACGAACATACAACCTTTAGTTCCTTCAGTAAATTTTAACTGAGGGTAGGGAGAGGATTTTTACTGGACTTGAAAGGTAATGGTCAATTACTATCAGGCTATTTGAGTGAATATTAAAATTTAAAATGATTTTGACAGCCTACAAAACTGAATTGCTTTAAATCCACTAAGGTCTTAAAAGATGTCTCTCTACTTATGTACCGTGGAGTGCATTTTTCACTGGACTTTGGCAGGCTTACTAGGATGCTACATGGCTCAAACCCAGATAATATATGAGAGTTTTACTTTTTGTCTATGGTTTGCAATTTGTCAAACCTAGTTTTGAAAGTTTCCTTAGGGTATGAACCACAGAGAACTAGGGATTTCACTGACCTTGTGGACCCATGCTGGAGTAGACCCACACTCAATGGCCTTGCAGAGCTGTAGTTAGGGAGCAGGGTAATTTTCCAAAACTGTATGAGTGTCTGCTAAAGCTTACCTGAACAGCCCGTCAGTAACTTCAAATGCTAGTGCTTTAGAATCCTTTTACAAATAAAATTCTTAGCTCTTAATGATCCAGCTTTATAAAAATGGCCACTGAGAGATGGATTCTGTAAGGAAAATAGGGTCCAGTCCCATTTTGTGATTAAATCAGATTTCTCAAACACACACGTACTAGATTCCCTCTTATTTTATAGACAGAAACTCTGCCTCAGAGAAATTGTCTACAGTCCTGGAGCTAATGGGAAGAGAAATTAACAACTCACCTAGCCTTCCTGGCTCCTCACTTGGCCCTGTCCATCATTACACCTGCTGTAGTGACACACCATAAAGCATCCAGAAAAAAACACACCCAATGCCTAATACTTTAGCTTTCAGTGTTTTTAAAGAAAATTCATAGTCATTCTCATTATTTTCTGACAAGCCATAAAACTAATTATCTTTTATTCTGTAATCCTAACATAATCATAAAATTTGGAGTGATAAAAACAAAACATGTCCTTTGGAAGCAAGATCTAACTCCTTACTCAAATTATTCTTTATTGCAATATAAATAATTCACAAGCATAATGGATGTAAAAAACCAATAATAAAAGCAAAAAATGCCCCAGATTTTCTTCTGTATTTATTGATAATTTAATCAGCTCCTCTTCTGTCATCTCTCTTTAGCCAAAGCCCATGAAGTGCAGGCAAAATATTTATTTATCATATACAAACAAAAATCAAATTCAAGGTTCTACAAAATTGGCAGGATCTGGGGCCTTGAATAGGCACAGTCATTGCTGACAATATGCCAATACTGAAAAGAACTCAAAGCTGAGTGTGGTGGCCCCTGCCCGTAATTCTAGCTGTGTGGAAGGCTGATCCAAGAGGATCATGAGTTCAAGGCCAGCCTGGACAACTTGGTGAGATCCTGTCCAAAATAAAAAATAACAGTGGGCTAGGGTGTAGCCCAGTGGCAGAGTGCCCCTGCTGGGTTTAATCCCCAGTACCACAATAAAAAATTAAGATTTATAATTCTTCATCTATAGAATTTATTTTGACAGTCTTGAGAAACTTAAATTTACTGGATTAAAAAGGGCCAATAATCAGATTAAAGAAAAAGAGGTAGCTAAGGTCCACATTTTTTTAAGCATATGAAGAATATATAGTATTTAATATACACAGAAAATCAGGAAGAAGAAAATATAAAGTTCTTGTAAAATTCATCAATAAGAAATAATCTGTTCAACATTTTCTATATTTTTATAGTGATATTTTATATTTGTTTTCTGGTATTTGTTAAATACCTGTGAAAATTCATATTTATAAAACTAGGATACTATAGGACCAGGTTTTTTATCATAATTTCTTATTAAAATTATACTACTATCAGTTTTCCATGTCAACAGTCTTCAAAAACATTTTTAGGAGGTTTATTTTTAGGAAATCTCATAACATGGATAGACCCAAATATATTCAATTACTTCCTCCTTTTGGAGGAAAAGATAACTTTGCTTTACATTTTTTCACAATTATATATAGTAACTTCATGATGTACAAAAAAACTTGCATGTGATTTAAAATTATTTTTTAGGATATAATTATAGAAATAAAAGTCATTATTCAAAAAATTGCAGACATTTTCAAAGTTATTAACCTATCTTACAAAGCTGTTCATTTGAAATTCCAGTCACATTTTCTTTAATAAATACAACAAAATATGATGCTATATTCTTATTTTCATTTGTATTTTTTATTAGAAAAGACTAAAACATCTTTAAAAGTTTATCAAACAATTTTAGAATATTTTTGTTTTATGATTGTTTATTATTTTTACTTTTTTTTGGTAGTGAGGACTGAACCCAGGCACACTCAACCACTGATCCACATCCCCAGCCCTCTTTATGTTTTATTTAGAGTCAGGGTCTTGCTGAGTTGCTAGGCCCCTGCTCAGTTGCTGAGGCTTTATTTGAACTCACAACCCTCCTGCCTCAGCCTCCTAAGCCCCTGGGATTACAGATGTGTGCCACCACTCTTGCTTATATTTACATGTTGTCTTTGATTTTTCAAAACTATATCATTGTGTATGACTTTTATGCCAATGTATCACGAATATTTTTCCATGTTGTTTTTTAATCGTCTGTAATTTCATTTACACAAAACTTCAATTGTTATATTGTCAATATCCATTGTGTTTTCTTTGTCTTTATGCTTATAAGGACTTGATAATTTAAAAATCAGAAAAATAGCCAGGCAGGGTAGCCCATTTCTGTAATTCCAGAGACTTGGGAGGCTGAGATAAGAGGATTTTAAGTTTGAGGCCAGAATCAACAACTTAACAAGGGCCTGAGTAGCTTAGGAGACTGTATCTAAAAAAATAAATAGATAAATAAATAAAAAGGGCAGGGGATGTGACTCAGTGGTTAAGTGCTCCTGGTTTCAATCCTTGATGCTGAGAAAAAAAATTAGAAAAATATTCAATTGTTTTTAGTATCATCTTTCTATGTTTCCTGAGAACAATAAAGCCTTTATTTCATTGTTTGTTTTTTTTGTTTGTTTGTTTGTTTGTTTTTTTTAGCATCTGATGTGAAGTAGTGACTTTGGCTGTTTTTTCAGACAGTAGTCACACAATTTTCTTAGCATAATTTGTCTTATTGTCTTCTCTCTCCATCCACTAGAACTGTTGAGTGTGCACCAGTTCTTACTTAAGCAGCACTCTGGTGTTCTCATTAGCCTCACTGACCCTCTCTGTCCAGTCTTGTGTTGGTGCATACTGTTAACTACGACATCCTTGCATTTCTCTGTAACATCATCAACTGGAGAGCTCATCATGCTTTAATTTCAGTAAATCTTGAAGGAAGGACGAAGGCAGGCCGAGGCACATCCTGCATCCTCTGAAGAGCTAGAACAATCAAGTTCAAAGTGCTCTTGTTTCTGTTTGTATTTGGTGCCTGGTGTTATTACTTTACATTTATTTACCTATTGAGCAAAGAATATAGGTCAATTTAAAACAGAAGTGATGTTTGGCTCAAGTGAACGCAAATTGTACCAAAGCATGCTCTCTGGTGGAGGTTGGGTAATTGTTTGATCAGAAGGAAGTAGTGGCAGACTGGGCTTGTGGCATGTGTGAGACACTGGGTTCGATCCTCAGCACCCCATAAAAATGAATAAATAAAATAAAGGTATTGTGTGTATCTAGGTCTAAAAAAAAATGTTTTAAAAAAGAAGGAAGTAGTGGCAAATGGAGTATCACTCAATCCCCAGCCGCCCGGGTTGCCTATGTCTGGACTGACAGCAACCTCACCCAGCCTCAGCCTCCCAGCCATTAGACTGAATTCTATGGGGAAATGTCTGAGACGTGTCCGTCAAGTGCCTTCAAGGTAATTTGAGGACACTTACAAGTAGAAGTTGCCCAACGTGCGTGTTCCCATCTGCCTTCCTTCTTCAGCTCACGCTCAAAACAAGTGTCCTTTTCACAGTTCATTTAGTGCCAGATTTTGGGGGCTTTTTATTGACAATGTCCCATTTGTGGATATTTTCTGCAATTGAATTTTGGTTCATTCAGGCCTATCTCTAACCTATACCTATGATTCTGTCCAACCAAAATGTCTCCTCCTCCTCCCCCAGTCAAGTCCCATGTCTTCATGTGTCTTAAGAGATACTCCCAGTTGACAATGATGCTTTCTCCTGTACCTCTGAAAGGAAGGATGCGTGGAGCTGTATCATTCGTGTCTGTTGAACATACTGCTTTCATGTATTAGTGAACGTTCAGGTGCTGATTTCATAACTTTCCTTGGTCCTTTTGAGCCTCTCAATGTGACAGATCATATCTGGTCTCATTCCATTATAACATCTAATAAGGTGCCATTATACACTGTGGTCCTAAATTAATATCCACATGATAGAATTAAGTGCTCTCAACAGGAAGATTGACCAACTTTATTTACTCAACTAGAGTCTTATTTAGAGTCTATTAGTTGGTTCTTTGTATTTTGCTTAAAAGTTCATTCTTTCTCTGTGATTGCACTGGTATATACACAAAAACATATTACCCTATTTATTATGTTGTGGTGATATCTGATGAATAGAACCAAGGGGTACTGCTGTCTAGGTAACAACTCTGATATCCAAAGGGTACCTGAGACTTTTCTGGTAGCCTCAAAATTATTAAGGAGTAACAGCAGCATCAGTATTATTAAATAGGAATTTACCAATTGTTCATTCTTTATAGCCTCTAGAATCAATTGTATCATTTCAGCATCAGATTGAATATGGTGACAACTTTTTCACTCTCCCTTTTTCTGACCGTCCAGGATACTGTATGGTGCAATTGTCAGATTAGCATGGGCTTTGGTACCCGTCACTGGCTAGCCATGTGGCTCATCCTCAGACTCCTGTCTATAATACAGGCATGATCATAGTGCCTTCCTGTGGGATGGGTGTGAAGTTAACTATGGAAATGCTTAAAGAAGCCCACATTAAAAGTGGCCATTACAATATAAAATATTTTTAATCATATTTCTGTGCTTTATGAACATCTTTTGAATACATGTTGAATCATATAAAGAATATTATTCCTATGGAGTAATTGCTGTTATTATTCATTTTTAAGGAGGAAATGAGCTCAGATGAACACCAACATTTGCCAGGCACAGTAAGAGGGGCTCACATACTATGTCACTAAATTGCAAGGTAGATTCTTTAGAGAGGGAGTTCTGCCTAATGGTTAAGACGGTATTGGGGACACTGTGCTGGTATTCAGGATCATGGCCATTCCACTTCCTGTGTATCCTTGAGGACATTGCTTACTTGCCTTGTGACTTCATTTCCTCTTTCTATAAAATGCCAAGGAGAATTGCTCCCACCTCATAGGAGTGTTGGAGAGCAAAGGGGTTATTACCTGGAACACGTGTATCATAATGCCAGAGTAGACACCTAGGGGATCTTAGTTACTAAGTTAAGATCTCAGTTACTAAGGAGAACATGTTTGGGTTCCTACAAATTCATATGTTAACATTCTAGGCACCTGTAGATGGCAATAGGAGTTAGGATCTTGGGAATTAACTAAGTCATGGGTTCAGGCCTCACAAAAGGGATTATTGCTTTTATTAGAGATTCTGGAGGGCTCTCTCCCTCTTTTTCTTCTATGTGAGATACAGCGAGGGGTCAGCAGGCTTCAACGGGAAGAGGACCCTCCCCAGACCCTGGCCATGCTGACACTCTGATCTTAAACCTTCAGCTTCCAGAGATCTGAAGAATAAATTTTCATTGTTTACTGAATTTACAGTGTTTGTTACAGTAAAACAGATAGCTACTATTTAGTTCTGTTTTTTGTAAAGTAGAATACTGAAGATGAATTGCCTAAGACATAGTGAATTATAATTTTATGCCATCTTGCATCCATTTTGAAAATCAGCGGAGTTTTCACAAACCAGAAGCAGAACTCAGTCTCCTTGACAATGTGCAGTTCTCCACTCCTTCCCAGTTCCTCCAGACACCTGCCACAGACAACCATCTTCCAGAGATCTCCTTCCCATGGGACAGCTGGATACAACCCACTGGACAGACCCTTGCACCCTATGTGGACTACACACTGTGCCACGTGACCACCTCTCAGTCACAGTATGAAGACACAGGCCACATGCTTGTCTGCTCTGAACTTATCAATTAAAACAAACTGCAAGGAACCTGCCTGGGTGACACCTGGACTCCAGTAGGAGTTAGGTCCTCAGGTGTTCCTCTCTCTTGTTCCCCACCCTCTAGAGTACCCCTTCCTCTTGGCTTTGCAAGGCGTGATGAAATAAATCTGTAGATATTGCATGGCTTCTGTCATTGTTCATGTTTGGTTGAGCTGCCTCCTCTGTCTCACCTCACTGGCACACTTGAACTCGCCCTCCTCCTGATCAGGGCTCACCTAGAGAGTGGCAATTATGGCAATAAATAGGAGTCAGATCAGATAGGAGCTATGTCTTAGTCTGTTTGGAGAGCTATAACAAAACACCCTAGACTACCTAGTTTATAAACAACAAAAGGTTATTGCTCATAGTTTTGCAACCTGCAAAACCCATGACCATGACCCCAGCAGACCTGATGTCTGGTGAGGGCTGCTCTCTGCTGCCTAGATGGTGCCTTCTGGCTGTGTCCTTACATGTTAGAGAGGTGAACAAATTCCCTTGGGCCTCTTTCCTAAGGGCAGTAATCTCTTCCATGAGGGCTTTGCCCTCAGGACTCTTCAAAGGCCCTGCTTTTTAATACTACTACAATAGGGATTAGGTTTCAATTTATGAATACTGGGGACACAAATATTTGGACCACAGAAAGCTGTGGGGCTGTCTGTGCATTTTTCCAGGCCACCTGAAAGGCTAAAGAAGGATCCTGTGAAATGCAGGCTGTCAATTTGCTCACACTCTCCCCTGAAGCCCTCTGGAGAGAGACTTCAAGACCACCTTACAGGAGAAATACACCTCAGTCATATTAGCTGTTAGCTGGCTTGCTCAGATTTGAACTCACGTCCATGTGAGTCTGAATCTGGTGTTCTTTTCACTTTTACTGTTTGTTGATTGGTTGTACTTTTTTAATACAAATTTCCAATGGGTCATTTTCAAGTCTGTTGCAATTCAAGTGAAACATCTCTCTGACCACTTTGGGCATGAAAAGTACCTTATGCCTTATAAAATCAACTGTGATACCGAGCAGTCAACAGTCCCCTTTGTGCAACCAGGACAGAGGCAGGAAATTGGGTAAAGACTTAGAAGAGGTAATGAGAATATTTAGAAAATCATCACTGGGACTCCAAAATAACTATTTGGCTTAGACAAAAAGGTCTCTGGTAAAGAGGGTTGAAAGATTCCTCAAGTAAGGAGAGAATAAGTAGTGCACCAGCCTCACAGTGCAAAACGAAACCCCAGAGACTTTCCCAGGCACACTCAGATGACTACTTATTTGTGAAACCAGCAATTAAACAGGAAGAAAGGTAAAAATAGGGAGAGAATTAGACATGTCCTCCTTCAGAATTACTCTTTTAATTACAAGGCAGCAAGACAAATGATTTCCTTTATATGACGTCCCATACTATGGAGGTTAAGGCAGTGGGTAAGGATTCTTCCATAACTCAAAAATCAAAGCTGTAGCTTGACAGGTGAAAGCCAGGGCCTCACCAGGAGAAGCTCCCAGCAAATTGAAAACGCAAAGGAAAGCAGGGAGGCTCCCTGTGGGCTTCTTGTATCAAGGATATGCATTTACTTCTTGGGAAGTCTTATAAAAGTCAATGTCTTTGTTACGTACATTCATCACAGTGCATGATTTTATAATGGTTAATAATAAGAGAATCAGAGGTGTGCTGATTATTTGCCTTCCTGGAGGTAATTGTCAAACAGCCTTTATGTGCTTTGCCAGGGCAGTAAAGTGTTTTAGCAACATGTTTAATTCTGAGTGACACTGTGACTCTCTGGGAGGTGGCAGTGTATCAGGCTGATGGAATATGCATCACATCAAAATGTCAGAGATGTAGTGCCAAACCATAAATAGATGCTTTTAGCAGGTTAAGTCTTGCATCAACACTGATATTTAGAATTGTCTAGAAAGCGTTTAAATTTGCGCATAATTCTTAATACTGCTTACTAGGACATTTGTGTGATATATGATCAGTGACGTGCTGGAGACCAAGGTTCTCCCATACTGGATGGGGAACCACAACATTTTGGGGATTGTTCTTGGCTTAACTCCATTTGTTGCTCCTGGCTCCTAGAATGAAAATGGGGTGCTAAGCATTTTCTTTTCAACATAAGTGACTATAGGTGTTAATTTGGGAGAAAGAAAAACAGATGTGCATTATGTAGTCATGTTGAGGGTGTTGCAAAGGCAACCAGCCTGGAGTAAGAAGAGCCAGGAGGCCAGGCCTGTGTGATAAATGATCAGAAGGTAGCCATGCATGGAAAGCTAGGAACAATAAGTGTGGCTGAGCAGTTAGAAAAGGGAGTGAATCAAAGAGAAAACAGGAGAGCAGAGGGCAGAGCCAAGTTAGCGGAGCCCGGGTGCCAGTGCAGGACCAGGGCCCTCTGAGTCAGGTAAAGGCTGCTCCAGGACCAGAGTGGGGTCAGTCCCTCAAGGTCAGGGTGAGGTGGTCATAATGCTGTCAGCATAGAACCAGAGGCCAAACAGAGGACTGAGATTTTAAAAGAATACAGGCAACAGCTCCTCACGTCCTCTTCCCCTCCCTGGCAGCCACCATTCCGCTATGCCTACACATTTAGCTGCTTTTCATACTTCACATTAGCAGTTGTCTAGTGGGAAGAATTTCAGTTTTGCAAGATGAAAAAGTTGTGGAGGCTGCACCAAAATCAACTCAAAATGGATCAAAGACCTTAGAATTAGACCAGAAACTATGCAACTCCTAGAAGACAGTATAGGATCAACATTCCAGCTTTGGGCACAAGAAATGACTTTCTCAATAGGACTCCTAAAAGCTCAGGAAAGAATGTCAACAGTTAATAAATGGAATGGCATCAAATTAAAAAGCTTCTCCATGGCAAAGGAAATAAGCATGAATATGAAGAGAGAACCCACAGGATGGGAGGAACATCTTTGCTAGCTACTCTTCTGACAGAGGATTACTATTTAGGATATATAAAGAATGCAAAAACCTTCATACCAAACTCCCAAATAACTCAGTAAATGGGAAAATGAATTAAACAGAAACTTCTCAAAAGAAGAGATACAACTGGCCAGCACACATGTGAATAATTATTCATCTTCATTAGCAATTAGGAAAATGTGGATCAGAACTACACTGAGATTTCATCTCACACCAGTCAGAATGGCAGTCATCAAGAATGCAAACAATGCCAAAGAGAATGTGGAGAAAAAAAGAACATGTTTATGTTGTTGGAGGACTGTAAATTAGTACAACCACCATGGAAATCAGTATGGAGGTTCCTCAAAAGACTAGTCATGGAACCACCATATGTCCCAGCTCTACCACTTCTCAGTATTCATCCTCAAGACTCAGTCATCTTAATACAGTGACACATGTGCACTCGTGTTTATAGCAGCATAAGTCACAATAGCCAAACTATGGAACCAGCCTAGATGTCCATCAACCAATGAATGGATAAAGAAAATGTGGCCTACATACACATTGGAGTTTTATTCAGACATAAAGAAAAATAAAATTCTGGCATTTGCAAGAAAATGGATGGAACTAGAGACCATCATGTTAAGTGAAATAAGGCAAACTCTGAAGTCTAGGGTCGGGTCCTATGTTTACTTTCATATGCAGAAGCTAGAGAGGAAAAGGAAAACAAAGGTCAGTGGCTCATTTAAAAATGAGAGGGAGATCACTAGAGGAAAGGGACCAAGGTAGGAGACCGAGAGGGAGGGGGGAAATGCTGGGAAGTGATATTGGCCAATTATATTGTTATATTTTGTGCCTGTGTGAATATCTAACAATACATCCCATCAGTATGTACCACTATAATGCACCAATAAAAAAATGTGGGAAAAAAAGAAAAAGTTATGGAGACCCGTTGTACACCAATCTGGCTGTATTTAACATTATTGAACTATACAGTTAAAAATGGTTAAAATGATATTTTTTTTTACCATAATTGAAAAACATTAAGAAAGAAATCAGGCAACATGAGAGGGAGCCTTTTGTAATTTGAGTTGACCTTTCAACATTCCCAGCTCCAAGCACAGAAACTAGCACGTGGCTTGATGGATTTATTGCATGCATACATTTTGAATGCATAAGGGACTGCAGTTCACTCCAGAATGTCTGGACAGAAGGTCTTCCCAAGTTACCGACAGATTTTTTTGTGTGTTCACAATTTATACCTGTGTGTCTATAACAAATGTTATATCTCTTTCTGCCTTTTTAACACTGGAATCTATCACAATACCTGGTCAGCAGGTTGTGCTCAAGAGAGGCTTGCAGACTGATAAAGGTGTGACTATTTTAACCTTGAGATAATTTATAAGGAATGATCTGAAACTCTATTAATGATATTCCTCCACTAGCATAGGCTGAACCTGAGACTACTCTTTTTCTAGGTGTAGTTATAACATTTGCATGGACTTTTTGGAGTTATAATCTGATACAAAAAGAAGAGAGACTTACATTTTAGGAAAAAAATTTCCCCAGTTGGGTGCCGGCAGTAATGCGGAGTTCTGGATTAACCTAGGGTTCCAGTGCCACAGTCCTTTATTCTTCACGCCTTTCTCCACTCCAGCTGGGCTCCTGGTTCATGTTCACCATCCTTCTAGCTGGGACCTAATGAGGCTCAGTGTTACTTCCTGGCTGGCCACAGGTCTGCAGGCGAGGGTCAACCCTTTCATTAGCAGTTTGAAAGCTCACTGTCACTATGCATCAGCTGCTTATTGTCAACTGCAGTTGTGGACTCACCTTCTCTGCACCTTGTACCAAGGGCCTATATTCATTTTCCCAGAACTACAGAGGGAATAATTTTCCTGAAGGCATGGTAGTCAGTTAAATAAGTATGAAGGCTCTTTCCAACTAGTGGATAATCACAGTAATGCCAATCTTGTTTACTGATAGGTAACAAGACAGGCCAGCAGGGTTGTAGTCACAACGGGCTCTCAGAGAAGCCTTGTTTATTTAGGAACCACTTCTATTTATTTATGTGGTGCATCTATAAATTATTAGCGGAAGTCATGGTGGAAAGTGGAAATAGGGGATGTACAATATTTTCAACCTTTGAGTATGCATCTATTTTTTATATCTTTTGCATACACATTATAAGATCCAATCTAGTGGTGAGTGGTAATGTAAAGAAAGATGAGAACTGTGAGCAAACCAGAAATTACCTCTGTAAGAAATTCATGCTTTCCATTTTCCCCCAGGAGTGGATCCTATTTCCAAGCTTTGTGTATTTCACAATTAAACTGGATGCTTCTTAGGGTCAGGAACGGTTTCTCGCTTTGTGTTAATGGTCATGGTTGCTTGCACAAAATTAAACTTGTTGACTGAATGAACATACAGATGAATGCAATCTGCTATGGGTGGGCTGAGGCATGCATTGGTGTCCATTTTAGGGCTGGGCAATGTGGGCTGGGGAATGTAGAAAGGAGAAGCTTGAGGTCAATGCCTGTTTAGACAAGTGTTGACTGAATATTGCTCACGTGCCTTTCTTAATACTGGTCACACATTGCTGTCACCTAACAAGATGAGAAACACTGATGCCAGGGCTCTGTTCCAAGTCAGTCAGGATGTCCAAGGGTGGGCTCGGGAATGGATATCCCAGAAATGGAGTTGCCGCTGAGGTGATTTTTTTTTTTTTTGCTGTTTCTTTAAGGCTTTACAGAAGAGCATCTCCATGGTTGTCAGCTTATCTTGAGTATACATAATTTTTTAAGTTAGTTCAGAAAGTTAAAGTATTATCATTTTAATGCTTTTGCTTATTTTGGAAAAATTTCCATTTATTTGACTTACTTTTTTCCCTAAGCTTATTTTGGGTACATAGTTTCATTTTAGAAATTCAAACATCTGCCTTAAGCTACATGTGAATTTAAAGAGCAACAAATGAATTTTAAGTAGGTGAAAACCTCAAGAGAGGAGCGCAGCATCGGAAGCCAAAGCTAAGAAGTCCTTATTTATACAGGGCTGACTCTCTGGCCAATTTAGAGAGAGAGGGATAGTTTTGTTTACACCCAAGGAACAAAGCTGCTTTGGTGGAAAGAACAGAGAATCCTTCCTAATGAAGTCCCTGCTTAGTAATTCAGGAGGCAGACAGCACAGTACAATTTTTTGAATTGGTTTGTAAGGAAACATGTTAGAAATGAAAGTAATCTTTCAGCCTCTGTCCTGTGGATTTGCCATCTTGAGACTCTTTCAGAGAAAGGGCATAAGGTCCTTGTATGTGACCCCAAGGCCAAGGGTGCACAGAGCGGCTTAAACTGCAACATGTCACGCTGTTGGCCTCAGGCAGTCTTGATTCTTCATTGTGTCCCCACATTTTGGTGGACATCATATAATGATGGTGTGGAGCACGGAACTGGGGACTGGAAAGCCCACCATCAGTCTTAGTCCAGCAACTGACTGGCCTTGTCACTCTGAGCCTAGTCACTGACCTCTTTGAGTTGCTGTGATGGTTAATTTTAGGTGTCAACTTGATTGGATTAAGGAATAACTAGAGAGCTGATAAAGCATTACTTCTAGGGTGTCTGTAGGGTGTTTCCAGTGGAGATAGGCATAAAAGTTAGTGGACTAAGTGGGGAAGATATTCCCTTAATACGGGTGGGCACCATCCAATCTGCTGGGGACCCTAATAGATCAAAAGGGTACAAAGAAAGCAATTTTTTCCTTCCTTTTTCTCTCTCCTGGAGCAAGACACCATTCTTATCTTGGCTTTGGACATCAGGACTCATGGCTCTCTGGCCTTTAGACTTTGGAACTTGTATCAGAGGCCTGTTGGATTTTCAGGCCTTCAGCCCCTAGATTGAGCATTACAGCACTAGCTCCCATGGTTCTGAGACCTCTGGACTTGAGTTGGGTCACACCATCAGCTTTTCAGGGCTGTCAAGCTTGGGAATGGCTTATTATAGGACTTCTTAGCCTCTATAACCATATATCCCAATCCCGTTAAAAAATCTCATCTACCTACTCACCCATCCATCCATCCTATTGATTTTGTCTCTCTGGAGAGCATGACCAATGCAGTTGCCTTACCTGCTCTAATGGTCAGTTATAGATACTTATTTATCTTGCTTAAAGGGGTTACTATGGGCATAAAATGAAATCATGGAAAATACTCTTAGGTTCTTATATAAATCCAATTCAAGATACATTTAGTGGTTATTAGATATGTGAAGTTCTTATATAAATCCAATTTAAGAGACACTTACTGGATATCATATATGTGGAAGGAGAGTTTATACTCTGAGGACACAAGGCTATCATGAGATGACCCTTGACTCCTTCTATCGGTTCACCATTTGGGGAGGGAGGCAGACATGCCAAGGAAGTTGTGGCAGTGGGAAATGCTCTAATAAGTATGATAAGCTGCTGGGGAACTTCAATGAAGAGGCAGCAATGGATTTTTTTTTAAAGAGAGAGTGAGAGAGGGAGAGAGCGAGAGAGAGAGTATTTTTAATATTTAATTTTTTAGTTTTCGGCGGCCACAACATCTTTGTTTGTATATGGTGTTGAGGATCGAACCCGGGCCGCACCGATGCCAGGCGAGCATGCTACCCCTTGAGCCACATCCCCAGCCCAGCAATGGATTTTGATGGGATAGGACAAGGCAAAGAGAGGCATCAAAGAGGCCTCCTAGGATCCCAGAAACCTGAGCTGTGTCCTGAAGCATTAGAGAATTTAATCAGCTGGCAGGGGAATCTAAAAAAGTACAGATGCATGAGATACAGACTGTGTTCAAGGAAGGCCCAATGCTGGAGGGATTGGCATTTGGCTTTGAAGGGAGCCATTGGCAGCCAATGAGTTTGGCTAGGTGGTCAGAGGCATTAAACTGTGACTGACTTGAAGATCATGCTCTATGCATTGGACTATTTTTATAGCTAATAACTAGATATGGAAATGTTTTGACAGGAGAATGCCACTATTGAATCTTTACATAGGTGAACTAAAATGGTTCTTTGGGTCTCTAGTGATAGACTATTTTTTATGTTCCTCTCTAATGAAATTTTAAAGTCCTCAAAATGGTGTTCATATTTCAAAACAGACTTTATAGGACTTGGAACACTATTAACTAGACTTAGAGTTCCATAGTTGAAGGTCATTGTGTTCATTTGTGTCATTGGTCTAGAAAAACCCATTAGGATGTTCCCTAAACCCAGAGAAGCAACCGGCAGACACATGAAGATTCCAGTTAACAGGGAACATGGGAGTGAGATGAGTTAGGCCTTACTGAGGTTGTTTTGGGGAAAAGCTGGTTCAGGAAGGGCACACACAGAAGCTATCTTCTCTTTAAGCCAGGCAGTTATCTGTAGCTGCTGGTTCTGGTGTAATGCATTCCAAATATCCTTAATTCTGAGTGGGAAGACAGAACAAAGAATAACAAGCTACCTCAAGAGAACAGAATCAGGCCTTTCTGTGAGTAATTCTGCTCAAAGGTAAGATTTCAGTTGCTATGGCTACCTGGAAGACCACCTGGGAGAATGACTGGAGGAAGTGTGGGGAGAGAGGATTCACCCACTTCTACCAGCGGAATTGCCAAGAAAGGTTTCTAGGTGTAAGGCCTTCCCTCCCACCTAGATTTTAGAGGAATGGGGGTTCTATTTCCTTCTCTTTGTATAGGACTGTGCTAAAATACCCTAGAAAGAGCACCTCAATTTATCCCTTAGAGCCTCCTAAGAGCTTGGTCACCTGTTCCCAAAGAAGGAATCTCAAGGTTTTCTGGTTTGGTGTTCGTGTTGGACAATATCAGATTCCTTGCTGTGATTCCAACCTATTTATGATCCTTCAAGAGAGGATATTTTTGTGGTTTCTCTAGAGAAATATAGGTGTGTGTGTGTGTGTAGTTGGCTCATATGATTATGGAGTCCTGAGCGGTCCCAAGATCTCCTGTCAGCAAGCTGGAGACCCCAGAGAGCTGATGTGCAGTTCCAGCCTCAGAGTTGACAAGCACAGGGTCCAAGAAGAGCCTACCTTCTGTTGTTCTCTGAAGGTAGAAACAGACCAATGTCTCCCAACTCAGGCATTCAGGCTGGGGGTGTTTCCCCTTAGCCTTGGTATTCTATTCATGTCTGCGGTTGATTCCGCAGAACTCACCACATCAGAGAGCAATCTGCCTTACCCAGTCCCCACTTCAAATGTTAATCTCATCCAGAAACACTGTCACAGGCAACCTCAGAATATTTTTTAGCCAAATGTGCAAGCACTCACGACCTAATTAAGTTGACACAGAACATGAGCAGTCCCAGAGGTGTCCTCCTAAAGTGGTAATTTCTCACTTTAAACATGCCTCACTGTGGACCAACAGTGCCACCATGACATTTGTCATTCCTCTGTTCTCAGTGGTCTCCCAGGCATCTGCAGCCGGGCCCAGTAAGGGTGGTAACTCAGTGGAGGAAAAGTCAGATGGATAAGGTCTAGAGAGAGTCTGATAGACACACGCCGTGAGGATCTGCCTTATAATTTCTTCCCACCATATAAGTCAGAAGCATAAAGCTGCTCCTTTTAATGTCCATATGCACAGAAAGGATGCCACTTTGGCTAGACTGGGATGTAATTTGGGATGATAGGGGCCAGGAACAAGATATAACTGACATCTGCTTTCCAAATACTCGCAAGACAAGGTTCAGTAATTCCTTCAAATACTTGGGTACTACACCATCTCTCTTCAAAAATACTGTTTGGACAATATTGGCTGCTGAATTTAAGGAAAATGAATCAGGAAATAAATTAAAACCTCAATTCCAACTTCCTAGGAAAAAGTTTTAGAGACCTAGCAAATCATTTCAAAGTAGCTCTTCTACATTAAAAAAAAAAGTGATTAGAATTTTTGTCACTTGTGGTTACATTTTAGATATTAGATTAAATTTCTATCTAAAAAGCACATGAAAGGGATCTTGTTTGCTGTATATGTTTACTCTCTGGAACTGGAAATCCTTCTGTAACCTGATATTTCCATTCATTTCGTGGAGTTAGGTCACTGTAGAAATCCCATCAGACTGGAAACTAGGACTCTGCCTTCCAGGCTTGATTCTGCAGCTAACTTATGAAGAGATTGTGGGGGAGACACCAGACACCAGATCTGGCAGTGAGACACCAGACGAGTGATCACCGATGTACTTTAAACGTTCCCTTTTAAACCTCTAGCGTGGTGCTGCACAGCAGAAATCCCTCCACACAAGAGTCATTCATGCCCTGACTCCTGCCTTCAACCTGACAGATGTGGGTCTCTTGTCTCCATTAGATCATCTTCATCTGCTCTCCTGCTAGTGATGGTAACAGGGGCAGACAAGTCTGTGTCACTTACTTAAGAGAATTTTTTTTCCTGGTTTCTGCTTTTTATTCTTTTTTTACTCCAGAGTTTTTCCTTTTCTTTTAAAATTTCTTGTTTCCCCTGCCCCTCCCCCCACCCTTTTCCATTATAGTGAATGCCTTTCTCTGATGTTTGATAATCCTTGGCTATCTATTTCACTACGTTTGATTTTGCTTTAATTTCCTGCTTGGGAAGGAACATAGGAGTAATATATTTTGTTGCTGGTTTTGGGGGAAAGAAGGGAATATTTAAACTTTCAATAAATACTTTCCATTTTGGGCCCTGAACCTCACTCTTGACCTCAGTTGGGCCCAGTATCCCTACGTGGTGGGTCTCCCGTTCAGGCTCTTCCTGTGTCAACAGTCCCATATTCTATGAGGCATCCTAGTTCCCAGTGGTGTGAGAATGAGACTGGAAGCACCTGGCAGTTCTGCATGCAGACCTTCAGCCAGTACTTTGTTCAGCTGTTCTCCACACCCTGCCTCCAAATTGCCCAGTGTCTCCATATCCAGAGCCTTCAGAGCAGAGTCAGTTGATTCCTTTTTTGTAACTGTATTTGTCAGGGAAGCAGATCTCCCTCCCAGGGTGTGAAGAAAGCCTGGCCATTTTACCTGACTGTGATGCAGGGAGACTTAAAGCATTCTAAAATTCCTTCAGCAGTGAGACCCAAGAGGAAGTGCTGGCAGGCCTGCGGACGCAGACCTGAGTTCTCACGTCCAGGGAGCTTACTGTCTGAACCACTGTGGGACCCACACCCAGGTGTTATTTTAGACCTTGAGGGAGCTTGGTGAATGGAGGGCCACCTCGCATTGGGATCCAGTGTCCCCCACACTGCAGAACTTGGCTGCCATCCATCGGGCACCACCCTATACCTGCTATGAATCCTTGGACTAGAACAGAGCAAAATGACACAAAAAAATCAAGGGTCAAACTTTTGGGCCAATGGTATGGGACCCTCCTATTAAAGACCAGGTTTTGTGTGTTGAGGGGGCATTTCTCAGAACAAGCAAAGCGATCATCAGCAGGGAAACCCCTAAAACTGCCACTGGCCCCACACGGATGGTGGTACATGGCTCCTTAGTGGCTCTTTTCTGCCCAGTGCTTCTGTGGGTGGCCCCTGTCCATTCTGAAGGCAAGAGGAAAGGTGTGGGCTCAGGGCACTTCTTTGTTCCATGGTGGGACCTTGCTTCTCCTGGTGACTCCTCAGACATCACTTCCCCTATCAGCTTTGTCCCAGGGACTCTTCTGCACTTCCTGTGACCTTGAGAGATCAGAGCAGAGGAGCTGTGGATTCTCTTGGCACCTTCTGCAGTCCAGCATGGCAGCTCCCTATGCTCACTGGTGACATGGCCATTGAGCACACATTACGGTGTGATGTCAAGTTTCATGGAGACCCCAAAACTTAGTCTAGGCCCCCCTTTGCTGCTTCATTATCTTCTCCAAGTGTCATCTCCTCACTAGTCCCTGTGGATGTCACTAAGACCTTTCAGTGAGATTTAGATGGACTGTCAGGGTCTCCTGGGACAGAGCCGTGACCACTCCCAGAAAAGCACAATGTATTCTGTATCCTGGAACTTTACTACCAGGCAGATGTCCCCCAAAGCTTGAGCCCTTCCTTAGCATTAAATTAGATGCTTAGGGTGCCACAGGAATTCTTTCAGACCTTTAGGAAAAGCCTCGGGCATTGCTGCTGGAGTCACAGAGTCAGCTTAGACAGATGGCAGGCGATTTGTCGACTTGCAGCAATGAAGGCAGCAACGTCCCCCCTGAGACCTGGGCGTGTTGAATGAGCTCCTCTAAGTAGCTGACTTGGTTCTGGGGAAAAACAGGAAAGGGAAACGTTGGGTTACTCCGATTCTTGACACTGGATTCCTGAATCCTTTATATTTAGCCATCCCTATGGGAAACTATTAAAGATAGTCAAACTTCTCTTTAACTCTGTATTTTCATAGAAAAAAAATGACAAATTAAGTGCATTAGTAATTCCCCTTTCTTTTAATAAGATTCTAATATTTTCCCTGTGCAACAATAATATGCATGATGATTAGGAAACTAATTGCAACTCTAGTTTCTGATTTCACTAAGGCCCAACTGTCAAATCTTTGTTGATGACACTGAATAATTCAAATTAAAGAGCTCAAAAGAGGATTAAGAAAAACTCTAGAAGAAAGGGCACAACTTGCTAATTGGGCCGGATTCCTCCAGCTTGAAAACAACCCAGATACAAAGCCCTGGACTCTGAAGGTGCTGTTTTCCTGGTGTATACAAATGTTACAAGTTACACACAGAAGCAGGGCACCATGGTGCCCCCCTGTAATCCCAGTGACTTGGGAAGGGAGGCTGAGGCAGGAAGATCTCAAGTTCAAGGCCAGCCTCAATGATTTAGTGAGAACCTTAGCAACTCAGTGAGACCCTGTCTAAAAAAAAAAAAGCAATGTAGCTCAGTGGTAAAACATTCCTGGGTCCTGAGTTCAATCCCTAGCATCCTCCTACCCTTGCCCCCCCAAAAAAGAAGGAAAAGTAGTCCCACACAGGCCATTTACTCTCCAATCTGCAGGTATTATGATATTAACAAGACATTAAATTTAGTCTATAAAAATAATTTCAGGGCTGGGGCTGTGGCTCAGTGGTAGCACATTTGCCTGGCATGAGTGAGGCGCTGGGTTCCATTCTCAGCACCACATATAAATTAATAGAATAAAGAATATAGAATAAAATCAACACTAAAAAAAAGGAAAGATAAACTAAAAATGTTTAAAAAAATAATTTCAAACACTTCTTCTTCTTTGTCCCTACTTTAATTGTGCCAAACATACACAGCACTCCCTGGAGATAGATAATTGGTCATATTTTCATATTTGGTTAAGAGAATAGTACCTCGACTTTTATCATCAAACCGTTGGATAGTCTTTAAAGCACTAGTTACTCACCAGTTTCTCTTGGTAAAATAAAATATAGCCATATTTTCCCTGAGATTATAGCAAAGCCAGGACATTATACTTGCAGGTTTCAAATTATAATTAAACATAGTATAGGTGCTGTACTGATATTTAGGAAAGCCATCCATTGCAAGGTGGGAACAGTAAGTATCTTCATCAATCTCAAAGTGGTTTTAGAGTGTGTATGCAGAAAGAATATTGTAAATATTATTAGAGTATTTTAATTTTAGGATCCACGTAACTGTTCTCTTCTAGTGGTACATGACATTAAAAATGTTATACAACTTCCTTCATTTACCTAGAATGTCTCAGCTGGAAGTCCAACCCATATATTTCCTGCAAGTTATTGTTGGGTGCAATTAGAAAATTCTGCAAAAAAATAAATAAATAAATTCCCATATTTTCTGTAGTGTAATGCCTCTGAAACATGTGAAAGTGTTTGTAACCTTGGATGTCATCTGTAGAGTGTTGTTAAGGAAATAGAGTGTAGAAGATGACTCCTGTCATTTTAGGATCACTTAAAATCAAGAGCTTTAGAAGATGAGTTGCTCAAGTGAGTGTTTCAACCTTAGGAAAAGTTTTCAATTTCTCTTTTATAATTGACTTGTGTCAGTCAATTCTTTTTGGTCATTAATTCTGACAGGGCTATGAGATTCCCTCTTTCTTCTGTTTTTCACTTGTGACATATTTAACCAAATGAACATCCTTATCCACAAAAGGAAATCATGAGATTAGCTCAGTGTTTTCAAACTTGCTTGGTGGTATGAATGGTTGGATGTTTGTTAAAAATACAGATTCCTTTTGTCTCTGATGAGATTCTTAGAGAAGACTAAGAATCTGTATTTTTAACCAGTTCCCTGACAATTATTTCCATTGGACAAGGAGAATAATGTTAAAGTCTGTAAACAAGTCTGGATGGCGCCTGGCATTTTGCCAGGGGGAGTGGTTTGTGAGGTGGAGCCAGCCAGCCATTAAGTGTGGAGATTCCTTATTGGTTGACTGCTGTATCTAGTTTATGCTAATTAAGATAAGCTGTGTGGAATGTATAAATACCATTCCTGTCCTACAATAAACGGCTCCTACTCCTGCTGTATCAATCTACACAAGTTATTCGTCACCCCCCCGGTTATTTTGCTGCAGCCGAGGACTGCGGCAGAACAATAAAAGACTAAATGATGCCTATAAACTCTTTGAGTTGTAACTTTCCATAAATCCATAATCTATCCAAACTGGATATCCTCCTTAAGAAAACAAGTGCAAAACTACATTCTGTGGTAGACCATATTTGAGAGAAAGAAGAAAAAATTCCAGATAGCAAGGGAAGCCTAGAAGTGCTATAGAATCTCTCAGCACAACTTGTCACCCAGTTACCATGACAACCTTCATGTATAAATCCCCATAATGTGGAGAAAATGAGATGTTAACCTGGATAGGCTTTGGAGGAAGAGATATTTCACAGAGAAGAGCTGATTTGGGCCATTTTGTGGACCACACACCTAATGCTTTAATCAGTTCATAGAGGTCTCCTGATATCTAATATCACATAGGCTTCAGAAAACCCAGGGGAAAAATTAGGGCTGCATTGAGATGTGTCAGCCCAAACAAACTCCTTGGCTTGCATCAAAGTCTCTATTGATAGATGAGAAAGCTCAAGATGGTGACTGTTGACTCCAGATCAGATGACAGGTATTGACAGGAACACTCTGGTACAGGATGTAGTGGGCTTCGAATAGTTAAAAAAATTTGGTTTTGACGACATGAGGCTCTGTGAAATCTTGTCAGATGGCCATAAGGTGATTCAGGCTCTGACTTTTATCAGAATGCAGCAGTGGTACATAGTATTCTCACCGAGTTCTGCAGTTGTATAGGAGGTGAAAGGCTTGCCACCTGAGCTCTGAATTTAAAGAATAAGAACTATAAATACCAAAGCACAAAACCTGTCAGATCCAGGATGAGAATCCTATTTATGCTCTTTACCCCCAATTCAGGGCTCATTATACTATTCCAGCTTTATTCTCCCTACACAGAACATATTCAATGGCTCTTTTACACTGAGAAATAATCTGAAACAAAGAAATTCCACCTTTTCTCCACATTTTGAGGCCAGCCACCATTTCCCTGGCAGGGTTGGGGGTGTGCAGTAGTGGCCTGCCCTCACCACACCTCTTCCCTCTCAGCTCAGAAAGTCCTGTGTGTTCTTCTTTGGAGCAATTAGTACAGTTTGATGGCTCTTAGAAGGAGACTTTCACAGAATAACATGCTAGCAAGGCTCTAACACATTAGAATCTGTCATGTAGCCACATAGGCATTTTAATATTTTAATATAATATCCCCAAATATTTGCTTTTAAATATCCCTTTATGGGAAAGATGCTGCTGTTTACTGTAATTCTGGATGATTACAAACACTCATTCATTTGCAGTGAAGTGAGATAGAATGGATTTGGGGGGAGGTCACTCACAACTCAATCATGACCTGCAGGTTATTGCAGAGAATGGTAAGTAAGTGAAAACAGGTAGCAGGGGTGAAACAGTCTACAAAGAAGAAAGCTTGGGAAGGGAGACCCTAGATTGTTTTAGGCAACAGGACGAATTTGTTTTTTCTCTGGCTGCTTCAAAGGCACAAAATGAAGCTCTCTGATCGGGAAAGAGAGGAGAGAGGCATGAGAATGAGTCCTGGGCGCATGGCTGACCAAGGAAAAAGATGGCTGCCTATGACCCTACCCAACAGTAGGGACCTGCGTGTGGTTTACGGATCCCCTGCTATGATAGAGTTATCTTAGTCGAGTTGCACAGTTTGTGTGTGTGAGGCCAAATAAAGTGGAGAAAAGCTAGTTGTCAGAAGCCTGGTAATAATATGTTCACTGGTGACTGTTAAATGTTGGGAGTTGGAGGGGGTGTTGACCTTTAGGAGAATATGGGTCCTTGCTGAACACCCCAGAGCATCACTGATATGCTGGGGCCAAGATGGATTTCCTACAGTAAGGTTCTTCATTCAGGTGCTAACCGAGAGGGCAGTCGCCAGAGATGGACCTTCTGGAGACACTTTGGTTCCAGTTTCAGGTGCAGATACTTTTGTGTTTAGAGGTGTGTGTGTGTGTGTGTGTGTGTGTGTGTGTGTGTGTGTGTCGTATTCTATTTTCCCTGTTGGGTGGAGAGGAAAGGGAGGAAACAAGAGGCGAAGAACATGTCTGCCTGGTGTGAGGCCACAACTTCCAAATTAGTTGATTTGTCCAGGAAGCTGATTTCTGTTCTAGAATTTTCCATTTTACATCTAGCCAGCAGTTCTCCAAGGATTAATTCACAGGCCATTATTAAAGTCATTGCATACATTTTAAAGGTGGATCCGTGTGGGTAATTCACACATGGAAGAAGTATGGAGTAGACTATTTGGAAACTGTACTCTCAAGGTCTCAGCTTGAAAAGGCAATGTTCTCTCTAGCTAGGGATTAAACAGTCAGAACAGTATCCGGTGCAGCCCTCTTTAATCTGAATTTGAAAGATCTCAGCATTGTGTTATAAAAGGTCTCATTAAGTTACTCTTATGGCATTTCTTTCTTTTTTTTTTTTTTGTTCCAGAGGAAAATTCATAAAATTCCAGGAGACAGAATTCCTGGAATTTCCAACTAAGAATCTGTATTAGAAATGCACATAAAAGAGAACTTAGAGGGGGTTGGTATATAAGCCTCCTGAGGTGTGATTTTTAAAGGAGGACTTCCAGTTACCACACCACACCCAACCTCACGCTTTGGTTTCTTTTTCTGCGAATCAGAAACTGGACCTCTGTTCTGGCACCCACTGACTCCACCTAGGCAGCCCGTGCATGTGTGTGCACTTTGCAGCATGAAATGAAGCCCTGATTGCCTCATCTTCCCTAATCTTCGGCAGCCTGGTGCATTGTTAGCCAGAGCGTCTTTCTAAATTCAGGCAAACATCCTCCAACCAGATGAGAAGAAGCACTCAGGGGAAAGAGGAATAAAAAAGCAACACAAAGATTCATCATAACGAAAACAACAGATGAATATTTAAACTAATTTAAGTATGACCAATGAGCTGCATAAACTATATCATTAATCACTCTGGCACACATGAGCATGCTTTCTGGGCTAAAAATTATGCCATTAAAATTTAGTAAAACTTAGTCACAGAGCATCTCTCTCTGCTGAACATGGTTAATGTTAATTATTCCCAAGTTTATGATGTATTTTGTGCATTACTCAACAGATATTTGTCTCTTCTCTTCACTTTTGGGCAGAGAAACATCGGGAATATTGAGAATGGGCAATTTCAAAGGAACCATGGAGCTGAGATTTAATTTAGAACGACTTGTCTCAGTTTTCTAACCTAATATCCTGATGGCAGCGCTGCGTGATGCTGGTGATGGAAGGGTGAGATAGCTACCCGTGAAACCAAGAAGTGATGGGACACATTGGTCCCCAGTGGTTACCGCTATGGCTATGGAGACTTAAAGGAGCTGCCCGGGCAGGGTCACCGCCACCTTTCAGGAGAGTCTGCTTCATATTGAGATTTGAAGTGTGAAGAAGCTGTTGCTTGCAATCAAGCTTTCAAATACCTGTTCCCATCATCACTTCCCTAGTGCCAATGGCCTAGCAGACAGTGTGGATGTGAGAAGAGACACCAGGCAGCCATTGGCAGAGTTCACTAAAAACTACTAAAGTGCTCCATGGGCAGTAAGAAGGTTCAACCAACCAACCAACCAACCAACATGGACACATCAGGGCAGCTCCAACTGAACCAACATGGAATATGCTGGAAGGGTGCAGGTCTTCCCATCGCCACAGCCATGGAAGTTATCCCTCATTGTGTAAGGGGAAGCCATGCTGGCTACCTGTGTAGATGCTGTGTGTCGCTGAATGCTGTTATGACAGGCCATCTTATTCCAAGAATATGATCTATTGTTTATGAAAGAGGCAAAGTGAAACCCAGCCTCCTGTTGTTGTCTCCAAAACGCCAGTCTCAGAACAAAATCATAAAGGGCTGGGGATGTAGCTCAGTGGTAAAGCATCCCTGGGTTCAAAATCTAGTACCAAAAAAGCAAAACAGAACAAAAAAGCCCTCATTTAAAGAACCCTAATGACAAGCTGGTGAGTTCTTGTGACATGTGGATCAGGCTGGGGCAGAGGCACCTGAAGAGGGAGTGACCAGGAGAAGTGTGGGAATGCACAGCAGGTGAGGGGAAGGAGAGGCCCAGGGAGGCACCGTCAAAGCCCTAGGGAGCCTTTCTGTTCCTTCCCAGTGCAGAGGAGGCAGGGGGTTGATGGCCCTGTGACAGTGACTGCATGTCTGATTGCTTCCTTAGCCTCCCCTGTCCTCCACCCTGCATCTGCACAGCTTGGGAGCCACCTGAGTCTTTGGGAAGGCTGTGGTAACTTTCCAGGTCTGAGGTGGTGGCCTTGCTGCACTTGAGCACCTACCTGGTCCCCATCTGTATTCTCTATTCCAGGCCCTCTGCAGGCACCTGTGACCTGACACCCGCGGGACCCAGGGCTTGCTCACTCACATGTGTGTAGAGACGGCAGGGATGCTCCTCATCTGGTGGATGGAAGGAGCACCAGGCCCTCGCTTCCTCGGGAGTCAGGGGTTGCCTCTGCCGCTGGCATTCTGGAAAGCCCGTCATCTGGCAAGACACAGCATCAAGGGCTCTGGCCAGGTCTCCCGGTGCCTCCCACTCACACAGCCTGAACACGGTCTCCTCTGGAGCCCTGCCCACCTCCACCACGGCGAGGCTCACATTTCCTTTGCTTGCTTATTGACAAGCCTCTAAACAATCTTGCCTCTAAACAATCTGTGCTTTAGGGTAGAGAGCATGTCTTATTATTCTTTGGCTTCCCCAATACCCATTGACTCACTGGCACCCAATCAGCGCTTCCCGTGTGCTTGATAAATTTCATTGAGTGGACATGTAGGAGCCTAAGTTAAAAAAAAAAAAAAAGTCACCCAATCTTAATTGTGAAACTGCTTGTCCCATCATTTTGCCATTATGTTTCTTTCTAGTTTTATTGTTAGAAATCCACTCAAGTCTACAGAAGGCAGAGAAATAAAATAAGTACTAATTGAAATGTGGTGCATTCCTTATTAACAAGTGTGGGCACAAGGTTGAGAAGGAGAAATGCAAGACCTTATTCAATAATCAATTCATTAATGGACACACTCAGCCTAGAGTGGCACCTGTTCTTAGGTATTGCCTGGGATTTAACCCATTCTGGTTAAATGACCTTTAGGTTTTTCTTTAATCATGCTAGCATTAGTCATGCCAGGTTTCTTTTTCATGTTTACCTTGGCAAACAAACACACTGTGTGTTATAATAGTTAGAAGGAAGGCAATTAAAGGTGTTTATTTTAATAAGGGAAAATATATTTGCTTTAGCTTCAGCCAGATTCTGTGGGTTATAGGCAAATAATAAATACATCCAACGGAAAAAAAAATATAGTTTCATTGAAACTGTAGGGTTCACCTTCACAGAACTCATTCCTCCTTTATTCCTTTAAATCCTTCCAATGTACAAAACTAAATGAATGAGATCAACTAAGTGGCTTTCACAAGTATATTTCTTTTTGTTTTTTAAATTATTTTTAGTTGTAGATGAACACAATATCTTTATTTATTTATTTTTTATATGGTGCTGAGGATTGAACCCAGTGCCTCACACGAGTGAGGTGGGTACTCTCCACTGAGCCCCAGCCCCAGCCCACAAGTATATTTCTTGACCAAAATCAATGTGAACTCTCAAAGGTAATTTATCAGAACAGGGAGAATATGATAGTAAAAGTTCAAAAGTGCAGTCATCTATTTTCCTAAATCACAAGTTGTGCTTTTGTTTTGCTGTTTTATATATTTTGGGGGAAAACATGCCATCCCAGGCCACATAGATATGTAGTAAACTTGGAAATGCA
This sequence comes from Callospermophilus lateralis, assembly GCF_048772815.1. Classification (NCBI taxonomy): domain Eukaryota; kingdom Metazoa; phylum Chordata; class Mammalia; order Rodentia; family Sciuridae; genus Callospermophilus; species Callospermophilus lateralis. Next base: position 111,000,021 of record NC_135305.1, on the reverse strand, counting down.
GTTAATCTGAGACTAGTGATAACAATGAGATGAATTGCTCTCGTTTTCTTTATTCTCAGTATGGAGTGGAGAACTTCCTTTCCCTTTTCTTAGGAAGGGAGGTTTTTGTAAAGATTTAAAGAATTAAAGCAGCCCCTGCCTTCAAAAGCGGCAGGATCCCGGGTGGACAGCTGGCAGATGCACTGGTGCTACAGCAGGACACATGACAGGATGGCAGCTACAGTTACGTCCTGTCCTTTGGCTTCTAGTTTCTCAGAAAAGTAAAGAATGCTCTCAGTGGAGGAGATCAAAAGAAGATGCTGAAGACTCAGGAGGAGACAGTAGGCAAGAGGAACAGCGTTTCCACCTGCCAGCTTCTGCCTCCGGGCGGACGCCCAGTGGCCAGGGCCTGGTCTTGGCAAAGGGAATTCTGAGGGCTGATGCAGGTGTCCTCTAGGAGACCCAGAAGACGAGGCCCAGGCTGAGTGGATGTGAGCGCCATGCTGAGAAAGTGCAGTAGGGATTCTTCATAAAATCATTTTTTTCACCATGAGGAATCAATATGGGGCCTGCTGTGTGTAAACTCATTAGCTACCCAGAGCCCTGCCCTCCTGCAGACTGCACCACGGTGTGGGGAAGGTGAGGTAGAGAGCCGAGAGGGGAAAGGATGCCATCCCCAAAGTCATGCTGAGAATGTCAATCAATGATTTCACAAAACTATCAGTTTGGAAGAGGCCTTGAGTTCACTGGTCTTCAGATTCTTAGGAGCTTTGGATCAGTTTCAAGGGATAAATGTAGGGGGCCTGCTTCCCTTCACAGTCTTCAGTTCAGAAAAACAAACCAAAATGTCAGCTAGAAGCCCAGCCTGTGGCATTGTCTGAGGCTTTGCTGTGTGAACCCACCTCTCCTCATGCCAAAGATGAGTCGGGGGACACTCATGCCCTTGACAAAGTTCAGGTCAGAAAACACTGTGGAGGATGCTCCTGGATACTGCAGTCCTGGCTCTAGGGACTCTCCCCACTGGGTAAAGAAAGCCTCAGCCTCCCTCTCCCAGCCTCCCCTGAATGTTCAAGGAGGGTCAAACAGACATCCCTCACGGCCACTTATCTCTGTTCCATTCTCTTCCTTGTTTTCTATGACCGGTTCATTGTGTGATTAATTTTTTTTCTCCATGGCTGTTAATACTTGGCTCTTGAAATATGTTCTTGAAAATTCAACCAACAACATGCTTATACTTATTTTCATCCTTTATAAATGAATTTTCTGCCCCCAGCTCAGACACTCACTAGATTCTACCTTGTAATCATAAATATTACAAATAAACAAACTGACATTAAGAAATCATGGGAACTTGACCATTACTATCATCAGCCCTTATTTAGAGAGGCTCATAACTACCTGGTGAGAACAGCTCAATAAATCAATAGTTAGCATCAGTTTCAATTAAGGCTTGGGTCCCTTGTAGATATTCATAAAGCTACCGAGATTAGATGTGAGATTGGTGTCAGAAATTGCAGGTCCCAATCATATTATTTTCCCCAGTGTGATGAAAAACATAGTTTCTGCGGAGCCACCGGAGTGGCTGGAAGGCACTGAGTCTGTGGGGTGTGTCTCTTTCTGACTTTCCACTGAGTTTGGACAGGAAGCATTTGTGTCTTATAAAGTCTTGCACAGGAACAGTTAAGAAAAAGAAAGAAACAAACAAACATATAAAAAACACCTGTAATGGCTCTTAATCAAACCAAAACAAAAAAGCTTAGACCATTAGAATTTGTGAGTGACAAATCTTTCTTTGGCCAGGCATTCTTTCACCTGTCTGGAAGCAACAATTTTTAAAAATATCCTGTGTATTTGAAAGAAGGTTAAATGGATTATAATTTATGTCATTCATTGGACTCTACCACTGTCAATTTTTAAATCATAGTAACCCAAGTAGACATTTCTTATTAACTTCTATAGTAGCAAGTCTTAACAACACTCCTTTCAAACCAAATAGTGTCTTAGGACCTTTATTTGTTATTTATTTTTTTGCCTCTGGGGCTTGAATCCAGGACCTTGCACGTGCTGGGCAAATGCTCTACCACTAGCCGCGTCTCAGCCTCTTCTTTCAATGGATTTAAAATCTCAACTAGTATAGGTTCTGGTCAGATACTAGTTACTAGTTACATTCTAAAATTAGAATATGCTTACAGATGAGATTCTAGCCAAGTTTTGTAGTTTGCGGAACCAAGCTTAAGATTTCATTTTAATTCATGCCGTGAATATCCTTTTGGTCTTCTTTGTTTAGTTGCTATGATTTTAACACAAGTTGCCTTTGTACAGAATAGTATGAAAACATTCTACCCACCCCAATTTCCATGTGAATATTTATGTGTGTATGTGTATACTAATGTGGTCTGGGGCTGTAGCTCAGAGGTAAAACACTTGTTTAGCTGTGAGGTGCTGGGCTTGATACTTAGCAATGCATAAAAAAAAAAAACAAATAAAATAAAAGCATGTTGTCTATCTACAACTACAAAAAAATTTAAAAAAGAAATGTCTATAATTTTATTAGCCCTGCTACATTTGTTTCACTTTGAAATATTTACTAGAATGTAGTTTCTTTGTTGGGCAGATGAATGGTGATAAAAGCAATTGGTTTCACAACACTTTGACAGATTGCTTAGGAAAACATTCATTTCCCTCTTTTATGTTCCAGTGACCAAGTTGGGCAATCTCATGCAGATGAGAAGCATTGACACTGAGCGCAGGGCAGGGTTGTGGCTGAGCTGATGGTGTTTATCCTGACCATCTATCAAGAGATCCTGTGACCCGCGTCCAGGATGGTTACAATGCATGATAGATGAATTGGGTTTGATGAAATATCTTTCCCAAACATCTCTCTTCAAATTAAATAAATAAGAATTGCCTCTTTCTGAGAATGATGAAAGGGGTATGCATGCTCCATTCTTAGCCCCTACCAGTCAAGAAACCCAAATAATTCAACAAATCTGCTGAAGGAGGGAAAGGACTGATGTCTTACAAATACCACTCTGCTTAGAATTCTCTCATTTAAATTAAATTGGGCTCTAACATAGGGCCCAAGAGTATTTAAAAATCTATGTGATTAAGAAAAAAAATACCTTCCTACTTGACAACCAGAAATTTTCTTACTACAAGTATACCAAATGTTACCCAGATGGTATGATCATGGTAAATTTTTCCTTCATTAAACTGTTTTCCAAAATTCTTACAATGAGCATGTATTACTGGCAATAAGGCAAAGAAACCTCGCTAGGCGAGCAGTTTGTCTCGTGAACCCTCGTGGTTTTGCTGCTCTCTGCTGTTGGTCCACCTCGGCCTCTCCTCACCTGCTTTTCCCAGATAAGCTAGGCAAGCGTGGTGTGATGTGAATGCAGCTAAGGAGTGATAATATGTAGAAGTGGGGTGGCTGGAGCTCCATGGGACACCCACGCAGAGAGAGTACCAAACAGCCACAATGGAAAGGGGCACACTTGGGAAGGTCATGTCAAAGCCATCAAAAGGGTTCAACCAATACAGGTTGGGCACCAGGGCTAGTGCAGGGGCACAGATGTGTCTTAGCTGGCATCGTCCCCGTGTGGAGGTGAGAGCCTGTAGGGTAAACAGAATCCTCAGGAGGGAAGGCACTGCTTCGCTGGTTCCTCTGCAGTGGAGAGGCGCAAGCCGGCGCCAGATGCTGGGGGGCTTCATTCAAAACTGGTGCCTGCATCACAGGATGTGATTAAAAATTTTATTTATTTATTTATTTTTTTTTTTACATTTGGAGCTCAAAATAAACAGAACTGTACAAAATAGTCATGAAGCTTGTCAAGTTTCCTGGCTTCAGAAAACTTTCTTATAAACAGAGTTATAAGGAAAGCTTGGAATCAGAGGCAAATGGCCCCTTTTATTAGGCTCCAATACCATGTTTTTGGATATAGTTGTGTTGGTGAATTGGAAAGAATTGAATCTGAGCTCCTAAAATACTGAAAATACGTATCCTAATCCACCAGATCTACAAAACGGGGTTGAGATCTGTCACCTGGAAACTTTCATTTTGAAATCTGCTTATTAATCTCTTTGTATTGTAGATTAAAATGCCAGAAAAAAATCTATTTTCAAGCAAAACACAGGCAGGAAGTGAAACGCAGGCAGAAGGACCTGTCTCTGAAGTGGAAGGCCAATTTGAGGAAGAAAGCTGTGCATGTAGGGATCTCCAGATGGTTAAGAGAGACTTGGAGACAGACCCTGAGGGGTTCAGGTCTGCTGGCACCCTGGCCAGGGATTTGGATGCTGGAGCATGTGGAGGCCTGAAGGCTGTGCACGTCTGGCCTGTGGTCACCTGCAAGGGTGACAGCAAAGCACATGCTCTGTGATGGGGGTTTGCTGATGCCACCCTCCTGATTTGGGTGTTCCTCCCCCAGAATTCTTGGTGTCCTTGGGTTTGTAAGCAGAGCCCAATGCACCCTCTGGCCAGAGAGCTGTTTTCTCTCTGTGCTGGGTTGGATGAGACACAAAGGAAGCCTTGGGAGCCAACTCAGCATGGAGGACACCCTTATACTTCTGATGCATTAAAGCAAAGGATGAGGCTGCTATTGCCATCTTCACAGCAAACACTATTGGGTGCTCTACAAATTAAAGGGGCACTTGCTTACGGGCAAGTATTTGTCCAGCAGATGTATAAGCAGCCCTGAACAGTGTGTGACAAATAAGTGTTCTCTCTTGGAAAACAAGCTACCTGGGCTTGTCAAACCTCAAGGGCATACTGGGGGTCCTCAATAATAATAAATTACAAGAGATAATTCTGGTACTAACATCTGTCTCACAAGAACTTCACCCACAAAAAAATAAACCATCTCTGGTTTTCTTTACTCAAACTGGCTCTCGGTTGGACTTCCTTCACTTGTGTGAGCAGCCCTCAGACTGAGGTCTGGCCCCATTCCAGCACAGTGTCACAGTCTGCAACTGGCGGCCGTTTCCTGGTTGGGTGCTCGCCTTCTTCAAGCAGGCAGGATTTGCTTTCTTTAATTACAGCCTCTGTTGAGGTCTCCCAGCCAAGCCAAGTGGATTCTCAGTGTTTCACCAATGGGTTTCAAAACAATTTGCTCCCTGATCTCTTTACACCCCCAAACCCCAGCAGCAGCTCATGTTCAAAGAAGAGTTGTGGGAATTGATCACCTCTAGGCTTTGATGACATTTGGGGAATAACAGAGTATCTCTCTTGGCTAAGGTATTCCATTAACCAGTAGAGTTTGATGTGGACTTAGGGAAATAGGTCAAAGTTATGGTGATGGTGATTAGGATCTCTGCCAGATGTCTAGTAAATATCTCTACAGTAAAGAATAATAGATTTGACTTTCATCAAATGCCCTATCTCAGTATATCTGTTAAGTTTATTGTTGTTCATGTGAAAGGAAACAATTCCATTCCTAAACTATGCAAAGCTCACTGAATGATGCCTTATAGTCCTCTCCTCAAACTTTCCTGCTTCAGGTTAACCTGTCCCTCTTCTCCAGAGCCAATGTAATTGCAATGAAAATGATTCATGCCTTCCTTCTCCAGCACTCATTTTAAAAATGCTGGTGGTTCACTCCCAGATCCTGCAGACATTTCCCCAACTGCTATTTAGTGGGGCTGCTGGGAGCTTGCAGAAACTTGTCCCAGGACCTACCTAGATCTTTTGTGGCTAACATCTGGAATGGTTCAGCAAACTTTCTTATTTCAAGAAATGCTTGGTTTCAGGAGTTTTGGTTGAAAATGTTTCTAAATATACTTCTAAGTATCATAACATATAAGGCTCAAAACCTAAACCATGGTTAATTCCTTTGTACTAAACTATACCAGTCAACACTATTTGTTTCCATGATTACAGTCCTTCATTTTCTAAGTGATTTAATTTTGTGTAAGGAAGTGCTAGCAAGGAATTCCGCAGTGGTCCATTCCACTCATGGTGTTGCTTACCTTTATTATAAACCATATGATCATTGTATTTTTTTTGTCTGCATTAGATGCTAGTATGAACTTCACCAATCGCTATTCCTACATCTTCCTTTGCTATGAAACCTATAAGTCATGGACATAAATAGATTAATCTCAGGCAGTCAGGAAAATTCTATTCATCACACCAATAATCTAGGGGTTGGCATATGATTCAATTCTTCTAGTCACTGATATACAAAAGGGATCTGCTTTGAGAGAGTGAATTTTTTGTTTGCTTTTTTTTTTTACTTTAAATATAGGGATACAGTAAAGTAATAATCTCTCTCTTTTCCCTGCTAGATATTGTGTTTCCCTCTCCATGTGATGCCCAGGACCATGGTAGCCATTTTGAAAAAATGGGTTTTTAAGAATTATGCAGTGAGCACAACATATTTTGGCTTCTTTCAAGTATAATGATAGATAACACCTCTACTTAAGTTCTTGAATCATGGACCTATTGGGCATTCACTGTTGATAGCACACAATCTGCTTACTTTGAGCTTCAGTGATATTTTAGTTCCACTATTTATTCTGCATGGAGGGAAGTCCTTGAGACCAACACACTGGAACAGTACCTCTCTTACCTTGAATAAGGTCAATTGGAGAATGAGTTTCTGTCGTCAGTACGTTGGGGTGGGGATGAATAAAAAGAAAAGTGCATTTCAGAAGTTTCTTGTGAATTTCATGGATACCACACATTTGCTTCACCAGGAACCTGCCAGGCTACGAGCTATTTGTGCATTTAATTAGAGCTAACTCTTCCCACTCATTCACAATAAGAGAAAAGCAAATTCAAAATATGAGAAGCTGCCAGTTTCCCATTATCTAGTTAACAAAGACAAGGAGAATGGGGGAACACTGAGTGAAGGGAGAGAGTGGGAAAAAAAACAGGCATGGCATCATCACAGTGTACACAAGGAGACTGCAAAGATATGACAGAACTTTAGACAATGAGGATTTCTCTACCTTTGCCCCAGCAATTCCACTTTCAGCCACATTTCCTACAGATAGGCTCCATTTATCCCCAAAGTACTACTGTAGTGTTAATCATATTGGCAAAAGAGGCACTTATAATAGGCTGATATTTAAAGATACTTTCTTAGAAGTTAGATATCAGACACTTGGAAATCATAACAAAATAAAAGCCTAATTAATCCTTGATAACTAAAAGGGAGTAATGCTTCATGCTCTATTTTTGGTAAGCATGGCACTGACTTTGAATTCACTTAGGAGATTTTGTTTTGTTTCTATTCAGAGAAATAGTCTCCAGGGTGGGGTGCAGAAATCTAGATACTGCCCTGAGCTGAGACTCCTGGAAGTCTTCAGTGATAGGTGGGACTAAGAAACAGCTGACTGCTGGCCTCAGGCAATAGTGATGACAGCATCATTGTCTTAGCTAGGACCCTGGATAAGCAATCTGCCCCTGAGAACTCCTAACCATGGGCCAGTAAAATGTAGGTCTAAAGCCTGAATTCACATTAAGAATCCAAGAGATGAACATAAATTCAATCCAGATTGAGAATCAAAGTGCCTGGTTAAAGTGGACTCAAACACTCTCAAGACAAGATCCATATGAACCATGTTTACAGTAGCCTTGCAAATCAAGGAGTGCAAAGGATAAACAAAAGGATAAAGATACTACAAATGAGTAAACAAATCACTGCAGAAAGATGTCAGAGAAAAACCCTAGACACTCAAGATAATGGAATACTTATAAGCAAAATATAAAAAAAAATTAAATGTTTATAGAACAGGCATGAAAAAGTGGAAAACATAAGAATAAAATACTCTCTAGAATGTTGGGAAGAATTAAAATTAGCCCAGGGATATTACAGAATGAAGAAGTATAACCAGTAATAGCCCCACACTGGAAGCTGGATGTATAAGTGGCATTGTATTTATACAGTGGGAGGCTCTGCAGCCATAAAAATGAATGGAAATAGCTACAATACAACCTGAGGGAATCAGAAACAAAATGTTGAGTGAAAGAGGCTAAATACAAAGAATTCTTACTATAGGATTATATTAACATATGTTTCAAAAGCACACCAGGCCTTTGACTTGTACACGTTAGGTGGATATGCATGTGAGTTCTATCTCAAACTACCCAAACTACCTTTTATATACTATCATTGTCAGAAATTACAATTTATTAAAAGATACTATTTACAATAGAAAAATGTACGTGGATTTTAAGAACTTTATTAAACATCTACAATGTGGAGAGACTAATTCCATGAGACATCAAGTTCCATTATAAAGACATAATATTAATGTAGAATTAGATTTGTGCAACATAGACAATATGGCCAAGGGAAAATCTGGAGCCAGCACAAGACGCTTGCATGTGTAAAAACTTGATGCATGTTGATATCAGGGGAGGCTGTGCATGTGGGGAATCTGCACTTTCTGGTCAACTCTGCTATAATCTAAAATTCTGCCTTGATACAGAGGTGGCTTTATGGTCAGTGGACAGAAGATTTTTCTCCCAATGTTCAATGATAGAAAATTTGGTTTTATGCACATTAAAAATAAGAAGCTAGATCCTTCCCACATATAATAATGTCCTAAATATTGAAAAAAAATTAAGACTTTTAGAAGAAAAAAGACATTGTCACTATGGTATGAAGCCCAAGATAATATTTTTTTTGTGACACAAGGCACAACATATCAACTAAAAAAATGATATGTTGTGTTATGTTCTATTATTTTAATTAAATTAAAATCTCCTGGATGTCAAAATACATCATAATCCAAATGAAAATTCAAAAACAGAGAATTGGAGATGAAAACTACAAAGTGTACAAATTATAAACTGATGTATATAAATTAATATACATCAGTATAATTATAAAGAGATACAAATGAGACAACTCATATCTGAAGAAACATGAAAATATGTTCCATATCACTATGAGCCAAGAAAATCCAATGTTCATCTTCATTAGTTTGTATTATCACATGGATGATTTTGAATTTGCCAGTATTAATTGAACAAGTTGAGCCAAAACAACTTTTAAAAATTTGGAAATGTAAATTGGTAGAATGATTTGAAAGTATCTAATAAAGTTCAAAACCTTGTAATTACTCCTAAAGTTATCTTAGAGAAATTCTTACGTATAACTCCATGGAAGCAATAGATGAACTCTCAGGGGCATAATACTTGCAATAATAAAAAAAAACTAGAAGTAATATAAATTTTTACAAAAGAATATATAAATAACTTGAAGTATAGGCATGTGAATTGAATACCACAAAAGAGAAAAATGTAATGAACTTCAGTTGCAGACATCAATATAAATACATCTTGAAATATTTTTTGAATGAAAAAGTAACTTTGTGAAAGGATATGTACTATGTGATGGCATTTATTTAAAGTTTAGAAATATGCAACACACACACAGGAGTCCTTGCTTTACATAGTCTGATATACATTTCAGATTTATGGTTTAGTGAAATACACCAGTCTCCAATGTGATCCAAATTTCAGTCATCAAATTATATGCAGCCTGAGTAATTGCACTATACACAAATTCTCTAAGCCTATGCACAATGTTCAAGTTTTATTGTTAGCTCTCCTGTCCACAAACATGGCATAAATAGAGATGCATCATGATCAGTGACCAGCACTCATGTCTTGCAAATTCTGTTGAGGACTGGCTGCTGCACATATGCTATTATTTTCAAAGAGAGTAAGACTTGTGGTTGTGTCACCTTGTTTCTCAGTGATGAGACTAAGTGACATCTTGAAAAGGGGACACTGGAAAGGGAATTGGTAAATGAAAGCAGATCAAAAGACAAAAGATAGCTGATGCAGGAAGTGGAATCTGAGTTGAACCCAAAGGGGGTTGCAGAAGAATCAGCCAACCTTGCCATCTTTTAAGAAGCTCAGAGTCTCCAGCCAGAGCAATCAAGAGAACTAATCTACATGAGGAGAAAAGTCATCATGGTGAGAAAGGACAGATGATGCAGCAGAGGAAGTGACATTGCCACCCTTCACAGCAGAGGGGCTATGTCACTATGTCAAGGCGTTTTGTGACATCAACAAAAGGACAAAATGCTGGAAGTGGATCCAGACTTGGAAAGAAGCACAAGGGGCATCTAGGTCCTCAGTGGAAGTCACAGCGGGAAGGGGAGGAGAAACAGTGCCCCAGCTCCTTCTGGGCAGGTCTTACATGGAAACAAAATGCTTTAATCTTGGTGTTTTCAGTGCTTTAAAATTCAGTGTGCCCAAATTATTAGTTTTCCTGGTATTTTATTATAAATTCATCTACAGTAAGATTGTTTATGAATTTCAGCCACTGATTATTAATAGTGTTTGAATGGTTTCAATTTGCACATCCATTTTTATGATCTACTTCTGCACAAACCAAGAACCATACTCTACCTCTATATCTATACAGGTTTATGTGTATTATATGTTTGATAAATACAATACACTATAAAGATCTGCAAGTTAATGATACATGACATTTTCAACATAGATATTCCCTTTGAAGTATATGGAAGGGAAACTATGATTAAGGACAGAGGATCTCAATGGTACTTATTATGTTTTCAATGCTTTATCTGGTAGTGGCAGCTATTTGAAAATTATTTATTACTTTATGCTTTTTCTGTAAGTCTGAACTATTTTATTGGAAGGAAAAGAAATAATAAACATGTCAAAAAGGAAATAATGCTATTTTAGAAAATGTAAGTGATAACAGGAATCCTGGAAAATATAACTACCTCCTTGACTTAGGCTGTCCGTCAGTCTTACAAATGCAGTGCAAAATCTTTAAAGAAAAACATGAGCTTCTAGACATCTCACTGTTTCTTTGATTACAAGTTGCTATTAGCAAGGAAATAAAACTCTACACCGTCACCTAACCCCTTCTATTCAACACACAGGCTGTTGCATGGCTTCAAGAATTAACTCCCTGGTTGAACTCAAGCGCTCATGAGTCATATCTGCCAATGCCGTAAAGGAGTGCCCTGTGTGGGCAGTAGACAGTGCTCAGTGCTCAGCTGCTGGTTTGCACAAGTGGTAAAGGAATGGCAGGTGTGAGGAACAAAACATGCCTTCCTAGCTTGGAAACATCTCAGGAACACTGGCAAGTTCCCACTCCTCTAACACTCGTTTTAGCATGGTCCTTCTCTTAGGTTCTAGTAAAGCAAACTGCTGGACTTGCTGCCTTGAATCAGCGCAAAGTTATCATCTTTCTGTAGGTGAGAAGTCTGACCTGGGACTTGAAATTGCAGGCTGCATTTCTCCTGAAGGTTCGGTGGGATGGGGTGGGGGCGCATTTTTGCTTCTGGAGGCACATTCCTCTCGGAGCCACTTAGCTATTCAGTGCCCTTCAGCATCTCCCCTGCCTTGGGCGGAGGCAGGGTGTGCGGCAGGGCCCTGGGAGGACAGAACAGCAGGGCTGCTTTCCACTCCACAGGTGCTGCGATTACCTGGCACGAGGGAACCCGCAGAGTCGGCACAGATGAGCAACAAATGCTTCTGCACCCCAAATTCACACGTGGAAAACTGAATTCTTGGTGTGACAGGATTGGGAAATGGGCCTTGGGGAGGTGATTAGTCATGAGGGTGGGATCCTCATGAATGGGATTAGCGCTCTTGTCCAAAAACACTCAAGGGAACTTATTCCTGACGCCCTGTTGAGCTACGAGGGGAAACAGGCGGTCTGGGAAACAGAAGTAAGCTTGTCAGAAATGGCCAGGCTGCTGCCCTGACCTCTGCCTTCCAGCCTCCAGATCCACAATCTATAAATTTTGTTGTTTGTAAGTTACCTGGTCTATGATGTTTTGCTATGGCAACCCACATGGTGAAGGCAGTAAGTTGTAAGAAAATTGCAGGAGCTGATGTGAGGCTAGCACACGAGGAAGAGCAAAACTCTCAATCAGGCCTATTGTTCCTCAGGATGAACAAGTAGAATCCGTGCCTGGGTCTACTCTGCAGTTCTCCCTATGTGTTCCACCAACTCTCTGCACTGGGTAACAAAGAGATAAAGATGCTCCCTTAAAAATTCTTTGCTGGGCCAGGCTGATAGGTACCCATGTGTTATGCCTCCTTCCTGTCCAAAACACAGAGAAAAACAAGTTCTATTTCAAAATAAAACCAAACTATAAGTAACAATGAGGCTAAGCGGTTAGGACGTAAACATTTCTATGATGAAAGAGAAAACATTTTAATTAAATAGTGAAGAACAAGGGTTGTGAAAGAAGCTTTATTTGTTTATAATGTTCTAGGAAGATACATCCCTGGGTCATTGTTATCTCCTGAGAGCTTGCGGGGAGAGTTTCCACATGAAAGGATAAGAAAAACAAATTGATGTCGGAAACTAAGGGACCTGCATCCAAGGACCAAGGAACAGTTTCTCATACTTCATGAAAGGTGTTGTGCTCGTTGGAGATGCTGCATGGTGCTTGCCAGAATGAACATGGGGTGCTCTCAGCCATGTTCACATAATTGAGCTTTTCTTGTTAATGTTTTTTAAGAACTAAAAAGCTATTTTAATGCCATCACAAGTCTAAGAAAAATTTCTGTGATAATTCAAATTTACACTACAAAATTCATGTAAAGCAGACAATTGAGAAATACTTTTTAAAAGGCATAATCACATACTAGAAATTATATTCTAAGGTTAGGATGATACTTGAGGAGTTTGGAATTTTGGAATATTTGCTTTACCCTGGTTTAAAACAGACTTAACTTTTTGGTGGTATACTAACTACACAAGGAGGTCTTGTAGAGTTGTTTAAACAATTTTATATATGCTATATAACATTATTTCATTTACTTTATTTCTAATATGCTTTTATAATGTTTTTAAAATTTGATGTTACCACTTATTGAATGAATTTGTGTAAGTCATCTTAAATCCCTTCTCAAATTAACCAATAAATCATTTAGACTTGTAATAGAAGTTTTTGTTACCTTCATTCAAGAAAATATACAGGAAATAATTGATAATGTTGAGCCCTGATTTAGGAATTGGGATACAAAGATAAATAACTAGTAGTTTTGCTGCCAAGATGTTAATTGTCCATTTATCTTAATTAGTAAAATCTCTAAGATGAAAACTCTACAAGAAAACCCGTTTGACAAGGGGGAGAAGCGATTATTGCCTTGGTCCATTCTGTGCTGCTGCAACAGAAACCATGGACTGGGTAAATTATAAAGGGGATAAATTTATTCTGACAATTCTGGATGAGGGAAGTCCAAGGTCGAGGGGTCTACCTCTGATGAGGGCCTTCTTGCCATGGTGTCCAGTGTTGGAAGATGAAAGGGCACAGGAGCAAGAGGTGGCCAAAGTTGCTTTCATTCCATACCTAGTCTCTGGACAGCTACCTGCTCCCCACATAATCACATGCATCTGCTCATGACCTCATCGCCTCTGAATATCCCACCTCTCAACACTGTTACATTGGGAATCAAGTTTCCAACAGTGAAAATGGAAGGAAAATTGGATGAAAGCAACACTGGAATGGAGTCCTGGGGTCCATTAGCAAAGGGGGCTTTGAGCACAGGTCCAGCTGAGGCCTGGACAGTGAACTTTGGTAATCTTCTCATTACAAGCATCTGGAATGACCGAAATACCAGCAAATTACATTGTGCCCAGAGAGTCCAGGTGTTCATCAAGAGGTTGTCAGACTCTTTGGTCATGCACAATTCTATGCTATCATCTTTTCTTTATCTTCTATGAGTCATGTCGGCCCTGCTCCTTCTCAATCTACTGTAGCCTACATGAGCTCCTACTTCTGCCTGCCTTAGAACAGTGATTCCGAAGTATCTGAACCCAGGTCTCCCACATTGCAATTCCTAAGACTACAAAATAAAGTTTCTGAGTTCAAACTTGCCGACATAACACGTGTACTCCGTGGGATCTATTCGAACTACAGCAATTATCTATAAATAATAAATTATGAAGTATTTCTAAGAAGAGTGGCTAAAGCTGTAAAATAATTTTTTATTTTTTTTACACCACATTTCTACATACACTTACCTAATGAGAATGACAATAGGAGCCACCCCAGGGAAAGATGCTGTGTGTTCCATTTGCCATTTTCTCCAATCCCACCTTTGGCTGCCCTCTTTCACTCCCCTAGCTCGCGCCCCCCCCTTCAGCTTTGCCTCCTCAGTACTTCTCTTTAACAGAATCAGAAGGGAGGTGTGCTCCCTCTTGAACTCTTGGTGGTTCCATTTAATTTCAATAGCAAAGTACTTTTAGAATGAGAAGTGTTATGGTGGAGGGATTTCAGGAATGAGCCAACAGATAGAAAGTACTGGGATCTTGGAGATGTACCCAGAAAGTGCTTCTAATCTACTTGGAAGCCTCATTATTATGATCAGCTTTTCAGGTGTCTGGGATGAGAGGTGGATGGCAGCTCTGATATTTCACACCCATCTCCAGTCCAGGACCCATGGCTGCCTGGGAAAGACACAGCTGAAGGCCCTTGAGCACCCTTGCCAAGGGCCACTGAGCATTGTGTCTTCTTCACTGTTCCCTATTGCAGAATGTACTCTGTCAACACAAAAGGATTCCAGCCACTATCTCTGTTTTACTTATATAAGTGAAGGGCAGGTCCCCTGGTCCTTCCTCTGTATTTAATTCAAATACCCCTTTCAACTTTCTGTAGGTCACACATCTGTTTGAGCACCATGTCTTCTTTAGTAGTGTGCATTAAGTTTTTATGAACACACAAAGTAGATGTTCATAATTTTTAAGGTCAGATACTAAGAGTGACAGTATCTGTGTTCTTTGAGTTCCCTTCAGGTGTAAATTTTCATGCTTGGTTTCCTTGCAGATGCAGATGACTAGGCTCAGCTCCCACTGAGTACACACTGGAACTTTAGTGGGGGAGCAAAATCGGCAAGGGAACCATAGTGACCAACTCAGTGTGTGGGCTTACAGATCCCGACCCGCGATGCGGCATCTTCATATCATTTTCTCCTTTACAGTCAAGATTTTGAGTAAAGTTAAGTGTGTTATTCAAATGAATTTTACTGGCTTTTTAAAAGTATTTTTAAGATAAGGGATTAACTCTTAGTGCAATAGGTAATAAATGTTGGTCTCCAAAGCTGGTGTTCTTAGCCTGGGGACCACATGTGGCCTTCCGAGTGTTCAAATAGCAATGGGGATCACAAATCAGGAAAATCATAATTCAAGTAAAGGTAAAAAGCCACTGAAAGCTTCTTCTACATATGTACTCAGTCTGTTATATTTTAAAGAAATTATCAGTGAACATTTTACTTTCATTCTGACCAAACATATGCTTAACATCTTCCCCAAAGTAAAAGACATGTGGCCAGGGTAGATGTGGGAACTGGAGGAGGAAGCATAGTTGAACCATCAAATTTAAGTATCTTGTAGAAATTTGGAGATGCTTTATTTTCTCGTAATAATTAACCATACATGCAGCTAATTATGGTGCAGAATGATAGCACCAAGCCATGAAGAAAGAGTTTGTGAAATTAATGGTCTTTTTTAGTAGCAAGATCTGTTTTTTTTTTCCAGGAGCAGACTTTTGAAGCATAAAATGACTTATGTTTAATAAAAAATTTTCAGACATAGAAAATATGATCCATTTGGAAAACCACAAAAATAAGGTGAGTGTGAATTCATGACTGGTTAAGCTTATTTCTGAACTTGAGCTAGTGAATGAGCCTTACTTAACAGCTGAGCTGCTAAAAAGTAACACTTGAAACAAGCAGAAATGAGAATCATATATATATATACACATACATACGCACTCTTCTATATGCTCCTCACAAAAAATAGTTCATTTTAAAAATCTTTCTCACAACCCATTCTTAAATAGAGATAAATAGACAGATAGATGATAGATAGATAGATAGAAACTCACTGGTTCTGTTATGCAGTACTGTATCACTTTCCTACAGTCCAAATATATGTAACTCACAATTTGCCTTCCATGTATACAGCACCTTGAGCAAGAGTTCCAATTCTTTTATGCTTCCACACTCTTTATCTGGCCACTATAACTAATGTGATTATAACATTAGGCGTCAAATT
The DNA here is from genome assembly GCF_048772815.1 of Callospermophilus lateralis. Classification (NCBI taxonomy): domain Eukaryota; kingdom Metazoa; phylum Chordata; class Mammalia; order Rodentia; family Sciuridae; genus Callospermophilus; species Callospermophilus lateralis. Next base: position 110,984,035 of record NC_135305.1, on the reverse strand, counting down.
CTCTTATGCTTCAAGGAATATTGATCACAAGATACCAAAACACAAATTGTATATAATAAATGTGGTGTTAGCAATAACAACTAGGCCAGGGGGCCTTCGAGTTGGGCTGCTTGGGATCTCTGCTAGGTGAGTCACTCCCATGGAACCTGATCAACACAATGTTCATAAAGCCATGTGTTCTGTAAAGATCTGTGCTGAGAACCTGGCCAAGGCCCAGGAACCACAGAACTGGGGCTCAAAGAACTGAAACTTTCCCCAGTGGATCCAGTCCTCAACTGGGCTGGGGACACATTTCTTGACCATTGTAGTGAGTTCAATATCATTCCATTCCCTTCCCTTCCCAAATCATATCCACCTAGAATCTCAGATGGTGGCCTGATTTGGAAAAAAGTTCTTTGAAGATTTAATTAGGTGAGAATCAAGATGAGATCATACAGAATTAAAAGGGCCCACAAATTGGATGACAGTTTTTCTTATAAGAAACAGAAACAGAACATGAACACATGGTGAAGAAGGCCTTGTGCAGATGGGGGCAGAGATTAGCAGTAGATTTCCACAAACCAACAAATACCAGGAGTCCCACAGAGCCTCCTGAAGTAAAAGGAAGACCCTCTTCTAGGAAATGAATGTAGTTAACTATCTTTTCTGTGTTTGCAAGTACCAGGCTGTCAATAGCACTCTGGGCTCCAGAGCCTGCTAGGATGCAGCCAGGGAATCCTTGTTAAACCCAGGACGAGGGGTTCCTGGGGTCCATCTGGTGCAGCCTTGCTAAACCATAAAGGCTGAGTACGGGTTTTGCAGCCTGGCTGCCTGGGTTAGATGCCATTCTGTCATTCACTATGTATTAGAGCAAATTACTGATTTATTTCACCAGGTTAACAACATCACCTTCTTAGAATACTTGTGAGAATTGAATGAGCACTTTGGTACAGTGTGTAAGTGTAAGTGACGCATGATAGATGTGCAACAGATGGTACCTCTAATCATTACCTTATAATGATTATTATATGATTATCATTATTATCATCATTCCAGGGTCTCACTCAGGTGCTTTTTCTCCTTGGGAGGGCAGGTACAAGGTAGCTCTATTAGTCCATTTTCTGTTATTGCTATGAATAACCTGAGGCTGGGAATCTTGGGAAGAAAACAAGTTTGTTCAGTTCATGGGTCAGGAGGTTCAAAGGCACAGTATCTGCATCTGCTTGGCTCTGGTGAGGACCTTGTGGCAGGTGACACTAGAAAGGCAGGCAAGCTTGTGAGGAGAGAGTGATTAATAGAAGCCAGAGGAAGTGGCCACGCTTGTCCTTTTATAGTTCTCTTGTGAGAACTAACCAAAGTCCTATGAGAAGTACATGATTCTCCTTAACCACCTCCCACCAGACCCCCACCTCTCGAAGTCCCACCACCTGTCATGTTGCTCGGCTGGGGATTGAGCTTCTAGCACAGACCTTTGGGAGACAAACCATGGGGTAGATATTCCCTTCACAGAGTAGCCCCAGGACAGGAGCTTGGTTCTCCTATAAAGAGGAGTCACCGTCTTTGATCTTCCAACAATTTTTAGCCACTCTTTACACAACAAACACAGGCTGTTCCTCTTGCTCTGAGGTTTCCTCTGAGTAGGTCGTTACTCTGTTAGGCTCTAGGGCTGCTTCTACAAAGTTCCACAATCTCAGTGGCTCAAAACAATAGACCCAGCAAGCAACTCAGGAGGCTGAGGCAGGGGGATTGCAAGTTTAAGGCCAGTCTCAGTAAGTTGGTGAGACCCTGAGCAACTTAGGAAGACTCTGTCTCAAAATAAAAAATATAAAGGGATGGGGGTGTGGGTCAGTGGTAAAGTACCTCTGTGTTCAATCCCTAGTACCAAAACCAACCAACCAACAAATAAATAAAGTAAAATAATAAGGCAAGGTAACATTTACCCTCCCACAGTGCTGGGACTAGCAATCCTGAGGCCTGGTGCTGGCTGGTTTGATTCCTCTGGAGGTTTCAAGGGAGGGTCCACTTGCTGCCTCTCTCCCAGCTTCTGGTCTTATCAACAGTCTTCCCCACTCCCTGGTTCCTTAAGTCAGGGCAACTGCCATCTCTGCCTCCATCTTCATGGGGCCTCTCCCCTGCATGTGTTTGTGTCTCCTTTTCTAAAAGGACACCAGGCCCTTGGTCCAGGGCCCACCCAAAGCCAGTATGACTTCACCTTCTGTTGATTACATCTGTAAAAACCCCATTTCCTAATCAAGTCACAGTCATAGGCAATAGAAGCTCAGATTTTCACCATGTCTTTTTGGGAAACACGATTGAATCCACAATAATCACCACATGTAAATAAAACAAAACAGAAAAGCCAGAAGTTACCAATATTTTATGGATATATATATAAAAAAACCCACTACTATCTTTTAAGGGAGTTTTCACACAATTAAGAAAGGTAGGGTTTGAGTGTCCCCCCGAAAAGTCCTGTTAAAATTTAATCCCCATCGTGAGATATTACGGGATTAAAAACAGAATTGAACGACTGTATTTGGCGTGGGACTTTTGGAAGGTAGTTAAGGGTAAATGAGGCCCCCAGGGTGGGGCCCTTATCCACTGGGACTGTGGCCTTATAAGAAGAGGAGGGGAGACCTAAACTAGGATGCTCTGTCTTGACATGTGATGTCCCAAGTCACCTCTGGGTTCTGCAGAGTCCCTACTGGTGAGAAGGACCTCACCAGATGCAGCTGCAAGATATTGAACTTCCCAACCTTCAAAAACAAGGAGCAGAATAAATCTTCAGTCTTTATGAATTATTCAGTCTGTGGCATTTAGTTACAGTAACAGAAAATGGGCTAAGACAGCCTGCCCACGTTAGTAACTTTGAAAAGTCTTAAAAGGAAAACTCTGTATTATGATGAGCCAGCGGCAAATTTTGAATGTGCATTTACATTACATCATTGTCAGCTGTGGAACTATTGGGAGCCCATGATTGGATCACCTCGTTTTCTCTGTTAGCAAATTTCCTTTATTTTTTAAAACATATATTGGAGAAAGATGAATGGCATGAGTATACATCTTTGCAATTAAGCATAAGTAAAGGGTTTGATATTTTAATTAAGTTAAACCTCCTTCAGAGACTGCCCACTCACCTATTCCTATTTCTGGCTCACAAACTCTCCTCTCTCTGCAGAATATACTCAGCTCTGGGCTTAGCATAGGCAGGTTTTTCTGATTCCTTCTCAGGTCTCATTTTCTCATTCAAGTGATGCTACCTATGTGTTGGGTGCATTTTTTTTTTCTTCAAGAAACTTTTGTTTTATCCCTTTAGGCTACTTATTATCTAATATTCTCTAGCTTAAACCTTTGACTGACACTCCCCATGGAAAATGATCTTTCCCTTCCCTTGGGGGCCTGCTAAAGGTGATTTCGTGGTCCTTTCTAGAGAGAGGCATCTTTTCATCTGTCTCATTGAACCAGATTATAAATTCCTTGATTGGTCAAGCCTCTGTGTCATCAACCTGCCAAATGCCTTGTGTATAGTTGGTGCTTGTCTTAGTCTGTCATAATACATAACAAAGTTCCATAAACTGTGTGGTTTATGGACAACAGGAATTTATTTCTTACAATTCTAGAAGCAGAGAAGTTCAAGCTCCAGGCAGATTCAGTGTCTGGTGAGGGCCCACTTTCTGTCTCATACATGGAATCTTCTTGCTGTGTCCTCACTTGGCAGAAGGGGTGAATGGACTCTTTGGGGCCTCTTGAGGATACTATCATGGTTTAGATATCAGGTATCTTCCAAAAGCTCATGTGAGAAAATGCAAAAATATTCAGAGGTGAAATGATTAGATTATGAGAGCCATAACTCAGTCAGGGGATTAATCCACTGATCTGGGTTAACTGGAAGATAACTATAAGCAGGTAGGGTATGGCTGGAGGGAAAGTGTCATTGGGGGCGTGACTTTGGGGTTTATTTTGTCTCTCTCTCTGCTTCCTGGTTGCCATGTCCTGAGCTGTTTTCCTGTACTACACCCTTCCACCATGATGTCCTCCCTCACCTTGGGCCCAGAGCAATGGAGTCAGTTGACGGTGAACTGAACTCTGAAATCATGAGCCCAAATAAATTTTCTTTCTATAAGTTGTTCATTTCCAGTCTCTTGGGTTACAACAATGACCTAAATAAAACAGAGTAGACACTAATCCCATTCAAGAGGGCAGAGCCATGATTGGTTCCCAAAGGCTTCACTCCTAATGCCATCACTTTGGTAAATAGGTTTCAACATATGAATTTTGGAGGGACCCAAACATTCAGATCACAGCAGTGCTCAAAATATGTTTATCATCGATAAGTGATTGGTTCTTTTGTTCATTTCAGATTGTAATTCATTATTTCTGAATGAGTTTAATTTGACAGAAATCATAGCAGTTGCCTTCAGCAGTTTGTATTGAAGCTTAATTTGTCTAGTTTTATAAAACTTATGGTTTTCAGGAAGTTTTACTCATTTTGTATAATAACTACCATTATTGAGAACTTACTGCGCCAGTGACTGCTTTGAGCTCTTTACATACATTTGTCTCATTTTATTCCCATAGCAACCATTTGTACTAAGCATAATTATCTCTATTTTACAGATGAGGAAATTGAAGCTTAGTGAGTTTAAATAACTTCCCAATGTCACAGTGCTAACAAATGGAGAATTTGAGCCTAGGTCTGTCTGCCCTCAAATGTTGTGCTCTTAGTCAAAGTTTCTGTAATTTCCCAGTCATAAAAATCCTTTCAAAAACTTCTTAGAAAGAGAGTTCTGACTTTCCCGTGGAGCTCAGAGGTAGAGCACTTGCCTAGCGTGTTGCCTTGTGTCCTTTTGCTGTAGTAAGTCATGCCTGTGAGAACTACATGCTCCATGCTGTGAGTCCCTGGGAGTCATGGGCCCTGGGGCTGGACTCAGAGCCCCCAGACATGGTTTCTGACTTCTCCATCTTGCCTTTCCTTAGTTGGTGTGAAATGGTGTTTAGTAGTCACATTTCTGTACACCCATCTCTCACCTTCCCTGAAAGACTAGTGTATAGATCTAAGTTGTGCATGACTAATATTCAGCTGGTGGGCTGGAATTGAGGAGCACTGTGGATGGCAGAAAAAAGGTTGGGGTACAGCATGAGACTTAAAGGGGCCCAGAAATGGGGAAGTGGTAGTTCTGTGCAGTTCTTGCTGGCTAACACAGGTCTGTTGAGGATGTCCCTGAAGCACTGTACACAGTTAAACTGACTCCCTTACCGGTTTACTTATGCCAGGGTCACCATAAACACAAGTGATGCATTGAGCTTCAAAGTTTGGAAGGTAGGAGAGCCAAGACATCACCAGACAATCAGCATTCAGCTACATTGTAACCCCCTCACCCCTTGAGTGCTGGGGATTGAACCCAGGGCTTCACACAGGCTAAGCACATACTCTACTACTGAGCTCATTCCCCAACCCCACTCCATTATAATTTTATGAAACTATATCTTAAATGTGGTCTTTATGTGGTACATGACTTGCTGGGAGCCATCAGCCAAGTAGGTATGACAATTTCCTTCCCAGCTACTCCCATGCTGTCTAGTGGAAGGACTTCTGAAAGGTGACCTTGCTCAAGGACCAGGGCGGATCCGTGTTTAGGGTGTCCCTGGTTTAGCATAATAGGAGATTAGGGTGTTTCCCCTTTAGAATAGGGTGGTTTAGCATAATAGGAGATTAGGGTGTTCCCCCTTTAGAATAGGGCGTATCCTGCTGCTGAGTTCCTCTTGAGTTCTTAGGGTCAGACAGTATATTTTGGGAGACAGAAGCCTGGAGGAGAGTGGATTTGGGCAGAGAACGTGGATTCCCCCAGAACGTGTTTGTAGACAGCCGGTGTGAGTTCGGGAATAAAGAATTGCTGTTTGAATCTACAAGCTGTGTGGAGACTCGTGATTTGTGCCCAGCCAGAGACTGCGGCAATAACTGTATTATCTCTTCTCAAAATATTATTATTTGGGAATTTTGCTAGCATGCAAAATTTGAGATTGTAGTGTATTTTAAAATGAATCCTAAAATAAAGCAAAATTTAAAGAAGATGAAGCTGATTAGTAAGTTTCTAAAGATACTCCAATTTGCAGGTAAGTTAATACAAGAGTAGCTTCCATAAATGAAATGAAACATCATAGAAATATTTATTTGGACTCAGGACACAATTCCATTGTAGAATATTCTTGCCTAGTATGTGCAAGGTCCTGGGTGAATCCCCAACTCTGAAAAGAGAAAAGAAGGAAGGAAGGAAAGGTAGAAAGAAGAAAGAAAAAAAAGTCGTGTGAGTGTGTATGTGTGTGTGTGTGTGTGTGTGTGTGTGTGTTTGAAAACTGTCGGCCATGGGTCAAACCTCTGAAATCATGAGCCCCAGATAAAAATATTCCTCTTCTAAGGAATATTTTACATCTCATTTTTTCTTTTTGAGTATTTTAGTCACAGCAGTGAAAAGCTAACTAACATACCTGTCATCTCATTTTACTTTCTTTCCAATCCCCAACAAGAGTTCTTCCAAATACACTGGTCTGGAGCAATTTCAAACTTGGTCGGTTAATTGGATTAAAGTAGGTTTTGGACTGAGGTCACTGTCAACACAGAGGGCAAATGCTAAATTCTGAGGTCATCATGTGTGTGTGTGTGTGTAACAGCAGGGTAGAGGAAATCTACATGGCAGCAGAAACAGTAGAGACCATATCACTTTATTCTGAAAGTAAGTGGCATCCACTGTTTCTTGATTCCGTAGTAACTGGTCCTCATGATGGGGATGTGTGTAGGTAGAAAGGAAGCCCAGCTACTGGAGTGAGATTGGCCAGGAGAGTTAGAGAAAAATTAGCAGTTTTCTTAGACATAGAAAATCCTGAGAACCAATGTCCCAAACTTTTACTTTTGTTGGATTCTCTTAACCTGACAACTTCACTCATTACTCTCTAGGTCATAAGATGAAGTCTGGTCTTTACACTGTCCACTCAGAAATGACCAGTTTTAGGCCCAGGGTGGGCTCCATATTTCCTTTTTTATCCTCAGTCCAGAGTAAGGGTGAAGTTTGCTGAATTACAGATGCTACCCTGAACTTTGGTCTTGTTCCCACAGATGCCATTAGCAAAAGCCAGATATGAAGGATTAAGAGGAACATGACACCTCTCTGAAATATATAAGTAAAGAATAAATAAATTAATATATTTAAATAAATAAAAACATCAGAGCATCTTCTCATCTGATGCTTGGGTCATGTACACTTTTCACAAATTCAGTTTCTAGGTATTAAATTATTTAACAAAAATGCGCTTTTTGTTTGTTTGTTTGTTTTGTTTTAATAGAGAAAATTTAAGCAGTTGGAACTAACTTGGTATCTTTGGCCAAACAAAAAAGGAATAATCCTGGGAAATGATATCCAAAATGTCATCAAAAACCAGAAGGCAGAGAAACCCTGCCTTCTCAAACCCATTACATTATTGTCTCAGGGATATCAACAGGAAAACATGAGCAGAATATCTGAAAAATATACAACTTGTTTCTGTTAGATTACAGGCCATATTTTAAGCTCAAGTATTAATTTGCATTCTATTCAGTACAATAAAATTAAGTTCTAAAGGTCTAAATACCATAAAACAAAATTGATTAGGGTAATCTAGCAGAATTGAATTAAGGAATACTTAAAGCATTAGACATAGGATTACGGAGAAGATTGTGTTGTCACTTCATTGTCTAAATCTTGAGGCAGTGGAGAAAACCCTGAATAGGAGAGGCAGGGCTAGAACTCTAATGGGCACATGACATCCAAAATGTCACCAAAAAACAGGGAATCCTTGCCAGTCTGGCTTCTCTATTCACATTTAGAAACAGAGATATTCCTGGTTATGTGTTAGTCAACCAACTAGTATATTTCCCCTCAAAGAAGTTTGAAACTATTTAACCTAAAACAGTTGACCATTGGAATTATTCAATGATAAAATGTGTATGAATGGAACACAGGGGGGTCTCTTTTCCTTCTTAATTTGAGAGTGTCCCTCTAGTCCAAAGAGCAGTTTATAATGCCAGTAGGTGGGAACAAATTCAAACACACTATTTCCTACACAATCCTCATAAATTTTGAATTAAGACTTATTTTAAAGAGAGTAACACAAATCTCATATGTGACGTTTACAATGGTTCTGTGCATTGTTTTATATTCTGATATTAAGATGGCTAATTTAGCACTGTGCTATTGTTTGGATATGCGGCGTTCCCCAAAAGCTCACAAGTTGACAGTTCCATCCCCAGTGTACAGGGTGGGGTTCTGGGGAAGTGATTGGATCTCCAGGGCTCCGACCTCATCAGCTAAATAATCCATTAGAGCTTAATGGGCTGTTAGGGGTGGTACAGGCTGGAGGAGGTGGGACCTAGCTGAAGGCCTGGGGTGTGCTCTTGAGGACTACATCTTGTCTCTGACCCCTTCCTCTCTCTCTTTTCCTGGTAGCTGCCAGGAGGGAGCAGCTTCCTCTGCCACACTCTTTGGCCACTGTGTGTTTCTGCCTTGCCTCAGACCTGAAGCAATGGAGTCAGCCCACCTGGGATGGAAACCTTTAAAACAAACTTCATGAAGAGTTTTACTTTTAAAGTTTTCTTTAGTGAAGTTCCCAAGTTTCCAAGGCTTGCACAAAGTTTGACTGTGCAAGGAAGCTTTGTGCAAAGCCAAGTAGGTATCATAAAATAGGTGAACTGGAACACGGTTTTAATTATGCCAGAGTGAGGTTTATAGCTCAGAGTTTAGCACCTGAACAATAGGTTTGAAGTACTGACTAATTGTAATTTTGTCAGTAATAACCTTGAGACATGGGTAAACAAAAGTGTGGAACACTCCCCTGGATCTCCGTGGGGCCAGGAGGGTTAATCTAATTTAGATTAAACAATGAGTTCTATAAATTTAATACTTCATGTGCATCTTAATTTAGAATTGCCAGAGAAGGTATAAAAAACTTTATTTTTTTTTTAATCCTTAACTTGAAGATAATCATCGGATTCAAGGGATTTTCAAGGTACAAAGAAATAAAAGTTTTCATTTAGTGAAGATGAATAAATGTGCAAAAACCTTGCTGAGGTTGAAAATGGTTGTGAATATAAATCAAGTGATGGCTCTTTGCTTGGACCTCCTGTAACAATTATAGTCTGTGCAAGTTTTCCACAATTTATCAGGGAGTGCCCACCACACTGCCTCCATTGTTAGTCTACAGTACTTATTTAAATCTTTTGTGGTTATCTAACCATCAAATGAACATATTAGAATGCTGTGATGTGGCAGGGGCCCTCCTTGGCACTGGGCTGTAGACTTCTGCCTGAGGATTCCATCAAAGTTGGGAGTGAAGGTGATAATAATGCAAATGAACAGAGAAAGGAGACAGATGTACCATAAATCGTTCATGTGGTCCTGGGTTCCTGGGACTGAGCTTGCAAACCCATGGAGATTGAGTTTGATCACAGGGGCAGCGATGTCAGCCAATTGTGCCTGCATAATGAAATCTCAGTAAATGCTGTGAGCAGCTGAAGCTCATGAGGGCTTCACTGGTTAGTAGTGCACATTGATGTGACAGGAGAGTATGACATTCTCACTCAAAGGGAAGAAGATAAGGCAGCTCTGCATTTGAGACTCTCCCAGACCTTGCCCCATGCATCTCTTCATCTGGGGAGTCTTGATTCGGGTTCCTTGTGATGCATCTCTTAATTCCAACATCCCTGAGCTCTCTAGGTCTTTCTAGTGAATTATGATGAAGGGATAGTGGGAACCCCTAAATTATAGTCTATCGGTCAGAAGCATGAATGGCTTGCAGCTGGTGTCTGAGTGAAGGCCACCTCCTGGGTCTGTGCTTTTATCCTGGACTGGCTGTGCGGATTCTGGGCTTTAATGTGGGAACTGTGCTGCATATTGCAGGGGTGGCTTCAGGCAGGGCTAAGTGGTATGGAGAAGGTGCAATGGCAGTGGGAGGTATGGGCTCAGGAGGAGCTGGCTCAGGTAAGGCTTGGGAAGAGAAGCTTCCAGGCAGAGGAAGCCACCTGTGAAAGCTTCCAAGGCAGCACAAGTATAGCACACTGGAGGCAGGAGACCCCTACAGCTGGAATGGAGGAACTGGAAGGACTGAGGAGCAGGGCCGATCATGCAGGGCCTTTGAGGGTGGTAGGGTGTTTGCATTTTAAGACCCATGGGGAGCCACTGGATGGTTACAAGGCAAAAGAACTACCATAATTTGTAGCTTTGAAAACTTTCCCTGGATACCAAGTGGAAAAACAATTGTGGTGGTGAACATGACCGTCGAAGGCTAGTGTTCTACTTGCCGACCTTCCTGCAGCTTCTTGATATCCACACAGTGCCCCAGATCATTGCTAAGCACGTGGAGGGTACTGTGTACATCTGGGTTAACCTGTGAGCATACACAGAGAAAGAGAAGGGTAGGCTGAAGGGGAGAGTGAATGCTTGCTCAGTATATACCAGCGGGTGAGATGTGAGGTTTCTATGACTGAGTTTAAAAAAGAGGTAAAATCTCAATTAAAACAGCAAAACATTCTGTGTAATATTATACATCTTCCAAATTTTATATATTTGCTCAAATTTCTCCAAAAGTTGTTAAATATCTAGATCAGGGGCAGCAAATGACGACCCTTGGGACAAATCCAGACTGCCACCTGTTTCTGTCATTATAAGTGCATTGGATTCCAGCCAGGCTCATTAGTTTACATATTGCCCTTGGCTACTTGTGAGTGACAGGGCTGAGTAAACAACGACCCCATTGGCTCACAAAGCCTACAGTGTTTCCTCTTTGCCTTTCTGGAAAGAGTGAGCTGACTTCTGATTCAGATGAGCTATTTGTGGTGGAATGGGTTGGTGAAGACCACTACATTATTGGGATCTAAGTGCATTCTGTTGGGGTTCTCTAGGTTCTTTGAGGGAAGGTACAAGATGGCAATGAAGAGAAGACTATTATCCTTTTGGAGCCAGCAAAGAGGAGAAAGAAGATGAGGAATCATTTGTATGGAAGGACATGGCCCCTGGGACTCAGCAAATGCAGGTGAGCTTTAAACAGGAACTGGCCATGACCACCTCCACGCTAGGAGGATGCAAAATGAATGGCTGCCATTTAGCCAAGAGTGTAGGCAGGGCTTCTCCAGAACAGGTTCATAGAGGAGGGTAAGAAGAGCTGACAGGAGAACACAGAGCAGGGAGATGGGCAGAACTTTTCTGATTTCAAACCTGCCATACTTCACACAATGAATGCCAATAACAATGATGAGGGTGGCTAGTACTTAATGTGTACTTAGAATATGCAAAGGTGATAATTAGGCTTCATTTAAGTGACTTCAGTGATGTTGTTACAATCACATCATTGAAACTGAAGTAAGGCTGTAGGTGGGTAGTGGAAGCCTACAGAGGTGAAGTAATTTGTCCAAAGATACAAGTTGCCTGGAGGGAATAGGGATTTGGAACTAAGGGTGATACAACACATAGCCGTGCACCTTTGTTACACTAGGTGTGGTCCAAGGCCAGCTGCAGGAGCTCTTTATAGCATTTCAAGTTTCTGCCTAAATCAGAATCTGCATTTGACAACATCCCAAGTAACTTCTAAGAACTCTAAAGTTTGTACAGGGCTGATCTATAAGGTCTCCAAGCTTTATTTTCAAACTCACACGAGGAATCCAAACTTCCATCCTCACTCCCTACACTTTGTTAAATTTTTTGCCCTCATTAAAGTGGAAACTGGTAAATAATTAGGGTCTTGTCTCGTTTTCCTAAGTCAAAGCTCTTAGGTTGAATTGATTCTAGGAGCACGGATCCTTCCGTGAGTTATAATCTGTGTCAACTAGTGTTTTTCTCAATTCCAAGTGTGTTCCACACTAGGAAGTTTTGGAACCAAGAGACAAAACCTTATTCTCTTCTGCAAATAGTGAGACAGATCCCTTAGTTTGGGTTTCATGAAGAAACCCACCTATGGGGATTCAATTTCCAAAAAGATCTTTACTTTGGTGTTTGGAATAGTGACTTCTGCAGAGAGTGCCAAGTTCATTGAGGGACAGTGCCAAGTTCAGGAAGGGACAGTGCCCAGGGAGAGGACAAGCAGCCTCAGCCATTCAAACCTGCAGACTCCAGCCTGGACATCTGTCCCTCTCACACTGACTCCCTCCTCTGTGGGATGTGACTAATCCAAATACAAATAGTATCTGAAAGAACAGGTGAGAAAGCCAGTCACACACATACAGAGCACTACACACAAGTAAAATGGAGACACCCTTAAAAATATTCCCATTTCAACAGTAAATTTGTAGCTGAATTTGAATGGCCAGATCATCTTAAAGAGCTGATTCCTCCCCAGGGAAATATCCATTTCTTTTAATTGTTTAAAGTCACTCACTGTGAGTGTGGAAGACAAAAGAGAAGGCTCCCTTCTCCTGGAACAAAGTTGCTGCCTTTGTAATTAGGACAGATCCCAGAGATTCCCAGAGGAGCCATCTTTTTAATGGGAATCAGTCTAGGCTATGATCCCTAAAATTTCACTTTCTGCTGGTTCCTAAAGCCTTTCCTGCTCCTTAGTTGTCAGGTGCCCAGGGCAGCAGCAGGTGACCAGGGACTTTAAGGGAAAATGGAGGTTAAAGATTTTATACATCCATCACTCCAGGTTTCCCTCTGCCTTCCATTATCAGTCAAAAACAAACAAACAAACAACGACAACAAAAAACTACTAGAACTGGAAGTAAAAGAAAAGTAAAAGAAAAAGCAGCAGCTTCAACTTTCAGCTACCAACACCCATGGTTTTCTATCAAGTTTGCAGATGGCGAAGCTCGCAGTGGGTTAAGATCAGGGACTCTGGCACCACATTTTCACATCATTCAGCTGTTGATAGGCAGGGATCCAAGGTCAGAGTGCTGGTCTCAGCATTCATCTTTGTCCAGGGGAATTACTAAAGATGCAGGGTTTTGTCGAATTCTCTATCCATGTGGCTTTCCATGAACCAGCTCTGAGACTGTGGGCCAGGCATCTTTTAACCTCAGGAGACCCAGATCCTCAGTGTAAGATGAGAAGTCTGCACTGGCTGATCTCTGAGACTTCTCCACCCTGAGGAAGCTGGGCTTTGTTCTTGATTTGAGCTGTCCTTGAGGAAAGTGGGCACAACTTTGTTTTATGAAAAGAAGTGGGGAAAGGAAAAAATATTGGAGTATCTCATCAGAACATAGTTGAGGATAGTGATCAAGCTCAATTTATTCTGGGGGGTGTGTTATTGCTCCATTGTGATCATTCTGAGCAGATCACGATGATGTAACAGTCACACAGGTGAAGAGAAGCCCAAGCCCAAGTAAACAGGACTTAGTTCATGGCCAGGGCGGGGATGGAGCAGGCAGGAGGGGGTCCTCTGTGCTGATAACACAACCCTCACCACCCTGCAGGGTGTCCAGAGAGACTTCTCTTTCCTGGGCGGGGCTAAGGTAGTGCCAACCTTTCACAGCGAAGATAGGGAAGCAAAGTGAGCCACAGTCAGAGTCAACTACACAGGGAAGTGGCAGAAAGGTCAGGGCAGAAGCAAGAGCGGCACCCAAAGAGGGAGGAGAGGATCTTAGGAAAACAGGCTCCACCATCCAGATGACACAAAGGAAGTGCCTTTACCCACACCCAACTGTACAACCCTCCCAGAAATCAAGAAAAAAGAGGCAACTATTAAATTTCCCACATAGGCAAACTGGCATGACAGTGCTTTAACCCTTACCTCGTTACAAGTGACCTGTACCAATCTGATGTTAACAAGTTCGTTATTTTTCTATTGTTTTATCTCTCTGTCTCCATATTATAAGGAAGGTGACTTTGAGATGACCAGTCTACATTTTTTTGTTTTTTTCCAGTTCCTTCCTGCTGTAAAACAAAGCTCCTGTGCTCAGCCATTTGGATTGCAGACTTTAATTTTGGGGGGAATAAAGTGTTGCCTGATTCTAGAAGCAATTAGGGTCTTTAAGCTAAATTACTGCAATTCTCCGCACTGTTAGGGGAGGCGGAATCTATGCAATAGGGGAAAGGAGCAATCCTTTTACGATCTGTCAGGAGGTGTGGAGAATGAAGCTGTGACTTCCTTCCACCATGGATATGACAAGGAGGAGACTTTGTCAGGTCTCCTTTATTCCTTCCACTTCCAGAACTAGCTTTAAATTCAGATAGTGTTGGAAGACACAGGTTGGCAGACACAAAACAAGTCCCCACCATTTCTTTCCGCAGTCATATGGGAAAATTGCACTTCTCCGCCACCCTTGCAGTTAGACTGGATCCCTGTGAATTTTGCACAGTGGATGTGGGCAGAAGTGAGTTAAGCCACTTATAAGTCATCCCTTAAAGATAGTCCTGTGGTCCCCCTGCCCCAGTTCTCTTCCCCCATACATTGTCAACTCTGGGGCTCCATGTTCTGGAGGGTAGACCTGGAGGAGGAAGGGGTGTTGAGGGCCACAGCAGAGTCGGGATGATGCATGGCATTGGGGAGAGGGGCTACTATATCCACATGGGACCCCCTCCATTCGCCACACTTCCCAAGCTGCCTTTGCCCAGAGAGGCATTCTTCATCATTCATGTGTTAGAATTTATGATCCAGTGAGACTGGTCAGTATCACCTAACCCAGGGTGCTCATCTGCTGGGAGGGGACAGGGGCTTTCTTACAGAGGATGAAGTGGGTGCAGGATAGTCTGGGAAAATGCAGTGTGGGGAGGAGCCACGGGTGGCTTGAGTTGGGTGCTGCTGATGGGATCTATCTAGGCAGCGGGCAGGAGAGCATCCCAGGCACATTTGAAGCTGGGAAGAAAAGATTTCAAGGGTTTGGATGAAAGAGATGATTTTAAGATAATTCATTCCTCTTGGCCAGTGTTTAGATATGTCAATCCCAAGGAGCAAAAGAGGCATATTTCCCCTCTCCGGCTCCAAGCCTAATATCCAGGGGAGCAGAAATGAGGGCTCTGGAAGGAACCTTCTAGCTCCACCCAAGACCTTGCTTCTGCCTCCTTTTCAGCCCACAGGGACAAAGCCTCCAGCTCTCCAGCTCCCAGGACATGGGGAGATTCGAGGAGGAGGCAACAGGACATGCTTGCTTTAGAGCCTGCACCAGACCCTTTCCTTGCCTTGTCTCTTGGAAGCCTGAGCAGCAAAGTGGCAAAGAGGGAAGCTTCCCACCTTTCTCTGCACCAGGAAGCTGCCTCCTCTTCACAGTAAAAACTGTCCCCATGCCCCACTGAGCCATTTTCTGTCCCTCTGTTTGTCTACTCCTTTTCTGCTGCCCCAGCGTTTGGCAAAGAACGCGGACACAGAGTTGTGTGGCCTGTGTGCATTCGTGGCATATTAACGGAGAGCTAGACCCACGTGGAAATATTTCATCCCTGGAAAAACACGTAGACCCACGCGCTGTGCTGCCTCGTGGTAAGGGAATGGCAGCATACAGTCCTGGTTTGTCAAATGCTTGCATTAGAGAGACTTGGCCTTACTATTACTCTGGCACATCTGATTATTTTCCCAAGGAACCAGCGTCCACTGTCCTTCGGATGCAACTCCATCGCCGGCTTCCTTGCTCTCCTGCTGCAAGTTGCTCCCGCCTGCCGTGCTCCTGAACTGTGTCTACTGCCTGCCTTTCCTTTTCTTGTTTGCCTCTGAGCCACCTCTGCAGCTTTAAGAAATTGAGTTTTCATCTGAGACCCCCCAGCATGACTCAAGTGAGTGTTCTGCCTGTCAGCTCTTGTAGCCAGAGCCAGTTGGTTTCTGGCATGGACTCAGGAGCAGTCCTTGAGCAACACATTTTCCAAAATTGTTTCTATCTGGGTTTATTGAAGACACTTGCTTTTGTAGCAAACTTGCTCCTAATTAATTGTTTCAAGTCTCTGCATCCCCAGAGGAGATATGGTAAATCTTTACCTTGCATGGCTGGACAGGCGGACAGCTGGCAGTGTGTGTCTCCACCTGAGTCACAGTTCTCCCTCTGCTCTAACCCTAAACAAACTTTTAAATTAAACCATAAGGGACTTAAAATTTAAAATAAGGGCTTTAAAATTCTGGTCCTAACATCTTAACTTTTGTATTTGATCCACATACTACCAGTCAAAATCCTACTTACCTGGGCAGGTGGTCAGTGTAGGTCACCATGAAGCCTATAGCCTGCTGAGTCTTTGGACAGTCACTCTGTAGCCACAGAAGTCTCTTTGGGGAACACTTGCTGCTGAGACAAGCTTCCCCCAGGCCATTTGAATCTTGCCTGCACATTCTCCCTGAGAGCAGAACAAGGCCTTTGTGTAAGACCAGAAAGCATTCCCAAGGACAAGTGAGAAAAATAGCCTAGTGGGTATCAGGCATTCCCACCAGGAAGTGTGTTGCTTTGAGGAGGTTGCAGGGGAGAGAAACAGGGAAGAGAGGAATGGAAGGAGCCATCCTGAGTGGATTCACCACCAGCCACATGTACCATCTGAATTCTGTGACCAGCCTTCTCCCCAACCCCAGCCCCATGGGCTCAGCTGTCTATTTAGATCCTGGGCCTGACGTGACCAAGAGACCCTTCCTAGGATGCCTGAAATACCACCATTAACTACACCTTTAGACCCAACAGCTCCCTTTTCAGTCTTTTCATCCATAACCAAACCCAGTTCTCCTAGGGAAAGGAGAGAAAATAAAAGTGCCTGATTGTTTCTGTGGAATATGTTTCAGAATGTGTCTTTCTTAGGAGAAGTGAACCAAGAGAGTCCTGGACATGGTAGAAGGATCATGAAGTCTCATGACTTTTTCTGTGTTTGGATGTAAAGATCTCAAAAATACTGTGCTCAAAATGTCTTGGGAAACCAGCTAGGCAAGGTGGGAGAGGGTCAGGCGACTATTGGTTGGACTCATTGCAGTCTATGTGTATCTAGAAAGTATGTCATTTCTAAGATTAAAAGTGCACATCATTAACATCAGAATTTTGGTCACTGTTGAGAGATGTTCCCACAGCATGGGGCCTGAGGGACTGCAGCAATGGAGAGAGTCACTGACTTGCTCACCCCATCTCATGACTTCACCTCCGATAGGACAAACTCAGCAGAAAAATCTAGACAGAATCTCAGACCCTAACTGGACCCTGATGATGTGCTCTCGTGTTTGCTCACATTCTTGTGCGAGTGCATGCTCTCCCTTGCTCTCTGTCAATTGGCATGTAATTGAATTGTGGTAAGTTAAACAGGTGTGATTCCATTAGCCTGGGGGAAGAACATTATTAAGAAATAGAAGAGTTCTGCTTGGGAACGCCATGCATGCTGGCTACAGTGTCTTAGAATTAACTAAAGCAGACCTAGAGACAGCCGTGGGGTTCACTTTTCCTAGGTCCATCTGGACGCTGGACACCTTCTTCCATAGGATATTTTGTTCTTTTTTGTAAAGAGCCGCTGGGTTGAGCAGCTGTTCTGATTGATGCATACTCCAATGAGACTCAATAAATAAATGACTATCTTGCCACACTTTCTGGGAATGTTTTAATGAAAAGTTCTCCAACATATGCGGGTACTTCATCTGCAATTAAAAAGGCAGGCATTGTAATTAATTATCAGTGGAATGTTATAAAAAACACAAGTTGCTATGTGATTAATAAGAAATTACTTGAAAAATTAATCTAATATCATTAATATTCTAAGGATTTCCTGAAGCCCTCATAAAATAGGCAATTACAGCTTTAATTAGTGTAGAAAACAACTGATTTAGAAATGAAGGACTTGGGGTCAGTTATTCTACAGAGCAGATAAATTGTAAGCAAAGTTGCCAGTCTTCTTTTTGAAAATCTAAGACTGTAAATGAATTTGACTGCATCAAAATAAGGGCCAGGGAGATTTTACCCATTCTTAACATCATAAACAGCCATGCATTTATAATTTTATTTTATTATTTTTATTTTCAAATTAAATTACCTCTCCAATTACAGAGAAAGTATGGTACCCGGGGGTGGGAAGCTAATTTTAAAAAATGAAATTGTTATGCTATGGATAGATTGGAAGGACTACCACATTGTGTTATATTTAAATGTGTAGGTTGAAATAACTAATCCCATTCAAGTCTTTGAACAGCCTTAGAAAATGGAAAACAAAACCCAAATCTAAACCCATTACTAAGCAAAGCAGCAACTACTACCCTAGTGACTTCACTACAGCAATATCTCACAATGTCTACAAAAATGGTCATGCCTGCCTGTGTTACACTTGATCTCTGGGTTTCTGTTAAAAAATTGACCTCTTTATTGTGCTGAAATTGTTTTAGAGTTTCTAGAAGATTCTAGTCCCCCGTAGACACAGATTTCTCTATGACATTTGCTTGATTTTATTCAAGACTTATTACACTCCCTCCCAGTAAGTCGGTAATCTTTATTCTATGGCCCATTATCCACAAAGCTCAGTCTTCAGTCTCAGTGATGGTCCTTTTCATGACAGGCCATGCCCCATGATGTCAGGCTGTTGACTGGATAAAGCTTACCAGCATATTGTGTTTGCCACACGTGGTGTTCAACTTCTTCTCCACTGGGAGATTTAATAGCCAGATATGGACTTTGTGTAATGTTGAAAAGTTAGAATCCTAGCCATGCAGGTATTAGATTTGCATTAAAATTGTTCAGCAATCAGCTAAGTTGGTTGTAAGACTATAAAGACCAAATACTTTAATTTGGTCACAATTTTGTGATTCTTTCGAACAAAATAAAGACAGTTATAGCATCAATTGCATAATCAAAATTTGATATTCCATTACTAAAGTGTTTGTGGCCCTTTGGTGTGCAACAGTAATATGATTGAAAAGATTTACTTTAATTCAAGATGTTTAAAGCTATTTTTCTCTACAGATTGCAAATATTTCACATTATTTTCTTTCTTGATGGAGATCCTAATGCCTGTTTACCAGAGTGATATTTATTGATTGGTAACTGTTGCTTTTAGGATATTTTGAAATCATTCCATGGAACTTGAGTTATTTCTTTCTTTACTTCTTTCTCTCTCTCTCTCTCTCTCTCTCTCTCTCTCTCTCTCTCTCTCTCTCTCTCTCTCTCTCCTGAGATGTCTTTTGGCAGAAACTCTTCTGAGTGTTTCACATGGATTATGCCATTTAATCCTCAGCATTGCATGATGAAATAAATACTCTTATAATCCCCATTTCATATTTAAAGACTTTGAATCTTTGAAAGATTAGAGGGATTGCTTCTAGCCATGTAGCCAGTGATCAAGGAATGAGAATTCATTCCAGGTTGGAACCGAGACCACTCATAGCCATATAACTGTTTTTCCAGGGATTTTTTTTTTCTTTTTCTGGAAAATAAGACTTTGCAGCCAACCGTGAACTACTAATTAGGTCAGAACATTTTGCAAAACCATTTATCCAGGCAATTAATTTGCTCACCTGAGTAAACAAGTTCATTTATCAGCCAATAGTTTACTAATTAACATCCTGACCTGGTTCTCTCCACCTGTTTAAACAATTAAACCAAAAAATTACTCCAAATTCAACCAGTTCTGACTTTGAAAGCTTCACTTTAAACACACTAAGCCCAGACACCCAAAGCATAGAGATTCCTCACTGTGCCCCCGCTTGTGAAATATTATTAATATCCTCTGAAATCCTCTTTCATGCAGTTGGGTGATTACTGCCATCTTTGTTCCTTAAAGAAGATCTTTTCTGTTGGTTTCTGTGAGTAAGTAGAAAAGGCCACAATAGGCAGCAACCTCATGGTCACAGTCACTGACTGTCATAGTGACCATATTCTGGTGCCACCAATAGGCTGGACCATGAGATCAATGGCACCAGCCATTTCCCTCTTCTCTGTTGTCTGTTTCTCTCACTCACGGCTCATGGCTCATTTAGCTGTGGCTTTATGAGCAGGTAAGAAGCAAATTTGGAATTATTTTATAGACAAATGACAAGACTGTTGTGATCTAAACATCAGGAAGAATAGAAAACTTGATTTAAGAAAGAACAGCCCACAGGGACTCTGAAATAAATGAGTTCTACAAAGAGCTGTCACCTAACGCACAGAGAGTTGAATGCCCGCTGATCTGGGGTCCTAAAGGGCCTGTTTCCTGGGTGTTGACTGTCCCATGGATCTATGTAAACATTAGGTGTTGCAGCAGCTTCCCCTGGGGAAATTTGACTCTCAGCCAACCTGAGTGCAAAAAGGAATTTAAGGAATTCTTAGAAACAAAGAGAAGACAGGACATTTGAATAGAAAAATAAAAGCAACCCCTATAACATTGCCTCCAGGAAATTTAAATAATAATAAAAGCCCTACTCATAAAATTACCCTCTGCTTTTTGGGAATGACACACTGAAGCCAAATTAGCCCATGTTGCCTGGATTTCACTTGCTTCTAGGATTATCTTGACTCATGGAAGAGTTTTAATGTGTTGGAAGCTTTGAGAGTCCAGCAGGTGGTGATTGCTGGGCATGGCGGGTCCAGCCTTTGCCCTCCTCAGCAGTGGAAGGAAGTGCTGGGGACTGTTAGTGCCCTGCACATTTTCTTTTCTGACATGAGATGGATGGTCTCACATAAGAGCATGTGTATGTGTGTGTCCACAACACAGGCAGGCGGGGAGCCATCCATGAGCCATGTGGGAACTGAGCAATGTCCAAGCCACTAGGCAGGGAAGCCTGGTTTGGGGAACTCCCAGTCTGATTCCACTGGTCAGAGAAAGCCTGATTCCTGTGGTGCCCTGTTTGAGCTCACCCTTCATGTTCAAGCACAGCCAGGGAGTGACCTGCTGAGAGCCAAACAGTCTACTTCTCCCCACCTGTACCCTGTTCTTTGTGAAGAAGCAAGCAGAGAGACAAGACTCCTCCCACCTCATACCTACCAAGACCTTTGATCTGCACTGCTATAAACCACAGCCAGCCTGGCTCCATCTTTGTTAGAAGCCATACCCTTCTGGTAAGCCAAACCTATCACTGTCCCTGCTGTTTAACATATATTTCTTTTATTGTTGAGTAATATTCCATTGTGTATCTATACCACATTTTCTTTATCCATTCATCTACTGATGGGCATCTAGGTTGGTTCCACTGTTTAGCTATTAAGAATTGTGCTGCAATAAACATTGATGTGGCTGTGACACTGTAGTATGCTGATTTTAAGTCCTTTGGGTATAAACCAAGGAGTGAGATTGCTGGGTCAAATGGTTGTTCCATTCCCAGTTTTCTAAGGAATTTCCATACTGCTTTCCATATTGGCTGTAACATTTTGCAGTCTCACCAGCAGTGTATGAGTGTGCCCTTTTCCCAACATCCTTGTCATCATTTATTGTTATTTGTATTCTTAATAGTTGCCATTATGACTGAAGTGAGATAAATATTAGAGTAGTTTTGATTTGCATTTCTCTAATAGCTAGAGATGTTGAACATTTTTTCATATATTTTGTTGATTGATTGTATATCACCTCTGAGAAGTGTCTGTCCAGTTCCTTGGTCCATTTGTTGATTGGGTTATTTGTTATTTTGCTGTTTAGCTTTTTGAGTTCTTTATATATCCTGGAGATTAGTGCTCTATCTGATGTGCAAGTGGTAAAAGTTTGCTCTTAAGCTGTAGGCTCTCTATTCACCTCATTGATTGTTTCTTTTGCTGAGAAGAAGAATGACATTTGCAGGTAAATGGATGGAGTTAGAGAATATAATCCTAAGTGAAGTTAGCCAATCCCCAAAAAACAAATGCAGAATGTTTCCTGATATAAGGAGGCTGATTCATAGTGGGATTGGGAGGGGGAGCATGTGAAGATTAGATGAACTTTAGATAGGGCAAAGGGGTGGGAGGAGAAGGGAGGGGGCAAGGGGGGTAAAAAGATGGTGGAGTGAGATGGATATCATTACCCTAAGTACATATATGAAGACATGAATGGAGTGAATATACTTTGTGTACAACCAGAGATACGAAATATTGTGCTCTATATGTGTAATGTATAATATGAATTATAATGCATTCTGCTGTCACATATAACAAATTAGAATTAAAAAATAAAATTTTATATATATATTATTTTTTTTCCTGGTCTTTGGTGTCTATTTCATGGTTCTACTTTCATGGCTTTTATTTTGCAGCTGGCCCATCTCTCTGATGGGAATCCATTCTGTCGCCCACACCAGATGTGAGATAGGCAGATATGTGCATTTTTGTAATTGCATGCATGCACAGATGTATTTGATATCTAGAAATGTTCTCTTTAGGGAAATAAATCCTGTTTATTTTTCCCATCTGAAATCCTCATTGCACTGCTGACGGCATGTCCAAGTTTACCTCTTCTCCATTGACCACCTCAGGTGCTCCTAAGATGCCTCTTGAACCCATTCATCCCAAACCTCCTTCCTCCTGTAGCTGTGAGGAGTCCAGAAGGCACTGTGTTCCTTGGTAGATAGGAAGATACCTGCTTTGGTCAGCCTGGCACCCTCTTCAGAGCTCCACAGCAGCACAGGAGTGCCCAAGCCTGAGGGCATCATCTTCCCTTCAACTCAGTTTACTGCGACCAAGACTAGAGCTTGACCAGGAGGTCACCCCATTGCCTCTCGCCTCTGAGCCTATTCCCAATAGTGATCCCCTTAATCTCTCTTAGTGGCTGGAAGTGGAAGAGTTGAAGCTCCAAAGACCATGCTTGGCTCCAACATGGACCATCCCTATGGTGCTCAGAAGCTGGAGAATCAGTGGAGAAGCACAACATGCCCTGGGACCATCTGCAAACACCATGCAAAGAAATGTCCTGCTTGCCGTGGATGACACGAAATCTGGTAAACTGCCACCCCTGCCAAATACGTGGCATAAACAGCTTTTGCAGAACTTGTTATTCCCACCAAAGTTTCCTTGCAAGTTCCCAAGGAAGAAATGAAACAGTAAGATATAAAAGTCTCCCTCTGGGTCCTTCTGAGGCCACCACAGATTTCCACCAATGTTCACAAGCTGCTTCTGTAAAACAGCTTGCAAGTTGAGCCTGAGAAGAGAGGGGGCTTTCAAAAGCAATGCATTGGAACAAAGAACCAAAAGCTTAAATAGCACATCTGAAATGCATTGAAAGCATCCTACCTCCAACCGGAGACTATTTCTAATTTTAATAGCATAGATCTCAAGGGACATGTCCTCTTAGTATGTACTAACCTCATGTGAGGTGGTTCTTTTTCTATCATTTATTCTAAAACTATAACCTAAGCTTAAAGAAAATGAAAGAGAATGAAGGGGGATTTCCAATAATTGGACATATTGTATTTCTAATAAACATTCTGTTTAATCCTCAGAGTCAAGTTTACACGGGTACAAAGTAAAAATGAAGAAGCATCATGGTAAATGTTCTTGGTGAAGAAACAATGATTTATAAGCTAATGTGGGTCAGCAGAGAAGGAGGAAATAGTTCTCATTCCCAGCCACAGTGGAGATGGGTGCTTTCAACCATGTAGCGTTTTACTTAATCGTAGATGATGGAATCCTCAAACTGTGGTCCTAACATGGTCATTCACATTTGTTCATATGTCTATCCCAATCTTTCTGCAGAGACGTTTAAGGCGTAGCAACAGCTTATGGTGGCAGTTAGAAAGCAGAGATTCTGCTATGCTAGCACTCAATTTTCAAGTGCGTGTGACCATCCCCTCCTTTGAAAAACATCTACGCAGCTCATCTGCATGCCCTCTGCAGGCATGTTTTTCTATAAATTAACTCATCTTCGCCCCTCGTCCCCCTGGAAGTGGTTATTGGCCTCCCAATTTGAGGAAGGAATATTGCAGGTTGCAATTTGCATAAGGCCGGCTGACAATTAGGAACTCAACATGGACGTGCATGCCCTAGGCCACCAGCTCTCCAAACACTGGGCAGTACTGATGTAGGGGCTTAAATGCCCCGTGGCATTGCAAGTCCTCCTTGCTTCCTTCATTATTTGCTTTCTTCTCTCACTTGAGAATCTACCAAACAGAGAACCCTTCAAAGTAAGGTCAGACCCATGACGTCATACGCTTCCCCTCCTGTTTTATTTATCTTTCAGTGAGATCTTCAGTTATTGTTTATTACTTTAAGGTAAAAATGATGTTTTTTTTTCTTTTTGAAATGACATTGCAATATTATGGGTAGTTGGAAAGTAAATACTGCTTAGCATGATGATTAATCATTTCTTAAAGGAGAAATATTTGCTTTGACAAATTAGTTCTGAATACTGAAATCCTATTGTATTTATGTATATGAATAATTTTTGTAAAATGTAAAAGTCATTTAATTTTTTGATCTTTTGATTTCTTTATTGATTTAGTTTTGCCAAGTTAACCGATTATAAGCAATTTTACTCTGAAAACAACTTTCTTAAACCACTTCCAGTCAGTAATAATGACATACATGCCATTTTTAGCCTGCTTCTTCTTCAGGTGAGACAAGGTGACTTCCTGGTGTATCAGAGACCCCAGGCAGATCCTGTGGGTCTCCACTGTGCACTATCTGCTACAGTAGGTAGGGGTGGAGTTGTAGAAGTGCATAAGATACAGCTCAATATTTACTCAGTGGTAAATATGCTTCACTCTCAGAAATAAATGCAAACCTGGATTAGTAATTATTAAACAATGTGGGAAAGATCAGTACCAACCACAAAACTCAGCCTAGAGAAGTGGCCCAGCAAGACATGAAGAACATAAACCCAGTTCTCAGTGGGAGAGAATCGTGTGGTAAACATATTCATTGCATGTCCCAGGTGCCATCAACTGACAGTGAATATTTCTGAACTCAATCAAAATCAGCTGAAAAGTCACTTGTGTTTGAGGGATGTGAGTGGTAACATCACACCATGTGGGACCATGGTCTGGTGTCCCCAGTAATATAGAAACTCTAAGTAAAGACCTTATAAGCATAATGTTGGTAAAAATAGCTACCAGGTTGCTTGTGTCTTCAAATCCCCTACCATCAAGAAATCTCTTTGCAGCAAATGGAATTGCTTGGGTGTAACTTCAGTTTGTTGGACATGGCATAAGAACAGGGAGCAAATACATTAGACATTAACCACTCAGGGGATCTGTGAGGGTGCTGGGATCACCAGGTACTGAAAGTGTGATTGACCTGAGATTCAAATGTCCTCCAGCTCCTGGATTTCAAAGACAAGAAAAAAAATAGGAAAACTGTTATTGGAAATGTTTCTCATTTATTCCATTTGCAGAATTGCCTTTGTGGGAAAGTGTTTGGTATGAAATCATAATCATCTGGTGAAACAAAAGTTAAAATCCATTTTTTCCTTTTGCCTTGCCCATTATCTGTATCTGATAAGACTAAGAAATTGAGATAATTATGAACAGTAAATGGAGACTGTACTTCCAGATATGTGCCTGAAGATCAAGGGTACATTTTTGTATTTTACTCTTTTTTTTTTTTTTTTTCCATTTGGAAAACTAAAGCTGAGAGGAAAGGCAGAAATTAACTCCACTACTTTAAGCCATTGTTTGTGCTTTTTGTTGTTTACTTAAATCACTGAGGAATGCTGTAGTCTGCCAGGGCTGGGGTCCTGGAGAAGTGTCCATTGTTCCAAGGCACCACTAGCTCTATTTTCTTCAAGCTGAGATGAAGCACATGGGGAGGTAAGCCATTCCCAGACTCAGGCTGGTATAGAAGCACCCTGTTACTCTGGGAAAAGATTCACAAATAAAATAAACCTGAATATGGAGTCTTAGTTCCCCAGGGGACCCTGGTAACAGGGCTTTCAGCCTGGGGGTGTGGTGGGGACTGTGCAATGGGTGCAGATGTTGTCTTCACCCTACCTTATAGGAAGCCTGCATGTCCCCAGCTCCTTTGCAGCTAGGTTGGGCCATGTGACTAAATCTGGCCAGTGGAATAAGGGAGAAATGGTCATGTGGGATGGGCCATAAGATCCTACAGGATTAATGTGCACATAATTGCACAGCTCTCTGCATTTAATCCCATGAATTTGTGGCTTGTACTTTTGTTTAAGCAGAAAATGCCTCTGAGCATAGCAGCATTGTCCCCTCCCTCCCTCTTGTTTCAGCTGTGCATGTCAGAATTAGGTAGCACTCAATTACCTCTGGAGCTTTTTTTACCATAAGAGAAAAGTCCACCATGGAGAATAATAATAGTCAATGCCATCGAGACCTATGGAGCACAGGTTGGCTTCTTTCTATTCTGTGCTAGGTATGGAGGCAGCCCTGGTGGTGGGAAATCCTAACATGGGCAGCTGAGACTGTAATCTCACTAGTGTGTGTGAGGAGGGGCGGGGCCGTGGTTTACTTTTTACACCCTGGTGGATACAGGATTTAGAAGGCAGGAGTTCCATAAGCAATTCAGTCTGGACTTCCAAAGTGACATCCTTCTTCCCTGGGCAACCTTTATCCCAGACTTCTGTCCTGCCAGTTATAGAAGGCAAACCTAGCAAGGCGGGGTGGCCCTTGCCTGTCATCCCAACAGATGAGGAGGCTGAGGCAGGAAGATTGCAAGCTAGCCTCAGAATTGAGTGAGGCCCTAAGCAAATTAGTGAGACACTCTCAAAATTAAAGGGGGAAAAGAACCCCCAAAACCAGGGGCTGGGAATGTGGCCCAATGGTTAAGTACCCCTGTGTTCAGTGTTCAGTACCAATAAAAAAAGGAAAGAAAGGTAAACCCACAGAAACTCTGTCCATCTAGGAAAGCAGGTGAGCATGATGTGGGAGGGGCTCCTTTGCCAAAGCCAGCAGCTTGGTTTGTTGGATATTGTGCCCTAAAAGTTTGTAACTCAGAAGATTCATGCCACTGACATTTCTATTTCTTGGATACACATAAAAAATTTAGTTTATAATAGCTGGGGCTCAGTCATAGAATTCAAATTTTACTTTGTAGAAAAGGAGCAACATATTCAGAAAATATATTAGGGAAGTAGATTTTACTTGATGATATTCCCTCTTAATATTAACTACTGTAATTCCAGATTTCGAATCCCTGGCCTTGGTTGTATGGATAAAATGACTATATAACATTCATAGTACATAGTTACTTAATAGCATAAAATACATTTAAGTATTTCTTTAAGTTTCAGAGAAAAATTATAGCAGAAAGTGAGTAACCTAAGTTTTTATTCATGAAAGAAGAAATTTTAATATACTCAATACCCTAGGAACTAATACAGTGGCTCATTTTATTTAAGTTACTAAATAAATGTGGAATTAATGAGTTGAACAGAATATAACTTGGAATAAAAATATAAACAAACACTGACTGATAGTCCTACCGGATATAGTGAAATCAATAACCCACTGATTATTAAAATCTGAGATTTGCATATTTTAAAACATGATTTTTGGCCTTTAGAATATTTTTAGATTCGAACAAAAGTTGCACAGAGTCGACACAGTTACCAGATGCATAGCCTCCTTCCTCCTACATCTTACATCTTACACCTCTGTGGCTTATTGGTCAAAATCTCTCAGCCAATGTTGATGTGATTAGTAGCTAAAGTTTGTATTTAATTGTGATTCATTAGAGTTACCCAACGCCCCCTTCCTGTTCTAGAATTCTCTCTAGGAAACACTGTGTTTCGTGTCCTGACTGCCCTGTGGACAAAGCCTCTGCTCTAATCTGTTGTATCATATGCCTCCCTGTGCAAAAGGTGAGACAGGAGCCATGCAAACCCTGGACGATTCCTTTGCGGTGAATCCTGGGCTGGACAAAGCAGACCAGGACTGAGATAAAAGGACTATATAACATTCATAGTTCATAATTACTTAATAGCATAAAATACATTTGCGACTCAGAAGATTCTGAGAAAAGACAAGCACTTGTCCTTGGGAGCTCCGACTCATCAACTGAATTTGGTTGCTGAAAAAATATCTTGAGGTAAAACTTAAGTCCTGACACTTTTGTTGGTTGGTTTGTAGAGTGTGATTCTCAGGCAGCAAGTGTGACTAAAAACAAGAAATGGAGCAGGAAGGAAGGAGGACCAGCAGGAGGCTAAGTGGGGGAGGTCAAGGGGGCTCCAGCTTTCCACCAAGGGGCAGTTGACCACGGATGCACACAGCATCCTTTAATCGCTTCTCCAGAGTTCCTTTTGGGAAGAGTTTACTTGACCCCTGGGACAGGTCCAGGATGACCAATGTGACCATGAGGCCTTCAGGGAAGACCTTGAACTAGGGCCTTAGTGGGTCTCCCTCCAGGTTGCCTTGCTACAGGGTGGAACTTGGACACTATGC
This sequence comes from Callospermophilus lateralis, assembly GCF_048772815.1. Lineage (NCBI taxonomy): Eukaryota > Metazoa > Chordata > Mammalia > Rodentia > Sciuridae > Callospermophilus > Callospermophilus lateralis. The sequence goes on along the minus strand of NC_135305.1, from coordinate 110,955,898 downwards.
TGGGGAAGGCTGAGGTGACAGATGTCAGAGTTGAGGTCCTGGTGAAGGCGACTGGAGCTTCGGACACAGGGAACCACCAAGTGGGACTGTAGTTGGTGGAGGGGCAAAGACACCTCATGAGTGTGGAGGGGGACGTCTAGCCGGTCTAGTTCAAGAAGGACGCTTCCAACTCAGGCTCACCTTTTAGACCAAGGCCTGTACACTTTCTTGCTGGCTGTTTTGCAAGGGCACTGTCGTGCCTTAATCTAAGGACAGATTCCTTCTGAAGAAAGCATCACTGTGCAGACATCTCTGGTAGATATAGAAAACTGAGAAGGCTGGGGAAGCATTAGGCAGTGTAGCCTTAGGGGACGACCACAGCATGTGGGGTCCATTGCTGAGCAAAGAGAGCCAGAGGATGCACAGCCATGTGACAGCACCTGCCCTGTCTTTCTTCTCTAGAATTAGATGCACCAAAAGTTTTGCCCTTTTACAAGTGTCTGATTTTATTGGAAGACTTGCATCTTGTGGCTGGAGGTGCAACTTCTGATAAATATTGTCTATAAGAGGCTCCAGGGATCAGATTACTGATGGAAAAATGTCAAGCCTGAAGGAAAAGGTAAACACACCATGAGATTCACTGTGCTTCCCCAGTCTAACGTGCAACGCCCCCCCCCCCATCCACACTTCATACCCATGTCTGGAAGCTGAGGAGCCAGGAGGGACACTGCTTCACCAGGAGCAGAAGCCACCACTCGGGATTCAGAGCCATGCCTGGGCCTTAATGTCACTTCTTAGCTTTGTGAACTTGTTCGCTCTTCTTCTTTCCAATTCTCAATTGCTGCAGCTTTGTGAGGGAGATGACAGTATCACTTTCTGTGTGGGACGCTTAGGGGGAACTGGAGATGCAGCACTTAGCACGTGAGAATTCCTCACTTGATAAAAGTGGAGACAAGCTGTGGTTCATGGGCTTAGCAGTCATCTTCAACTCATTTATTCAAAGGTATTTGCTAGGTGCCTGATCTCTGGATCTGTTCTGGCTGTCACCTACTAAACAAAAGAGAAACGTTTCTATTCTCCTGTTGCTTATTTTCTACTAGGCAAATCAGAGAACTAATGAAACCAAGAGAGCAAAATCTTCCGTTAGGCAGCAACAATGCAGAAAACTGAGACCAGGTGAGTGGTGGAGGCCATCTGGGGCTGGTCTGTTCAGGGACAAGTGAGAAGGCTGGGTACTGCCACAGGGATGGAAAGGGGCAGCAGTGACAGATTACAGGGTGGAGAGGGCACGCTGGGGACTGGCAGACTGGGCTTTGCATTGTGAGGACCTAAGTTTAATTCTGAATAGGATGTGAGCCCGTCAGGTGTTCCCATGAGAGGAATGAGATCAGGTGTCCTGTCTTTAAAGTCTTGTCTGGTTCCTGTGTGGACAGGAGGGTGTGGCTTTTCTGCAATAACTCAGGTGGCTGTGGTGGCCAGTAGTGGAGCCAGTGGGTAGGAGAGGCTGGCTCTCTGAGGAACTTTGGAGAAGGGCCCACAGGTGTACTTCTTGAATTTGCTGGTTTTTATTTTTCTTGGCAAACTCAGGACGTTTTCAGCCATTTCTGCAATTATCTCTGACCCGCTCCCCTTTCCTCCCGGAGCTCTGAGGACATTAGACGTTCACACAGCCCCTGGGCCCCCGAGAGTGTGGTTATTTCTCGGTTCCTCTGTTAGCCTCTGCTTTTCTGGCTGTGTGGTGGGTGCTGTTCTGCTCCAGCCTACCCATTTGTCCTTCTATCCGCCCGCCCCCCCGCCACCACTCTACCATCGAGTGCCCATCTGTGAGGTTTTTGTTGTTGCTACTGTGTTTTTGCTTCTGAATTTCCATTTAATTTCTCGCTGTATCTCCTCCTTCGGCTGAGACTGTTCCTTGGCCGAGGCTTCTTATTTGTCTGTGTTAACTGGAGCACGGTGGTAATTGCTCACGGGAACATTTGGATCAGGGCAGCTTTAAAATCTCAGTCTAACAGTCCAGCACCTCCTTCCTCTCTGCCTGGGTGCCTGCAGATGTCCTTTCTTCAGTTGGCTTTTGATCTTCCTGGTTCTTTTTCTGGCAAGTGATTTTCTTTGTGGCTTGTAATTTGGGTCATTAAGCTCAGAAGCCCTTTGTCTTGTCCACACATCCTGTCCTAAGTGACTTTCTTTGACACACCTTGTTGGGGAAAGAAGGGAATACTGCCTGGTGTCTGCCATGCAGAGATGGAAGTCCAGGACCCCAGCGAGGGGGAGTCCATGGCTTCTCTTGTCCTCTACTAGCACCTGAGGGGAGACCCACGACCCCAGGTTATCTCTGCTGACACCCGAGGAGGCCACATTTCAACTGTTTGGTGGGGGTTTGTGTCAGTCACCATTCTCTCCTTTTGACAAAATCCCTGAGAAAATTAACTTAAGGAGGAAAGATTTATTTTAGCTCATGGTTCCATACATAGTCACTTGGTCCCATTGCAGGGGCCCAGGGAGAGGAAGAATAACCATGGTGGGGACACATGTGACAGAATAGAGCTGCTCACCTCATGGCATTCAAGAAGGGGAGAGAGAGAGAGAGAGAGAGAGAGAGAGAGAGAGAGAGAGAGAGAGAATGAGAAAGAGGTTGTGAGGAGACAATGCCAAGTCAAGGCCACACCCCTAGTGACCTAATTACTTCAGCTAAACCCACCCTCTGAGGCTTCCCATGGCTCCCAATAGTGCCACCAGTGAGAACTAAGCCCTCAACCCAGCAGCCCTTAGGAACATTCCAGATACAAACTCTAAAAGGGTTGGAGTCCCAGTTCCCCACAGGCCTTCACCACTGGGGTAAGGTGGTCCCATCACTGTGGGCAGTAGTGGATTCTTCACTGCCCGCTGGGGCCTGAGTGGGCAGGCAGAGATGGGGAGAATATCTCATTACTGCTGGGGGGGCTGCAGTCACCTCCTCCTGCGCAGTTCCCAGGGAGACTTTAGGAAGGGATGGGGATGGTGGCCTGTTACCAGCCGGCAGGATGGAGGTCTCAGGACGGAAAGCACCTGACCTTCTCTGACCCCAGCACAACAGGGGTGTTGAGGCACCTCGATACAGTCCTGTGAGCATGCAAGTCGGAGCTGAGCACTGGGTCTGGGAGTCTGGCATGGGCACAGGATTTTACTGGGCTGTTGGATGGGCGTGGAGTCCTCTGGTCTACTGTGTCTTCACACCAGGGTCTCCTTTTCTAAGTGACCACGTTTATCAGGATGGTTTCCCTGTCCTCCCTGCCTCCCTCCTCTGCCTCCCTTTCCCTCTTCTTCCTTCCTTCCTTCCTCTGCCTGAGCTCATCAGGGATTCTCGTTTTCTGGCTCCTTCAGCTCCAAGATTAGGATAGAAAACAGAAAGGAGAGCCCAGGGGACTGACCACCACCTTTTCCCTTGGGTCCTGAGGTCCTTCCCAGTGGCCCTCTCTCCATCTGTCAGGGCCTGCCCATTTTTGTCCATGGAATGTCTGTGGGCCATGGGGACAGGGAAGAAAGCCGTGGGTCTGTCCATTTGTTGAGAAGTGGAAGTGTCCTCGTGTCATTGACCTGTTTACTCATGTTCATCCATGTCTCTAAGCCATCTCCAGTGAGTCCCCCAGAGGCTAGGTGAGGGGGCAGGGAGTGGAGCCTTGCACATGCACCTTTCCTAGAGGTGTGTCATGGTGGCACACTGGCCCCCTCCCTTCAGAGGTGACCACAGTGCTGGCAGTCTGCGGACCAGGGTTTGTGGCTAATTGGCTGGGGGTCGTCTTCCTCTTTCCATCTGTGCTGATTCTGTCATCATAAGAACCTGAGTGCTTCCTTTCTGTGCCCCTCTGGGCAGTGCTTCTACTACGTTGGGACTGTGGAGTTTCCCTAATCGTCCATCTTCCATAATTGGCCACACCACCAAGACAGTACTGTTTATGGCAGCAATTACACAGCTGCTCCCAATTAAGGCTGCAACCAGTGCTGCAGGGACCTGCTCGAGGATGGCAGACCGACAGCTGTCTGCTCCTCAAGCTGCGGTCACTGACGCCCTCCTCCCCCCAGGTGCCAAGGGCTGCAAATGCCATGGCAGCCTCTCTGATCGCCTCAACTGATCCTGAAGGGTCCCAGGCCAGAGAGGTCACGTTCTCCCTAGGGTCCAGCTGGTGGGCACAGCAGAGTGAAGGGGGCACTCAGAGACTCAGGGTGACCAGGATGCAGTGTAACATTGGTGCCATCAGGGAGAGGGGCTCCTCTTTCTCCAATCCTTTCATTTTCAAGATGCAGAAACTGTGAAATTGCTCCTTTCCCCCCACATTCTCTCCAGCATTTATTATCTTCATATCCTTGATGGCTGCCATTCTGACTGTTGTGAGATGAAAACTCAGTGTAGTTCTTTTTTTTCCCATGTATTTGCTGGCCATTTGTATTTCCTCTTCCAAGAAATGACTGATTAATTCATTTTCTCATCTATTAATTGGGTTATTTGATGTTTTGGAGTTAAAGTTTTTGAGCTTATTCATATATTCTAGTAGCTAGCAAATATTTTCTCCCATTCTGTAGGTGTTCTCTTCACATTCCTCTTTCCTTAGCTATGCAGATGCTTTTTAACCTCATGCTTTTTAATTCGACAGCATCATTTCCTGAGCTTTAGGATTCCTATTGATCAGGTCACTACCTATTCCTGTACATAGGTAGTGACTTGATCAATAGGAATCTATGGAAATCAGTGTGGAGGTTCCTCAAAAGACCAGGCATGAACCCACCTCATGACCCAGCTATATCACTCCTCGGTATTTACACTAAAGAATTAAAGTCAGTATACTATAGCGATACATGCACACCCATTTTTATAGCAGCACAATTCACAACAGCCAAACATGATTTTTTCTCATATGTGGAAGCTAAGGGGGAAAAAAGAAGTGAAATGTGGGGGTGGATCTCATGACAATCAAAAGGAGATCAGCAGAGGAAAGGGACCAAGGGGAGGGAAGGAGGAAGTGGTGGGGAGGGGAATTGGCCACGCTAGATTGTCACATTGTGTGCACGTTCCAATATGTAATGACAAATCTCATTATTATGTATATCTGTAATGCACCAATAAAAATGTAGAAAGAGGGAAGAAAAAAAAGATAAGAAACTAAGCCACAGAGCTGGACAAGGAACGAGCCAGGGTAACGAAGTGTGTTCTACACAAAGAGTTCAGAACAAGTTGAATGACAGTTCAGAGTTTCTTGTCCCCAGCTCCAACTTTTTCAGGTACTCCTCATCTCCTCAGAAAAGCATGGAGGCCCTGCCAGGCCAGTGTGCCCGTCCTGTGCCCGCACACCCTTCCTCCCTCATCCTGCCCCTGGACTCCCCCACTCCCACACAGCCCGAGGCTCTGGGTCCAGTTGTGCCCGGCTGCTCGCATCGAGAGGCCTGTGCCTTGTTGGGTTTGGCCAATTTCCTGCCCACTGGTATTTCTGTCAGTCAGCCTGAGCTGAAGCCTCACCTTCTCTGAGTCAAGCTAACAGCCCCTGTGACACCTTTACCCTCTCACCGTGTTTATCTTTCTTACTGAAGCCTTGACAGATTGCACATGTGCTGTGCCACGTCCCTCCCCAAAGCACGTGCTCTAGATAGGGAACCTTTTCCTCTCTGAATCATTTGAGAGGAAATTGCAGAAATAATGCTTCATGACACCTAGATATATCAGTGTCTATTTTTATTTTTATTTTTTTAAATCACACTTGCTTACACAGCTACACGACAAACATCAAAAGAAAGAAACCAACATTGATATGGGGCTTCCGTCTCATCAAAAGACCCCATTGAAGTTTGGCCTGTGGGTCACAAGTGTGCTCTTAAGCCAATGCCAACAATAAAGAAGAACAACTATTCTTCTTTCTTATTATTATTTCCAGTGCAGGACCCAAGCAGGAGCATACATCTCCTTTGTCCTCATGATTCTTGTGTGTTTATTAATAAGAATGACACTTCATGCCTTTTTGGGTTTCATAACTGATTCTTTGGAAGAACCGAAGTCAGCTACTTTGTAGGGCACCCCTCCCCGTGGGGCTCTCTGATGTCTTCTGAGCATCAGCTTCAGGTGTTGCATGACTGACGGAAATAGAAAGCAATATTGTCCAGTCCTTGCATGGGAAACTGGGCCTCCCAGCCACCTTGGAGGGTACTCACCAGCTGCCCCATTGTTGGAAACATTAAGTTTTAGTCCTTGTGTAAGATTGTGTCCACCAGATTTCTCCATTTTATAGTTAATTAAGGAAGTGTTCTGTGCTCATTAGTTAATAAGTAATTTAACAAACATTCTGTGGAAAAATAACTTAGAATTATGTGTGTGTTCCACTTATCATTGTTTACCTGTGAAGTTCAGCACCCAGTGGTGGTGCTTGTCTTAATCAATTATGGCGATGTGGTTGCTGAACGGTTTCTAGTTCCACAAATCATTTTCTATATTTGTTTGATGGAATTCTATTACACAAAAGTGTCCTCTGTTCTCCGCCATTTACTTGTTTATTCATTCACTGTTTGTAGCAGGATTCCCATTTATTTAAAAGGTTGAACTACTGCCCTACTACTTTTTATGTTTGAGGCACCCATGGCCAAGAGTCCCCTCAAACGCACCCATGTGTCCTTGTTGTGTTTTATCACTTCCTTGCTTTTGGCACAATAAGATGACGCCTGAGGTTCAGGATTTCCACTGCTGTCCCATCTTTGGAATCAGTCATCTCTCCAAGGAGTCTGGGTCCTTTCAGTAGAGTTCCCATCTAGGAGTCACAGATTCAGTGCTAGGTGTTCTCACTGCTCCTGGGAGGTCGATAAGTCTAGGTTCTACTGGTGCAAGAGGAATGTGTCCCATATGTCCACATGCATCGTGTACTCACATATTAAGAACTGAGTGTTCACACTGATGTCTCCCATTTCAACATCCCACAGGTTATCATGGATTCTCCCATTCCATATGTGCAGCTTCTTTCTCTGATAGTCAGAGCCTGGCTTCCATTTTTCTTAATGCATTTTATTTTCTGCCCGATCCCACTGGTGGTACACAGAATAATGTTGCATGGAGTTATCAGGTCCTGATCCTGGGACCCTGTGAGCACAGTCTTACATGAAACATGGTCACTGTAGGCATGAGGGGGTAAGGCTGTCATAACCTGGGTGTGCCCAACCTTTCCAGCCCTGGGACACAGTTATAAGCCAACAATTTTATGACAGCTGAAGAAAACCAACACATCCCATATGCAATCAACCCACTAACCATGAGCACTGCCCTCTGCAATCAAACCTCTGCCAGCCAAGCTCTGCTGAGCCCAAATAACTAACCATAGTCCTTGGTAATAGGGAAATATTGGCATTTGGTCCATTCACGTTCTCCCTTTTAATCTTATTTCTTTTTTTCTACTTGTGTTCTAGTTAAGAATTCTAAGGAACAAATACCAACTCACAATAACCATGATTTTTCTCAGGATTTTGTAGGTCAGGGATTGAGGAAGAGCTCAGTGGGGCAGCTTTTGCATGGACTCTCTTACAACCGACACCAGCCATGAGCCCTGGCGGCAGGCATCAGAAGTCCTCTGGGCTGCAGGTCCCAGGCGGTGCTCACTTGGCTGGCCATTCTAGTTCAGCCGGTGGCTCTCTGGGGACTTACAATATACATACTTACAAACTTACATGGCCTCTCCCAATGGGGCAGCTAGCTTCCCCAGAGAAAGTGTCCCAAGAGAGCCCTGGGGATGCACATGACATTTTATTGCCTGGGGATCTGATATTAATATTTGAGGCTGTCAGAGAGCTGAGGGCAAGGAACACAGACCCTGCATCTCCATAGGAGGAATGCCAAGGATCGGGGACAATCGTTGGAAACCACACAACCCATCCCTAGCCCACCCATCATTCCTTTCCCCCAGAGTTTCTGCTCTAACCTATTGGATATTGTGCATAAAAACATATTTGTTCTTGGAAGATATGCAGTGATTAGGTGGTGAACACAGTTTTCATCCACAGAAGTGACATTGTGTTCTTATTATTAGCCTGCTTTTAAACACATTTTCTTGGATTTTGTTGTTGTTGTTTGTTTATTTTTGAGACCTATCCCATTTTAATACCGTTGTCTGTGGAATTTTTCAGGCTACTTACATATACTTGATCCATGTAAAAATATTATTTAAAATTATATGTTTATTGCTGAATTGTGACTCCAGTAGGATATCTGTTGAGGTCTCAAGTGCCAGCACCTCTGGAATATGATCTTATTTGGAAAACAGAGTCTCTGGAGATGCAATTAAGACGTGGTCATGCTGGAGTAGGATGGGCCCCTAATCCATTATGAGGCTGTCCCTATAAAACAGAGACACATCTAGGGAGAACATCATTTGAGGATGGCAGCCTGTTGGGAGCGATGGGTCTAACTGAGGACAACAAAGCCCGTCAGTGACTTCTGGAAGCCTTCCCTCAGTCTCCAGGAGGAACTATGCCACTGACCCTTGATGTTAGGTTTCGAGTCTCCAGAACAACAGAGAACTTCCTACTGTTTGACATCATGTGATTTGTGGGGCTTTGTTACAGTGGCCTAGGACAGGTGATATTGCAACACACTGGGTCCAGTGTAGGCGATCTTGCAAAATAGTTACAAGAGTGAAACATAATGAGTAGCCTCCATTCCCCCAGCAGGAGCGCATGCATGCTCACACTTCACCCTTACATCACCTGCTCCCAGAGACAGGGAGGTGCAGTCAGCAGCTGCCGCCCTTCTCCCCCCTGGGAAGGTGGTTCTGAGGTGGAAGGGACACATCTTCTCCTGCTCCCCACTGCAGACACACCACCTCTGCGGGGTGGGGGGAGATGCCTTGGCTTTGTCCTTCCCCAGGAATGGCCTACCCACAGCATGGAGGACAGGGGTTCCTGTCCCTGAGAGCCTGGGCATCAGATTGACATCTCCATCACTATCCTTCCAGCATCCACCCTGGGAAAGGGCCATGCTTGTGTGTTGGGTCCTCCCCTGGAGACTCAAGGACCTCAGCACCAAGGCTATGTCATGGAGGAGACTGGAGTCCCCTGCCCAACACTTGACATGAGATGTTTAGGGAGTATTTTGTAATAAATCCATGCAAGTGTCACTAGACAGAAATGGAAGGACAATTTGCATATTTCTCCTTACCAAAGTAATCCTCGACTCAGAACAGAAGTGGCCTAAAAAAAAAGCTTCTTCTTTTGTTTGTTTGTTTGTAATGGGATTACAGAGGAGTATTGCCAGATACCAGGAGCAAATTCTGAGACCAGCACCTGGACTGGACCTTGTGTCCTCAGAACACTGTCTTACCATTGAGAGACCATTTTATCTGTGAAAAATAACACAAAAGTGGGGTGAAGACTACAGGTCAATTTTAAATAGGTGGCTCGGCTCTGAGGACCCCACCTCTCACTGGCTGTGCGGCATAGAGTGAATATTGAAAATGAGGTTCACAGGTAAAACAAAGAGATGAGACCCTGGGATCCTTAAGAGTATGTAGAATATATAGATCTCACAGCAAGGAGATAGATATTCACTGTCCCCTTCCCTTCACCCACAAATACACCAAATCCTGGCAAGGCTTTCACAGAGAAGCACAGAAGGATCTGAGATGTACCAGGAAGAAGGCAGACCTGCTGGGCCCCCAGGCCCGGGACAGGCTGCTCTTTATATTTTATTTTTGTCCCACCTGTCTTTCAGGAGGGCACTGGAGAGCTGTCCATCCAGAGCCACCAGCAGTTTCAGCCAAAACCTTCAAGGAAAGTCTGCTTTCCCTGACCAGAGGCCTGGGAGAGGGGCTGTCTGTAGACGCCTGGTGGGCACCCCCACTGCCACTCTGCCCCTGGGCATGCACTGGGTGCTCTGCCTGCAGCATGTCAGGGCACCTGTGGTCCAAGCCACTCACGCTGCCACCTGGAGCCCCAGTGGGATGACAGCAGCAGAAGTGAGGCCCTCTGGGCTCCCTCACCACTGGGGCTACGTGCAGTGGCATCCGTACATCAAGGAGCAACAGTGTCTGCACAGCAGGTGTCTCCGGAAAGTACTTTTGTAGACGCTGGCAGGACCAGTCGAAATTGGGTGGGTACGCAGCAGCATCTGAAGGACACAGCAAAACAGAGAGACATGGCCAGTGCTTTGACTTTAGGTATCATTAAAACTACATAGCAAAAATACAGGCCACAATTTGCCTGCTACACCTAAACCTGAGGCAGTTACTCTCTGATGGAAGAAAAAATTTAAATAAGACCCAGTGTTATTTAATATAAAACCATCACTTCCTGGATATGTTGAAGAATAAGTTTACAGGGGCTGGGGCTGGGGCTCAGTGGCAGAGCACTTGCCTAGCACTTGTGAGGTACTGGGTTCAATCCTCAGTACCATATAAAGAAATGAACAGATTCAATAAAGGTTAAAAAAAAGAGTAAGTCTATATAACATGAGCCAGTCTAAGAAAAATATAATCAATAGATATGAATACTGAGATGAATCAGATTTAGGAATTATTTAAGCAAAATTTTAAAGCAGGGATCATAAAATAATGTTTTTAACAAGATGTGAAAAATTCTTTTGTGATAAATGAAAAACATACAAAATTTCAGAAGTTAGAAAAAACACTCAATAGAAAATTAGAGAACTATGAAAACACAGTGAAAGAAAAGAGATAAGCTGGATGGATTCAAGAGTAGAGTGGAAATGTGTTAGTTAGTTTTCCATCACTGCAAGAAATACCTGAGATAAATAAGCTTGTAAAAAAGAAAGGTTTTCCCTGGCTCACAGCATTTGGAAGTTTCAGTACATGACCAATTGGCCCCATTGTTTTGGGCCTCTGATGAAGCAGCACATCATGAAGGGAACACACGGTACAGCACAACTAACTATTGATGTCAAAGGCCAGGATCAAAAGAAATGAGGAAGAGCCCTGGGTCCCATAGCTCCTTTGGCAGGTATGACCATAATGGCCCCAGGCCTTCCACTATGCTCCACCCAGAAAGTTTCCACCACCTTCCAACAGAACCACCAGCGGGAACCAGGCCCTCAACACATGGGCCCTGGGAGGATGTCCTGCTACAAACAGCAACACTGGGAGAGAGAAAAAAAAATAGCTCGTATTGAAGACAGAAAAGAGAATTTATTCTATCCCAATGAGAAACCAAATGGATTGAAAGCCAGTGAGCAGAGCATCAAGGAAGGAGAGGAAGGAGTGTGGGGCTGAAGTGGTGCACCAAGAAGTAATGGTGGGTACTTGCCCAGCGTGGCATCAGGAGGAGAACTTAAGGTTCAAGAATGTGAAAAGATTTCAAGTAGGATCAACCCAAAGACTCCGTGGCAAGACACATCGTGATTCCAGTTCCAAGGACAGAAAGCAACCATGACAAAGTACTAGAGCAGAGACAAGTGACACATCAGGTATGGAGGAAGACCAGCTCTAAGGACAGTGGACTCCTTCTCTGAAGTCACAGAGGTGACAAACTACTGAACGGAAAGAGAAGACAAAACATGGAAACAGAATCTTAGGTGTGAAGCCAAGAGATGCACAAGACCAGGTGGGCACGGGGACGTGACTGGGGGCTGAGCCACGGGGAACCCCAACAGGTGAGGGTGGAGAGAGACCAGGAGGGCTAGCAGGCTGGCTCAGGGTGGGGTGCTCCGGCTTCCTTCTGAAACCCCTCCTGTCAAGAATGCACCCGGGGCAACAGCCCCCCCTGGTGGAGAACTGAGTCGTAGGCGTTCAGTCTCCCTGCCTGGGGCTGGGACCACTTCTCCATGGTGAGAGGACATGGGGAGGGCTTCTCAGCTTCCCAAGCCTCATTTGCTCATCTGGGTTTGCCCCTTGGCATGTCCTGGTGGATCTGTGGTGATCTGCAACATGTGCAGTATGTACCTGTGGGTCAGTGCAGGTCAGTGTGACCCCAGATGCTGAAGGTCTGTCACAGAAAGCTCCCCTGACAAACCTGTCACCACAACTGTCACTACCTTCTGTCACTACCTTATTTCTGTTGCCACCAAGGTCATGGTTTGATGACTTTCTTTTCCTCTGCTGACCTGGTGGCTTGGCCTTCCAGGTCCACACGGTGATATTAGTAAATAATCCCCTGTGGGTCCCCAGCACAACTTGTTAAGGGAGCTGAGCCAAAGAATGTCTGCAATGGCATCTGCTATGTCCTGAAATGTTTCACATCATCTGATGTGATGACCACAGGGAGCTAACGCTGCCTGCCACTGCTCTCAGATGAGCCTGCCCCACGCATGGTTTCAAGCAATAGCATCTCGGATACATGGATCCCCCCTGGACTCTGATCCAGACTGGGCTTTGTTGTGTTCATTTGGTGCTACCCTCCAAGCCTGGAAGTGGAGATTTCCCTAAATGTCTGCCCATAAGTTTCCTGATGAAGGAGGAAGGTGCAATGGCTAATGTCAATTGGGCCTCCAGCTGAAAGGTGGCATCTCCTTTGCCTTTGGAGTAGCTGCAACTATGGGCTGAAAGTGGCTTCATGTCTGTTGCATTTCCTAGGGGAAAGGAGCGCTTTCCTGATCAGTGGGCCACCTCAAGGGCTGTTAATTACTCCAGCATCTTTACTGCTGGGATGGGATCACACTAGGTCCAGGGAATCCATCCCATTTCTCTCCATGCAGCTCTGCATGCAGACAGGGAGTCCCTGAGCTCATTACCAGTGCGAATAAGGGGCCAGACTGTTTGGTGATTTACACCAGGTGTTTATCCCTGGTGAGCCCCCTAGCAGGTCCCCAAGGAGGCACAGTGATTTCTGCCTTACAGAAAGTAGGAAGGGTACCATCATTTCCTGCCTGGTGTGCTGTTGAGAGCCACAGACCAAGAGGCCCCAGCAAACTTCCAGATGATTGGCTCACAGTAGCCCCAGCAAACTTCCAGCTGATTGGCTCACCATGGCCCCAGCAAACTTCCAGCTGCCAGCTGATTGGCTCCTCTGTAGTGATGCTCATTGGGATGTTTCCCCACCCTTTCAGACCATGGAGCTGCTCATTGGGGGACTCTTTTGGCTCTGCCCATGCGACCCAGCCAATCACCCTCAAGAGAGGAGGAGTGGGGGTTGAGCCGGTGGTGGCAGTTGGGATCTGAGGGAATTCCTGAAGAGCTGCGTGGTGCGGTGTGTGTGTTCTAAAAATAAAGTTCATTTCTGTTTGACAAGTGGCTCGTTAATTGTGTCCAACCAGACTGCGGCAGTGTGCACTGTTCAGAGAGACTTCCATGTTTGAATCTCTTCTTCCCAACATCCTTAACAGGTGCAGATGGTATCATCCTCAATGCACAAAGGCCCCCAGGCAGATAGACAGAATGTGACGACCCAGGATGTGCCCATGTGGCTGGGTTTGAATTGCTTTATGCACCACCAAATGTTTAAAATTGACTTCTGAACAAGTCAGAAAGGAAGGTATAAGAACCCAAAAGTATGCAAGGATTTGTCACTTGCTTGTAGAGGAATAGTTTTAAACAGTGAGAGAAAGAGATGTTGTCTTGAATAAGGATACTGTGCTGGTTCTCAGAGTTTCATAATCTGACATAATGCACTATGTGCAGGCGGCTCTGTATAAATGGAATTCTGTTCTGAAATAGATACTTAACCTAAACAAGTATACATTTGCCCATAAACAGGTGGGCAGAGTTAATGCCTTAGTGGTCCTAGATATGCATGATTTTTTAAAATTATTCAGGCTACTAGCCAGTACATCTTTTTCCTATAGAAAAAATGATCAAAAATAACAAGTTTGGCAAAGAGGAAATAAAAAAAGAAAGGTGAAAGTTTGAGAAAAACAGACTCAGAAGATAAAACCCATTCCCGCACTTGCTAGAATAAAACCTGTAATAATGCTTTATGTAAAAGTCCTATATGAAGATCAATAAAACTCAAGATCTAACTGAAAATAAAATTCAAGATGTGTTGCAATATATTATTCATAAGATGTGCTTCAGAGACAGAAAGTGGTTCTATTCATGACTGTAAACTCAAGGTCATAAGGAAATTTAGTGGGGACCCTAAGAATAATTTTCCTGCTGATGTCAATTGGTGCTACATAATGATAACTGAACTTCATGGTACAACGACACTTGAAGGGTATGTGAATCCTGCCCTCCTAGCAGGACAGGCCACCTCACACAGGGCTCACAGATCCCTGATGGATAGTGTGGATGCCAGGCCTTATTAGGTGGGGGACCTCATGCATGCTCTGTAATATAGCCTCAGGGCCCTCATCTCAACATGAAGTGAATATCCTTCTGACAGAAGTCTAATGCTGAGGACACGAGCCAGGATATGTAGAAATTATATTGTTTGTCATATAGTAAGTACTACATACATAATTCAGCATTGACTATACACACTCTTATGAATACACACTGTGAATATATTGATTACATAATATCTACAACACAATATGTGATATACCTAATATATAGGATTTAATGCAGTGATTGGGTCTGCCAACATTATTAAAATATAAGTGAATTTATCAGCAAGATGCACTGCCCTAAAGTAATGAAGAATGACATCACTGGAACTGGAATATAACAGATTACACAGAGGCTGTCTCCTCCTGAGAGGGCAGTTGGCATAGATGCTTGGCACCATGTGCATCTCCTCTGACCTCGGCAGACATTGTTAATCAGCCTGGAATGTCTTTCCCATTGGCTTTCATTTTCAACCCAGCTCTTCATAGAGTCATTACCCATCAATCATGTCAGCAGTGATCCCTGGAGATCCCTGGTGGTTACCAATTAGGGAGACCTGTTTGCTTAAGATTGCAGAGTCATGTAGCATAGAACTCAATTGTCTCGAAACCAAGCTCAAAGCACAGTTCATCACTCTGAGCTGCAAACCTGTGTGGGGTCTTCCCTTGGAAGAAGGGAACAGCCTCAAATAGGAGATGCCAGGATCAAAGTCCATGTTTTCTTCTCTTTATTTCTGGAAACTCCAGATAAAATGACTCCTAGAGCAAGAAGCAATGTGTGACCAGGGTCCCAACCATGATTTAAAAACCTGGTTCTCCTCTCTTGAAGTGGGAGGTAAAGGGTGCTGGAGGTGCTAGCACACAGATGTCCTACTGGAAGAGAAAGCTGGTGAAAAAGAGGTGTGGGGATTCTCTCCAGGTGCAGATGAGTGATGAGAAAGGAGAGCAAAGGGCAAACATTTTTTTTCTGGAAAAAAATTAATGCTCCCAAATTAAAGATATAAAAAATGATTTTAAAAGCACTATGTAAGTTCTGTGGCTAAGTACCTTATAAATGAATATTTTTAAATGAGGTTATTAAGAACAACTATAGAGCTATAGTAAGAAGAACAGCATAGCACTGGCACCAACCACACAGGAAGACCAGTGGAACAGAACAGAAGAGGCCAATCCACACAGATATGATCATCTGAGACTCGACAACAGTGCCCCAAACACACATTAGAGAAAAGATAGCCTTTGTAACAAATGACTGGGAAAACCAGATGTCCACATGTCAAAGAATGAAACTCCATCCCTGTCTGTCCTTCTTCCCAAAGGGATCAAAGACCTAGGAATTAGGTAAGAAATTTTGTCACTGCTAGAATAAAATGTAGGCTCCACATTCCAGCATATTGGTGCAGGCACTGACTTCCTTAATAAGAAACCTAAAGCTCAAGAAATAAAACTAGGAATCAAATCAGTTGCACAACCATTGATTTACATATTGCCATTCTGGTGACTGTTGTATTCTGCTGCCTTTCCTATCCTCTACTATCCCCCCTCCCCCCTCCCCTCCCCTCTTCTCTCTCTACCCCCTCTACTGTAATTCATTTCTCCCCCTTATATTTTTCCTCCTTTCCCCTCACTTCCTCTTGTATGTAATTTTGTATAACAATGAGGATCTCCTTCCATTTCATGCAATTTCCCTTTTCTCTCCCTTTTCCTCCCACCTCATGTCTCTGTTTAATGTTAATCTTATCCTCCTGCTCTTCCTCCCTACTCTGTTCTTAGTTGCTCTCATTATATCAAAGAAGACATTTGGCATTTGTTTTTTAGGGATTGGCTAGCTTCACTTAGCATAATCTGCTCTAGTGCCATCCATTTCCCTGCAAATTCCATGATTTTGTCATTTTTTAGTGCTGCGTAATACTCCATGGTGTATAAATGCCACATTTTTCTTTTATCCATTCATCTATTGAAGGGCATCTGGGTTGGTTCTACAGTCTAGCAATTGTGAATTGTGCTGCTATGAACATCGATGTGGCAGTATCTCTGTAGTACGCTCTTTTAAGGTCTTCAGGGAATAGTCCAAGAAGGGCAATAGCTGGGTCAAATGGTGGTTCCATTCCCAGCTTTCCAAGGAATCTCCATACTGCTTTCCAAATTGCCCGCACCAATTTGCAGTCCCACCAGCAATGTACAAGAGTACCCTTTTCCCCACATCCTCACCAGCACTTGTTGTTGTTTGACTTCAGAATGGCTGCCAATCTTACTGGAGTGAGATGGTATCTTAGGGCAGTTTTGATTTGCATTTCTCTGACTGCTAGAGATGGTGAGCATTTTTTCATGTACTTGTTGATTGATTGTAAGTCCTCCTCTGAGAACTGTCTGTTCAGGTCCTTGGCCCATTTGTTGATTGGGTTATTTGTTAACTTGTTGTCTAATTTTTTGAGTTCTTTGTATACTCTGGGTATTAGGGATCTATCTGAAGTGTGAGGAGTAAAAATTTGTTCCCATGATGTAGGCTAAATTTCAAAGTATCTATTTATGCTTTTACAGAAAAAAATCTCAGTTCTTTGGCACAGACAATGTTTTCTTTAAAAAATAGAAAAAATATAATGAGAACTATCCATTGGGAAGATGCATAAGACTGTGGATCAAGAACCATTTGCTTCACGTATTCCTAAGGTAAATCAAACAAGAAATATAGTTGTGAGTTTTACTTCTTATTTGGGAGATACATTTAAAAATATGAAAAATTAGCAAGATACATATGAAAACAAACCTACCAACTCAGCAGAATTCCAGTTGAAGTCCCAGCTCTGCACATAAGACCAAAGGATTTGGGATGAGTCTTTGAATCTTCCACTTTCTTAGAATCAGGTACAATTTTTTTTTTTTTGAGAGAGAGAGAGAGAGAGAGAGAGAGAGAGAGAGAGAGAGAGAATTTTTTAATATTTATTTTTTAGTTTTCGGCAGACACAACATCTTTGTTTGTATGTGGTGCTGAGGATCGAACCCGGGCTGCACGCATGCCAGGCAAGCGCGCTACGGCTTGAGCCACATCCCCAGCCCCAGAATCAGGTACAATTTTGATGCTAATTTCTACTAGATAAAGGTGATACAATGATTAACAGAATTTTCTTCTTTGGGTTGTGGAGAAACACAGTGTGCTTTAGCCAGAGGTGGTCACATAAAATCAAAATGGGTCATCTGGATTTTTCAAAATTAGCGGTTCTAAAATATTCAATTTCTACAAAAGGTATGTATCAAAGACTTCACAAAGTTTTGAGCCATTTTAAGTAGTTTATAAAATGCATTATCGAAGTATTTGTCCTCTGATGATTTTAATACTGATTCAGTCATTTTTAGAAGATGTTACTTTTATCTGAAGTTTTTACATATAAATTATCATGTTATCTTTTTTAAATAAAGCACAACAGTTAGGTCATTCCAGAATTACCTCAGTCTTGGCCTTGAGGTCATTTTCTATCAAGTGCAATCTAGGATGTGGGACACATCCACATCAAGAAAGAGGCTGATAGCTTTAATTGTGCAAGGAATTTGTGCTGTGAGCATCTCAACACAGGAGTCCAGAATGCGGGTTCATTGAGGCTGTCCTTACATTCCTTGTGGTCACTGGCCTTAACCTTCCATCACTACAAAGGGGCACAGACAGTGAGGAGTCAGCTTTCAACACAAGAAGTGCAGCTGCAACCAGGTCTCCTGTAACTCATGCATTTTTACTGAAAATGCCTAAAGAAACTTTATATTTAAATATAAAAAAGAAAAATCTCAGAAGTGCTAAAGTCTTAATGAGGCAAGTACAAAAGACATTAGAGCCCCTTAAAGCTGGTGGTTTTCCCACTGTGCAATGCCTCTGAGCGCATTTATTTCCAATGGTGAAAATGTCATGTTTGGCCATAAAGGCCAGGGGGTTGTTGATGGTTGAAGCTTTCTAACATTAAAAAATCATCTTCAGATGGTCACAGGAAAACCTTACGTGTGTTCCACTCTGATGATCTCTGCCCCACTTTGGCTGAATAGTTGTCTTCTGCGTGAGAAAGGGTGTTGGTCTCCATGCAGGAAGAAATGTGTTAGCATCTGAGCTGAGACCCAGTGCTCAGGGGAGGAGCTGAGAAGTTGGGTATTGGATGGAAATGCATGGAGGGGGCACCCCCCACAGGTGCCCAGGTCTTAATCCAGTACACATTGGGAATTGATTATAAGTCTATTTTATTACTGTAGATTGAGATGGGCACTATGCAGCAGATGGAGTTCAGGACGCTGGCCAACTGACATTAAAAGGGAAAGATTATTTAGAATTTTCTAGGTGGGCCTAACTATCTCAATGGCTAAAATGTCTTAGTGTAGAGAGTTATGGATGGGAACAGTGGAAGGGTCAGGGCTGGGGAGGCATTGAGAAGACATTGCTTGAGACTGTGCTGGCTTTTGAGGTTGGAGGGTGGGCTGTGGGGTTCAGACAGCTTCTACAAGACTGAAGGGGAAAGCAATTCTCTCCTGACCTTCTAAAAGTTACCTGGAGTTCTGACACCAATTTCAACCCAGAGGCCCGGGTATGTCTTCTCACCACTGACCTGTAACGCCGTCAGTTTGTGTCATTTTAAATCATGAGATGGTGGCAATTTGGCATAGAACTGCTTAAAAAAATAAAAAAATAAAAGAAGTAAAACAAATAAAAAACACCAACCAACCTATTATTAGGGAGCTTGATTGAAAACTGTGAGGACTTGCACACATCTGAAATAAACATATCTTTTATTATTATTATTATTATTTTTGCTGTGAACTACTCTCCCCTTGCCCTCTCCCCGGACCCCACAACTGCGTATTTCTTTGTCCTCATTCTTGGAACAGCCAATGCTTGTTGGAAGCTGAGCTGTCCGTTCAGTCCCCACTCCCTGAGAATGGCCATGTTTTGAGGGTGTCCAGGGCACCCTCTCTGGCACTTACAACAGCACACAGCAACTCCTAAAAGGGATGCTCAGACCAGAGAACCACTAATCTTACAAAAATCCAGTTGTTGATGATTCCTAGTAAGGCTGAGGTGGCTCCTTAGCTTTAGAAAATCTGTTTAGATCTTGGTGAGAGGGATTTTCTCTCTCTAGAGAACTTTGGGGACAACCTTGAGAGGTACAGTGACGGAGAACATCTAAGCAGATTAACCAGAATCAAGGAACCCAACATCTCCAGACTGATGCAAATGTCCCCACCTGTGACCACTGCAGGACAGGCCACCTTGCCTGTCTGGGCCTGTAACAGGGCCTGGCAAGTCCTAAGAGGCCACAGTCTCTGGGGATCCTCATCTGCAAACAAGCAAATAGTGCGCAACCTCAGAGTCACCACTATTTTCAGTTCTATTACGAACCAGGGACAGAATGCAATCTTGACTGGTTCTGTGTACCCTGGGCCCTCGGACTGCTGCACAGGACACCCAGGACACCTGCAGTGCCTCCTTAGAGGAAGCCCTGCACAACTCTCCAGGGCTCCAATTACCTGAGCTACAGGGCGTGGCTTCCAACTAACAGGAAGCGGAGATTTTAGCTCTGACCTAAAATGCCCCAGGCCCAATCTAGAGCACTTCTTGGGAGTAGGAAGAAATGTCACTGTGGTGGGTTCAGGGGACATGGAGTGCCCCTCTGCAGAGACTCTCAGACTGCTGGTGTCTCTCAAATCCCTTGCTCATTCCCACTCTGGTGACTATCAGGACTCCTAATGGGTCCCTCAGGTTCTGAGCCTTTGGAAGGGGCCTGGCACACACTGCAGGACATTCTGCCAGCCTGCCTTCTCCTGCTACCCAGGGCAGAGGGCTTCTCTCCACAGTGTAGCCTCACATGGCTGCCCCTGGCTGCTCTCTGGTGAGGCTATTGGGGTCACAGCCTGGCTTTCCCTTTTGCCTCTGAATGAAGATGCAGATTAGCCGAGGTGGTCAGTTCAATAATTTATTTGTTATTATTGCCCTGAAATTCAGGCAAGTGCAGTAACCAGGAGTCAAATGGATTTTCCAGACGTCCCACGGTGCTGGCTTCTTCTGGCTGGTGCAGGCCCACTCGGGACTCACTCCACTGGGTGCTGCCACCAGCCCCACAAATGCCCGCTTCCTATCCACCCACGTCCCTGACATCTCTCTGGGAAAAGGCCCCCCTCCAAAGCACAGAGAGGGCTCTGTCAGAAAAACAGATGAGCTTGTTGATGAAAGGGAGGGAAATGTGAGTCATAATGAGCTACTGTCTCATAAAGGAGAGCTAATTACATTGTCAGTGCCATTTACAGTTTCATGTCAACTGAGATAAGGTTAAGTGCAAAGAAAAATTACATTTATTTAGTGCTTACTAAGATTGCAATCCAGGAGACTCCAAATTCACTCAGCTTTGAAAATGTGTTCCAAGGCTTTGGAAGAGAGAGAGTGGCTGTTTCACACCTCAGACGGCATGTGACTTGTTAACCACATCTCCTGTGGGTCAAGAGGTGCAGTGGATGTGGTGGGTGTGGCCACAGTCAAACTCCTGTTGGAAAGAGATTGGGCACTGTCTGGGAGCAGGGACAGTTTCACAGACCGCCACAGAAACTACTGGATTTAGTTTCAGAAGCTCTTCTTTGCTCACAAGGCTCAGGTACTAGAGTGACCTCTGCCAGCAGCCCAGTTCAGCTGGGGACAAGCCCGGTCTAGCCAGGCCTCCCTGTTCCATTCATAGGACTCTTCAGTGAGGCTTCTCACCATAGCCACAACTCATCATGAGCGTCCTGCTGTGCACGGGAGCTAGAACCCCCTCCCCAAGTCAAGACTGTGCCTCCAGGTGATAAAGGTCGGCCATCATCAGGAAAGAGAAGTCCATGTTCAGGGCAAGCACACAGGCCGTGGTACTGAAATACTGAGTGAATCCCACTCTGCCCCTCAGGTCAGCATGAGCTTTCCCAAGGAAACACACATTATGCTGAAGTACACTGTTAAGGACAAAAAGTACACTTTCAAAAACTAAAGAATAAAAAAAACCTTTACCATCATCTCATTTAGAGGTATTTATTCATATCATCATATTTCTGCTAAACATCTAAACCTTTTTGAACTTAGATTTATGGCATACATATTATGCCATAAATATTAGCATATCAGACTTTTAATAAATTCCATTAAGCTTATCAACCTTCTAATTAGATTATTTTGGACCCCAAGGACCCATGGCTAAGATTCTGATACACCTGAGTGTTTTGCAGTAGTTAATTTAAACAGCTGAACAGATAAAAACAAAACCTGGCTTTGTCTAAAAGCTGAGTCTTTCCTCCAATGGCATGGAAATTTGAAGTATTGACTAGAAAAGATGAAGTAAGCTTTTATTATGACACAAGTCAATATTAAATTATAAATTACCACAGATATTTTGGAAGACATAAATTTTTCTTAAAACTAAAGATAGAATTAAAATATGAGAAAACTTGAAAAAAGCGAACATGAATGTATTAGCCAGATTTCCTTTGCTATAACAAAATAGTTGAGATAATGAACCTAAAGAGAGGAAAGGTTTATTTGGGCTCAGGATTTTGGAGGCTTTGGTCCATGGTGAGTGGACCCTGCTGCTTTGGGGTCTGTGGCAGCACAGGGCAGGGCTGCATGGAAGAGCAAGATGCCTTCCTCACCTGACCACCAAGCAAAGGCGGGAAGAGGAAGGGCTGGACTCCCATATCCTCGCAAGGTGCAGCCAATGACCTAACTTCCTCCAACCAGGCCCTGCCTCTTAAAGGTGCAGCTGCCTGCAGACGGTCCCCACAGGCTGGGACCATGGGTTCAACACAGTTGCCTTCACTCAAGATCCAAATGGCAGCAGAGAAGCTTCTAGCTGCCCTGTGAATGGGTAAGAGTGGCAAACAGGGGCTCGACAATGACCGTGGGATTGCCTGGGTGCACAATTCCCTGGGCCACATGGACAGCCCCATGCCGGCCCACAGCACTTTTGATGTGAAATGGGAGCAGCCCCTCCCAAGAGCCCAGCTCTGCTCTGCAGCTCAGCTGAGTCCCAGCTGGACACAGCACCTTCCCTGCTTCCTTGATGTCAGCAGGGCCAGCTGTAGGACCCATCGGCCTCCATCTGCTGTGAGAGAAGAGCAAACCCCGCATCTCCCAGACTGCCCTGCCGCTCAGCTGGTTTAGATTAGTGCTGCAAAGCCACCTCCTGGGGCCCTGCTGGCACAAGACAAGCCAGTCAGCACTCACCAGGGTGACCCGGGCTCCTCTGTGCCTGAAGATGGCCACGCCTGCTCCTGCCTCAGGGCTCCCCAACCTTGGCCTCTTCCTCCTCAGAGCACAGTGTCCCCATGCCCTCCAGGGGAGCCTGCCCTGCCCCCGCTGTCTCAGCCAGCCCCGTCCCCACCCTGTTTCTCCATCTCATCGCCCCTGATGTTACCTTCATCACACTTCATCCCACTGTCATTAAGGGCCACTCACATCACTGCACCGGGCACAGGTGTCACTCTCCCCAGGTACACACAGATGCGTCCTCTGTACCATGTGTGGAGACAGAACCCTAACCCGCCCCTGCTCTAAGGAGGTGGTGTGCCCGGCACTCAACCCTGGGTCCAGCTCCCTGTCCAGCAGGAGGTGGCTGGATGTCACTGGCTGCAGAGACATGCCCATTGCTCTCCATTCACCCAGAGGTCCTGTGACACTGGTGTGACAGCACCTGGGTCCTGTCCTCTACTCCTGGACTCCTCTGCACCTGCAGGACCCAGGCTGGTGCTGCATCAGGAGCAGCTGCCCTCAGCCACCTGGGATGGAAATGACCGACCACAGGACCCAAGATGCTGAGTCTCCAGGGCACCCGGGGCCTCTGCCACCAGGAACAGTCATGGTCTGCTAAACCAGATGCTTTGACGCAGCTTTACCTGCATACAACGCTGCAGGCTCCAAAGTCTCGTCCGTCCTGGCCTTGACTACTGTGAGGGGCCGGGTTGAGACCAGCACTGCCTCACTCTGGCTGAGCCTCCACCCAGCACAGATGCTAATGCACGAATTAATAAACTCAGCACTGATCACACTGATTAATCCCAGCATATGCTCATTACATGGAAATCAGGGGCTGTGTGCCCGCTTCAGGAAACACAAGAGCCTCTTAAACCCAAGCGCACACTGGCACTGTCTGTGCCCAATGATGGAACCACTTGGAATTTCCCTTGTGTGGTTTCTTCATGGCAGCAGTGTCTCCGAGGTTTGTGGGCCTCGTCGTGGGGTCTCACAGGAGCTGTGTTTAATCAGGCACACCTGCAGCCACAGCAAAATCAAACCTCATCCTGAGGATGTCCCACCCAAGTCAATAGGAGATATTAACCAAGGACAGACAGTGGGAATCATGTTATCTAAAAAGCCCAAGATGGAAGGGGGTGTGAGTGTGTGTGTGTGTGTGTGTGTGTGTGTGTGAGAGAGAGAGAGAGAGAGAGAGAGAGAGAGAGAGAGAGGATGTTGGCCTTACGAGGCATCATCTGCAGTAACTATTAAATGTCTCTGCAGATGTCTGCTAGTATCCAGAGCATCTTTAACACACTCCATTCAGGTCTGGGCGTGGTAGCACATGTCTGTAATCCCAGCAGCTCAAGAGGCTGAGGCAGGAGGGTCCCAACATTGAGGCCAGTGTTTCAAAATAAAAAAAATAAAAATAAAATAAAAAGCCTAGGGTTGTAGCTCAGTGGTTAAGCACCCCTGGGTCCAATCCCTATTACCAAAAACACACTCCATTAGAAGTTTTCATTTATTTCAAGGATACTAATACCACCCCCTTTCAGAGAAGGTAACTGGCACAGAGAGCTGTATGCCGCTGGCGCCCCCCAGTGGAGAGGGCCAGCGCTCGGGCTCTGACCTGTCCTCTGGCTGTGGAGCTGAGCTTGTCCTGGGCTCTGCTCAGAGTCCAGCTTGGTGGTCGATTCCCCAGGTGACTGAATAAGCCACGTTTCCTCTGGATCTCAGGTTGACTACACAGGAAGTGAGGTAATAGCACTTCCTTAGCTTGGGAGCATCAGTGAGGCCAGACATAGGCAGGAGAGCCTCGGTGCTGACACCCCTGCAGTCTAGGCTAATCATTTCATGATTGGCAGACTGAGCAGCCCCATTTCCCCGACACTGCACACCACCCTGTGTTCCCATCCTGCTGTCTCAGTGCCCTGCACAAACAGTTAACTCAGGGAGAGCCACCTCCCATATCCTCCCTCCTCACCAGGGGACCACCCCTCCTCCAATCCTGTTTCCTCTTCCACCTGATATGTCCCCTCTAGGGATCCATGGGTGTCCATCCACAAAGAGTCCAACGTCACACCCAGTCTCCCTGAAGTGACCTAGTGCTCGAGTCTTGTCCACACCCTCTGTGTCTTCCCACCCAATCCCCAGGCTCTCCAATTGGCACCTCATAGATTTGTTTGTTTGAAGGGATGAACCCGGAGTGCTCTGCCACTGGTCATGTCCCCTGCCTCCCCCCTTTTTAAAAAATTTTAACACCAGGTCTTGCTAAGTTGCTGAGGCTACCTTGAGCTTGCCATCGTCCTGTGCCAGCCACCCGAGTATCTGGGTCACAGGTATGTACCACTATGTTTTAAATATCTGTGACTCAGCATACAGTTTGGTTCACAGTGGGAAATAAACACTATGCATTGAGTTTAATCTACCCTGAGTGTGTACTTTGGGGTCCACACTAGTTGAAGTGCCCACCTGATCACCATATCCAAACATAGCCATGTGTTTCATTTGTTGGTACCAACTCACTGCTTACCTGGTGGAGATGGCTTAGCCTCTGGCTCATCTTCCCTGACAGGGGCTGTGAGACTAATTCTTCTCTAAGCAGCAGGTATAAGCTTTACAGGTGAGGCAAACTCAAACATGTCCACGTGGACTCTTAGCATTTTTCGAACTGGTCTTGGATATATTCCTTTCTACACCCTAAATGCAAAATTGTCCTTCAGGATGTTTGCATTTGGCATGAATAAACATGGATGTGTGCAAGATGAGCTTGAGAATGTTTTAAATTCAAACCTAGATCCTTTCTGAAGCTATTTAAGATGCAGGCCACAGTGCTCTATTGGGAAGCATCCCCTCTCTAAACACAGTGGCACATGCAGTCACAGTCCCTGAGTAGTCCTTGCAGGCATAAAGCAGGGAGTGTACTTGACTTTTAAAAATCCCTTTTTGGCATGTATCTGGCCATGTATTCCCTGCTTCTCTATGGAGAAGCCTCAGGCTGGCTTTCAGTTTATATAGGGCCTGTGGAGTCTCACGTTCCCTTTCTAAAGGGAGTGGCCACTTGGTACAAGTTTTGTTTGTGGGCACCCATGGGGCCCTGAGCCCATTTTTTTTTCCTTTCTGTTTGCACCAGGGTTTGCAAAGTGCCCAATAATTCTCAGACTCTTAGCTGCCACCTCATGCTGGAATCTTTTGCCTCTGGGTCCTTATTCAGCACAAGTGAGTAGCTCTCTCCAGAGTCAGTGTGTGGAGACTGGCAGGGTCATGTCTCTGCACTTTTGTTCTCTCTCAAATGCTGACCACAGCCACCCACCTCCATATTTAGTGTTCCCCAAACTGTGTCTGCTGAGAGTTCCACTGGCTTCTCTGCTATTTGATGTCACTTTTCTTCTCTTTGGCACCTCAGCCTCACCTCCCTGGCCACCCAGGACCCTGCTCCAAGGGTAAGTCTTTCATAAGACACTTTCTTTCTCTCCTAGGACTTCATCCTTCAAGGTCCCTCAAGACAGGATGGAACATAGTTGCTCTTCTATGTGCTAACAAGATACAATTTCTTTGTCCATTGATGTAGTGTGTTGAGCTATTCTGGTAAGGGGGGCTGGTTCACTGGAAGCTGAAGTGTCTACATGGGGGTGATAAGTTCCCTGAAAATTGCTAAGTTAAATAAAACAATATAAATAAAATATAAAATCACCTTCTTTGAATACATCTCAGCATATTTTTGGTCTTTGAGTTAAGTTTTTTGAGTTAGGTAGCTCAAATTAATTTAATGGGCATTAATCTAAGCTTATTTAAGCTTAGACCAGGGCTCACAGCTGAAAGGGTGGAAAAAAAAAGAGTATTAAAGAAACTGGAAAGCATTTTCCATTCTATTTTAGGAGAGAAAGCTAAGTCCAATGATCTGTACTCTTCCATACGAAGTTCAAACCTCTATGCCATGCCACCATAATAAACTATTTACATTCGCACAATGACTGTTATTCAAGTATAAAAATTAGCCATGGAGCCAGGAGAAGATATGGAGGAAATGTGGGTGCATGCTGCTAAGTGAAATAAGTCAATCTCTAAAGGTTATATACTACATTATTTCAAATATACGGCAATCTCCAAAAGACAAAATTATGGTGACAATAAAGAGGATCTATTGGCAGGGGTTAGAAGGAGTGGGGGGAAGCAATAAATAGGGGGAGTCCAGGGATTTTTAGGGCAGAGAAATTATGATGTAAGGTACCTTAATGGTGCATTCAGGACACAAGGCATTTTTCAAAGTCCACACAATGTATGATACCAACAGAGTAGCCTCTTGTAAACTAGGGGCCTTAGTTAATAATGATGCAATGGTATTAGCTCAAAATTAGAACAAATGTAACAGGTCTATGCAAGATTATGGTGATAAAAGGGTAGCTGGAAGAAGGTGAAGAAATGAACAGAAACTTTTTATACTCTCTGCAAAGCTAAAACTGATTTAGAAGTAATCTATTAAGAAAGTCTCTTCCAAAACAATAAGTACTGTTTTCAGAGCATTGCTTGTGGACAGTCACAACAATATAATTAAATACTTTCAAGCCTAGCATTTAAAAACAAAAAAAATCATCTGGCTTTTTCTGTGGGATTCATAATATGCCACTCAAAATATTTTCCTGATTTATTTTTACAACAGCATTAGTTAGGCAAACAGAACTCAAGGCACTGTGGTATTTTAGGTAATAGAGCACATTTGCATAGAGTAAGCCTCTAGGGTGTCCATCAAGACATACCGGGAATCTCTGAGGATGGCAGGAGGAGGGAAGGGCTTCGCCTGAGCATCCTCAGTTGTCTGCAGCTTTAGTTCATCTTAGTTTCCATTGCTGAGATGGCCCTGAGTAATTAATGGTTTATTTTGGAAATAAATGCTTTGTCTCTGCCAGCCCATTCTCACTTTGGATCCCCATCATTTTTCCCTTGGTGAGAAACCTGCAGGAAGCCACTGTTCTAGGATCTACTTCCACAGAAGTGTGTTCATGGGAAGCAGAGCACTGGTTTGAACACCAGCAGGACACATTTCTGGAGTCTCAGGTCAGCTGTGCAGTCATGAGTGGCAGTGCAGGAAGGCAGCATTTAGTCCTTGTTTGTCCAGGCCAGGGGACCCTAACCCTGGCTGGGGATCTTATCAGTCAGTAGAAACCTGTGTGCCGCTCACACTTCATGAGGAGCTGAGGTCACTGAGGGTTGGAGCTGAGGCCAATACCAGCTCTCACTCTGCCCATCACTCTGTGGGTCCAAACCTTGTTGGACTATACAGTAACCAAACATAAACCAGCACATATGCTGAGGAACTCACCAGCCCACTTGCTATGGTTGGATCTCAAGTGTCCCCCCAATATCATTTTTTGGGGACCTATGTTGGTCAGCTTTCCGTCACTGTAATAAAATGCCCAAAATAATCAACTTGTCAGTTGATTCCTTATAAGAAGGAAGGACTTGTTTTGGCCCCTGGTTTCAGGGCCTTCAGTCCATGATCCCTTCATTCCACTTTGTTTGGTGAGGCAGAGCACCGTGGCGGGAGGTCAGGGCAGAACAGTGCTGCTTACCCTAGGGAGACCAAGAAGCAGGTGTTTGTGCAACATTTGACTTGCACAGTACGAGGAGGATTCAGTAAGTGCATTGACAAGCTACGGTCAAATTCTCTGGCATGAACCCCCTACCCAACACCACACACACACACACACACACACACACACACACACACACACACGAGCATGCAGGTCAAAAGATTTGAAAATAAGTTGACAGGCGATGGGGACCCTGTTCTTCCCCCTTTCTCTTCTTGTTTCCTGGTTTCCCTAAGCTGAGCAGCTTCCTCCTCCCTGTGCTCCCAGCATGTAGTGCTGCCTTGCCACTGGCTCCAAAGCACAAGGACTGACTGATCCCTTGAAACCTCTAAAACTGTGAGTCAAAAGAAACCTTAATTCTTTTAAAGTGGATTATATCAGGTGCTTTGCTACAGGGATGGAAAGCTGATCAACACAGTCCATATTATTTTCAGCTTATTATTTGGCTTATCACCTCAACATTTCCAAATCCTTGAATTCACAGGCAGAGTCTTTCTCCAGTGAACATGTGATTAATACAAGAAGCAACTTCCCTGACAGCCCAGGTCCTTCATGGCATCTCCCTAGGAGGGCTTGATAGGGAGATTTCATGAGTTCTCCTTGCTGTTCCTGCTTAAGGATCGCAGTACAAGCAGGCCTCCTGACCACTAGCTCTCCAAATGGGATTTTGTTTCCCCCCTTTTATTTTTAAAATTGTAGAAAAAAGTTGATATAAGGTGGAGCACCATTAGCTTTAGCGAATGGCCCAGCACTGTACAAGTATTTAAACAGCAAGAAGTGATAATGCATATTTTTATTTGCCCAGGAAAATTAGCAAGAGTGAACTGTGATGCAAGGGAGGATTGTTAAAGTCCATGCTGTGGAGCTAAAGAGGGCACCACAGCAAAATAAGGCCTAGAGTTTTGTTGTTTTGTTTGTTTTTATGAGTCTTATGATTTCCCTTTGTCTCTATTAATGGGCTAAGCAATAAAAGTATAAAATGTGGCCAGTAGAGATACTAAAATACAGTATTACAACTTGTTTGTCTTATAAGTAATCACCTTATTATTATAAATTAGCTTCAGTTGTTACATTAAAATTTGTACTTGCATAAGGCTTTACCAGATAATAGTTTTAAAACTTGTAAAGATACTACAATATAAAACTAATAAGAGTAAAAGATTTAATTTTATAATTGTTACAAATTAAGGAATATAATTTTTATAATTTGAAACATTTACTTATTTATATATAGTATTTTTGTTTACTTTAGGAATATAGTAATCTTTATAACAAAAGCCTATCTTCTGAATTTAATTTTAAATAAACTTGAATAATTGTCTTAACTTGGAATGAGATGAAAGAATTTTAACTTAGGTATGGTGGCCACTTGTTCAATCTTAGGCAAGATGTCTTGATTTTGAAACTAATCTTAATTTTTTACTTGAATATTATTTTATAAAAACATTATACATAATTTTTAAATTAATATTAATTAGTGAACATAATTTATCATTATGTATGAAACATGAAACAGACAAGGTAAGAGAGCTTTTAATTCCCTCTTAAGGGAAAGAGGCAAAACATTTTTAAACTTTAAATAAATTAGGCTCTCTTTGTTGTCTTTTAGAAATATATTTAAGTTGACTTCTCAGGAGAACATAAAATTTTATAACATTTCTCAGTAGCCATCATGAACCATAGAGTGAAGCTGCTTGAAGAGGTATCCCATCGGCTTATAGGAGGGTCCAGTTGGCTGAGTGAGGAGGTCAGTGGTGATACCCTGTCTTTCATCCATAACGAGGTGAAAAGGGTGTTTAGGGTTAGGAAGAGAGAGAGTGCAAGAATATGTAAGAGCATTCCTGAGCTTGTAAAAGGAATTGGCTACTAGCTTAGGGGAAGTGAGGGTCCAATGAGGGGGTCTCCTTAGTGGCCTTGTATAAGGAGTTGGAAATAAGTGCAAAGTGGGAACCCAATGCCTGAAAAAGTCTGCCAGACCCAGGAAGGAGAGGATGTAGTCCACTGCTTTTGGGTGGTTGTAGGTCATGGAGAGCTTGAATTCTGTCTGATGTCAGGCTTTTAGAGGTTGAAGTGAGAAGTGTACCTAAATAGTTAACTGAAGAGGTAGTAAGCTGGGCTTTGGCTGGAGAGGCCCAATAGTCCAGGGACCCCAGGAAATTGAGGAGCTGAGCAGTGTGAGTTCACAAGCCTTGAATGATGAACCGCATAGAAGGTCATTCACATATTGTAAGAGTGTGCTGCCCCCTAAGTCACAAGCAGTTAGATCCCATGCCAAGACTTGCCCAAAGAGATAAAGACTATCCCTGAAGCCTTGGGGTAGGACTGTCCATGTCAGCTGATGAGACCTAAAGGATGTAGTGTCTTCCCATGTGAAGGCAAGAAGCTAATAAGAGTCAGGATGGAGGGACACTATAAAGAAGGCATCTTTAAGATACAGGACAGTAAAGTGAGTGCTCAAAGGGACATGAGGAAAAGAGTGTCAGGGTTGGGAACCACCAGGTGGATGGGAATAACTGTCTCATTAGTTAGGCGGAGATTCTGGACTAAGTGATAGGCTCCTGAGGGTTTGCATCCTGGCAATATGGGAGTGTTGCAGGGGGAGTCAGTAGGAAAGAGGGGTCCCTGGGCAAGTAAGCAGTCTATAATGGGTTTAAATTGCTCCCTATAGGTTTTGGAGATGGGAAATTGGGGACATAAAGGAAGTTTAGTTTGCAGTTTCAGCTAAATATGTACTGGCTTGTGGTGGGAGGCTATGACCAGCTTGAAGATGTCCCAGTCCTGGAGATTGACTAGATCAGGGGACGATGGCACAGTAGATACTGTCTGGTTATTAGAGAGGGTAAAGATTAGAGGCAGAAGGACATGGGTGGTAGTATTCTCTGGATGTATTTTGGACCGTGGATCCTAGTAATTGGAGAACATCTCTGCCTAGGAGAGGAATCAGACAGGATGGAATGGCTAGAAAAGAGTTTGTGAATGGGTGTCCCTTCAGGGCACAGGTCAGCTGAGCAGTTCAGTTTGGGGAGGAGGGTTTGCCTTCAATCTCCATAACTGAGACCTTGGAAGAAAACAGAGGCCCAGAGTGGGCAGGCAAGACCGAATAGGTAGCCGCTGTGTCCACAAGGACTTAACCAGTACCTGAACTGTTATCCTGGGCTCCGTGAGTGTAATGGGGGTCCTCAAGTCTGGGCTTCTTCAGTCTTCTGTGAACCCCAATAGTTTAAGAGAAGATACCACCTACCTGGTCATACCCCGATGTAGAGGCACCAAGGAAGGGCCAACCATGGGGCAGTCACCCTTCAAATGTTCTGTCTGCTTACAGATAGGGCATGGCCTGGAAGGAGGGTGTGGCTTTGGGCACTGGTGATTTCAGTGACCTTTGCATCCACATTTGAAGCAAGTACCTGGTGTAGAGGCATGATGGAACCTCCATGGAGCTCTTGCTTGAGCTGTAGGCCTCAGGGCTCTGGTAAGGCCTGGGTTTGAAGTGTTACCTTTTTCTGTAATTGAGCCTGCCTAGCTAGTTCAGCTGACTCCTCCTGGACATTATAAACTTTAAAGGCCATTTTCACCAGATATTGGATAGGGTTCTGAGGGCCCTCTTCAGCTTGTTTGAGCTTTTTCTGATATCATAGGTTGATTGAGCCTGCTAGATGCAGGCTCACTCATGGGTTAAGGATGGAGGACAGAACAACAGAGATGTCATGCCAGATAAGATCATAAGTCTGGGAGAGGTATTGGCATTTTTAAATATAAGTAAAAATGTCAGCAGAGAAGGACCTAAGGTGCTTTTCAATCTGGGAAAGGTCTTGAAGTGAGAATGGGACATGTACTTGGACAATCCCTTCAGCATGAAAAGAAGGGTGAGTGGAGGAAATCATGGCTTCAGGAGAAGAGGAAGGAGGGGGGGTGTAAGGGATGGAGGGGGAGGTGAAAGGTTGTGTCAGTAGAAGAGGTGGTCAGAGGAGCCTTGGCTGCAGGAGAAGAGGGAGTTGTAAGGAGTGAGGGAGGAGGAGCTGTGGTGGCAGGAAGAGGGGTGGAGGGGTAAGAGGGGTGGTAGGAGCAGATTGGTGTGTATTGGGAGGGGGAAGACAGGTAAGGTAGGGCTGAGAGCAGCTCGGGTAGTTCTGAGGATGTGGAAAGAGAGGTTGAAGAACAATGGTATGGAGTTTGGGATTTTCCAAGCAAGGAAGACTGGATCAGGAGAACAGATAGAACAGAAAGGAGGACAGAGCAGAGAGTAGAGGGAAGGACAGAATCATATCTCAGAAAGCCTGAATGTTTTTGCCCACTTTCCTGTCCAGTAACAAACTTGTTGAATTCAGTGAGGGTTTCAAATCAAAGTTCCTTCTGGGGACCATTGTGACTCATTGTTTAAGTCTGGTTCTTTTTCAAACATTCTCTCTCTGGGTTCATGTTCTGCCTTAAACCCCTTCAATCTTTCAGCTGAATTCTCTCAGATTCCTTTGATATTTTAAAAAGATTAATGTTTTGCATAGTTTGGCAAGTTCAAATATTTGGCATCAGTGCCAAGAAAATTATAGAATGTAGGAGGTGTCAGGTTTCCTTGTATTGTGAAATTTCTTGTATTTGTGCTAAATTTGCCCTGCTGATGAGATGGATATGTCTCTGCTATTTGTTTGTTCATTTATTTACATATGTATTTATTTATTTTTAATCTAGCATGGAACACAGAGGAGCTTAAGCACTGAGGCAGCCACATCTTCAGCCTTTTTTCTTCATTTTCATTTTGAGAGAAGCTATCACTAATTTGAATAGGGCATCACTGTGTTACAGAGGCTGGATTTGAAATTTCAATCCTCCTACCTCAGCCTCCCATCTTCTGGGATTAAAGGCAGGCACTGCCATGCCCAGTTGTGTCTCACATTTGTTTTGGATCCATTCTTATCATCTGCCTTCCCCTGGTGCAGTTGGCTAGGGATGGTTTGGTTTGTGGTGTTGAGTATCACTCCAGATGCACTCCATTGCCTCTATTCCCTGTTGCATCTCTAGCTGTGACTAGTGAGGACTGACCCTGGGCATTGAGTTCCACAGTGTGAAGGAGTGGAGTTCTCTGTTTGTCACAAGAGTGAGGAGCCTCTGGTGTTCCTGTGGTGTGATGTAGACAGAAGTGTCTGTGGCTCATGCCTCTCTACTTCCTCCTGTAGTTGGTAGGGAAGTGCCTACCACTAGAAGAGGTTTTCTTGAGCACTGATGGACATTGGTTTTGTCCCTTAAAATCTCATTTTGGAACAGATATGTGTATGCAATTATCCAGGCTGCTCCTCTGAGGAATTGGAATGCTTATGACAGAAAAAAAGAGGTGTCTCAGATGCCAATTGTGTGCCCAAAAGAGACTGCAAATGAAAGAGCTGCCAAAAAAAAGTGGGCCCAATTTGAGGGCCGTATTGTTTTAAATATTTTCAATGAACTTCACCTACATGTCCAAGACTGGTAGAAAATTGAATGGAAAGGGGCTCAGAAGCACCTTAACGGTAACTATTGGGAGGCAGCTTCCACAGGGAAAGTATAGGTGACTCCTTCAATGTAATTATGTTCTCACCTTTGTCTCCAAAGTAATTCACCAGTTGAGTTAATCTTGAGGAGTTCTTTGGAGACTGTGTGATGCCTGAAGTCTCAATCAACATGGAACACACAAAATATGACTCACACCCGAAAATATAGGTAGGGAAAGAGCTGGGTAGGCAGATAGGAGACTTGCACTCACCAAGGTCAAGTTTCTCCTAACCGAAAGACGACAGTGGAACAGAATACAAAGACCACAGATGCAAGGCTGAGCTTCAAACAAAGGGTGAGACATGTGTTAAAAAGGGATAAACTTCAACACAGTGACCTTAACATGAGGGGAAGAAATGACACATGAAGTGCACATTGTCCCTGAATGCCTTACCAAGAGTGGCCTGGGGGCTTATTTTCTTAACCCTTAGATCCTTATAAAACCTGAGACAATTGCCACTCATTGGCAACCCTCTCTTGGGACCCCACCCATGCAGGAGTTCTGCTTTCTTTATATTGTTTTTGTATAATCTGACACTTTGCCCTCACACTTTCACTATTTGTGTCTGTGAAATTCCTTCAATGGATGAACAAGGCAAAGAACGCAGTCAATTCCATGGTGTGTGTCACAAAATAACTGAAGACTATGTCAGAAAACTAGATTGATATGGGAAATGATATTACCTACTGCCCAGCTCCACATCCTGTCTGTCCCCAGAATAGGGCTGCAGTTGAACCTTTATGAGATCATTCAGTCCTCACTAAGAAGAATGTATTCTCCATTTTGAAAATATGAAGACAGCACTCAATGTTCTTTATAGCTGCTGAAACTAATTCTGACCTCCATGCAGGAATTTCCTTCTTGTAGGACAACACCCTCTCCTCAGGACCCTTCTCATACATTCTAGGCAGGAGACTCAATCCTACTTCAGACATAGAAAAGCCAGAGATCAGAAGTGCAACTCATGGATAAGTGGACAGGCCCTCATGAATTTCTCCTAACCACGCACTCACACCTTTCTAACCCTCACTCACCACATCTGAAGAGGAAGGACACCACCAGAAGATGATTGTCCTGCTCATCCTGGGAATCCACAGTCCCTGTTTAGTTGACAACCCCTCTACAAATCTCACATGTCTGTTCAGGAGACAAGCCCCAGATGGGACATACCAAGATTTCATGTGTTCAATTACTGTTCCTCTTGACCTTCTCTATCCCTCCCTCAATCCAGGGCAGATTCCTTTCCACCTGGTTACAGATTGGGCTCTCAGTTTCTGATCTCTATCATCAGGTAGAGGGCTGGGACTTCAGAGAGCTCCCTCTGCTGGACACTGACTAACATGGAAAATTCAGGGAGCCATTCAAAGTACCTGGCAGCAGTCTCCTAACTGGCTCAGATCAGGGAGGAATGCTGTCATGCTCAACCAAAAATGCCTCCTTCCCCCTTCTAACCAGGAGAATCCTGAGATGTTAAAAATCAAGGCTGAGAAGAGAAAATATGTCTCTTCTAGAAAGAGAAGGATTCGACACCACTCCAGACAAAGGCAATGGAGTAGATAATGGAGCCAGATGGCTACTGGCAGGAGAAGCTGAATGGATGAGAGATCCACCTCATGTATTGGTACACTACATGACTTTTGTGGGACTCTCCACTGAGTAGATTGGGTTCCCTAAAGATGTGGAATGCAACCATCACTCCAAAGGAGACCATGTGCCTTGGCCTATAGATGCATTCTTGCAAAATAAAGCATCCCCTTTTCTGGCCTATTCAAAATATTTCTTGAGTTGAAGGGATGCTGGCCCCTGATCTAGTGCCCCAACTGGAAGTGTAAAGGGAAGACTCACACTTGCTGTACAAGCTGCCACCTGTCACCCACTTCCTTGGTCTTGAAGGGTCTGCATCATCTGTCACATCCACTAGGGTCCCCACTGCCCATACTTTGCCCTTTCTGAGGTGGCCTCTTCTTTTTGATCCTTTGTGCAGTTTGTGAGTCTTCGGCCAATCACCATCAGGAACATCTTCCACAGAGAGTGCGGGCCTGGTATCAGAACACCTGGGCCAGGAAGAACAAGAAAAGAAAACTCACTTTTTTTTTGAACCTAGGGAAAAATTAATTCAAGGGTGTAAAATATTCTTGAGGCATTGATGTCTTTCTGCTTTGACAGAGGAAGAGTGCCCCCTGAGTACATCTTGCCACTTTCTGGAATTGGGATGGTAGTAGAGTGTTTTCTGTGTAAACAAAAAACTTAATCACGGTAGAATACACTAAGATGGTTATTCTGCACCTATTTTATAAATTTCATAAGGGAAAATTAAATGGTCAAAACCACTGCCAAAAGTGGGGTTGGGGGAATGTAGTATCCAGGAGCAGCTCTTGGTTGGGTCATCACTTCTAGGATTCCAGCTCTCATTTAGTTGATTTGGATCACTTCACATTTCTACCAGGACACTTAATTTACCAAGAGCCATGTTGCCTGCCTCAGAAGGCTGACACCTGTAAAGACTTGTGTTGGTGTTCCTTTTAGGCTTCTGTCTCCTTTTCTCTTGGTTATTTTAGCATGGGGGCTTATCAATCTTGTTTACCCTTTTAAAGAAACAACTGTTTTATTGGTCCTTAGTGTTGTTATGTTTGTTGTCAAGTTCATTAATGTTGGCTCCGATTTTATTTCCTTCCTTCCTTCAGTGTTTGCTCCTCCACCATAGCCTGGGTTTTACACCATTTCCCATTTACACAGTGCATGATGTCGGCATCCTCAGTAGAGGGCGCTGAAGTGACACGGCAGGAAGCAGAGGCCTCTTGTGGTTAAGGTACTGCACCATTGCTCTGTGATGCTGGTATGAGTCCATGTGAGGGCAGCGTGGATCAGGTGAGGAGATCCTCAGATCCTGAGGAAGGCTTTGGTCTCCAGGAAAATTTCCCAACACTTTCCAAGCTGATCTTAGGTGAGGGTGCCCTCCTAGTGAATGGTCCAACTGTATTGGGAGACACCTGGCTCTGAGTTCAGAACTTGGCAGTTTCTGGCTCTACCCATGCCCACCTGAGTTGTAGCACACCAAACACACTGCCCTTACCAGGCACATATTCACAAGGGTCCCCCATCCCTTTCTGTTTAAAGGATGCTGTGAGAGCCATGGCTGCTGCTCCCTCAGGTAAGGAAGGTCCAGGTGGGCTAGGGAGTGGACAGCTCTGGATGCTCCTACCATGTGGTCACCCATGCCCACCAGTTTGTCCCATAGTGATGAAGACCTGGTATAAGGCAGAATCTGTTGCAGAGTATTGAAGGTGCTGCTGACCTTGAGGAAGAAGGTAGGTGCAGGACGCACATCTGGGAAGGCACAGCCAACTTGGGTGGGGGCAATGGTTCCTGGAGGGGTGCTCCCTTGTGACAGGAGCTGCCACATTGTAGGCAGGCTCACCCAGGATGAGCATCTACCTCTGGAGGGCTGGAGTGGTGACCTATATATTTAGGGTTCTGGGGCTGGAGGTATGGTGTACCTGTGGTGTCTTTAAGCTGTGTGCAGGGGTGGATGCAGTGTGAAGATCTTCCAGGTTGGGGGTATACCTTGAGGTGAGTGGTTAGGACCCCCCGTTGTGCACGAACAGTTGTGTGGGTCTCAGTGAGGGGGCCATATAGGAGAGAGAAGCTCCTGGGGACAGGTAGGCCTGTTTGGGGAGGTTCATGTTGAGTGGGCCTGCCAAAGAGGGCCCTGCATTCAGCAAAGGAAAGGTTCAGTTTGGGGACAAAAAGACTCCCTCCTGCCTCCACAGATTCGCAGTCCCCAGAGCCACCACCACCAGGACACAGAGGCCACTTCTTGCTGGTCTAAGGTCTGTGGACTGCTCCTGTGGCAGGCAGGGTCTCATCATCTTAACCACCTTACACAGGAGAATGACAAACAGTCTTCTGCTGCCCTTCTGCCCTTTTACTGTCCCTTGTGCCATGGTGGAGATTAGTCCTTTCTCTGGATTTATAGCTAGTCACCTCTGAGCTCCCTGTAGAGGTGCGGAACATATATAGTGGCGGGCTAAGGATGGCATCTGCAGATCTGGACTGAGTGTGCATGGGTGCACACATGGCTGTGTGTGTGTGTGTGTGGTGTGCATATGTGTTGAGTTTTGGCTACAGTGTGTTAGTATGAGAATGTATGTGCATCTGTCTGCAGATGTCCAAGTGCACTTCCAGACATTGCATGTGAATCTGTGTGAACTGTTTTTGTGAGTCTGTTTTGTGTAATGCATGAGTATATATGAATAAATAAGGCTATGATTTGTGTGTGGGTGTGTGTTTATGTGTGTGTGAGATTTGCCCTTCTCTTGTAACCCCTCACCATTGCTCAGCCTGGCACCCCTTTGCAGCCATGTTTGCATCTTGTGAGCTCTCAGCTCAAGATCTTGCATGGTGTAGCCAGCCTGTTCTGTGTGTGTTTGTGTGTGTGTGTGTGTGTGTGTGTGTGTGTGTGTATTAGGGGTAGCATCATGTGGTGAATAAACTGAGCACCAATAAGGCTCCCCTCCCCATGCAGATACAGATTGATCACTTACTCACATGCTTTCATTGAGAGTACAATCCAGTCTGAGGACAGGTAGATAAATAATAAGTTATGTGGCAGAAATAAAGATCAGAAAGACAGGGAAAGGGCTCACCAGAGGTGGTGGTCATCTTGGCCTCGCTGAGGGGATAATGTTTGAGCAGAGCATTGAAGGAAGGGAGGACATACACTTCTTCAGGAAGGGTGTTCCTGGCAGAATTATCAACACCTGCAAGATCTTGAGCTGGGAAGACACAGTAGCAAGGTGGCCAATGAAACCAGAGCAGAGTGAAGGAGAGTGATGATGAGGTCAGAGAAAGAACAGGGTCCACCATGCAGAGTCTCTTGGCTGCTGAGGTCTTTGGCCCTTACTCTGGGTAAGATGAGAGCCTTGGGGGAGTTTGGACCAGAGTAGGAACATGGAAGTATCAGGGACCAGTTGGAAGGAAGCACGGTCACTAGGGTGTCAGGCCAAAGAGGAAACTTTGGCCTATTCTTTGCAGAATTTTGCCTCTAGGCTGGGAACCCCAGGCTCAGTCTCCACTTTTCAGCATTTAGAATAGGGGTTGCAGAATCCTTGTTCATTGAATGGGCACAGAACTCCCAAGAAGGACATTTCTGGGTCCTCTGATTCCTGTAGGATTGACTCAGTTGAGCCAGGCTCATGGGGGCAGAACTTCTCAAGAACAATGCAGTCCCACCCACATGATGTGTTTTGAGGCTGTTTCAGGACTCTGGCAGCACAGCTCCTGGGAGCTTTGGATAGTGTTGGGTGTGTGGTAGCCTTGATCTCCCTGGTTATCAGTAGTGAGAGTGGCAAGAGGAGCCTGGCTTTCTTGTTTGCTTGTGTCTCTGTGCCATCTTGTTGAGTCTCCCTTCAGAAACCTCACAAGGTGCTGTAATAGCTTGGGAGAGCATTTTATCATGGGTTAACAAGTAGTAAAGGGCACTTTTGTCACCCCCATGAGCCTGCAATTGCTAAGGCTTCAGGAACCTGATGCAACAGGACATGGCCTGAGTCCTTGTTCTCAGGTCTCTGTTCCTAACAACCATGTGATTTCTAAGAAGTCCCGGATCACATCCCCCTGTTCCTGCTTTCTAAGCACAGGAGGTTCTAGAGCTGACCACCACTTCTGGTGAGCCCTAGGTTCTAGCCACCAGCTGGCACCATGCTCTGTGATCGCGTCCTCCCTGGAATTTGCCAAGGCTGTACTTAAGATATAATAAAACAGCAGCTGATAAGGCTTGTTCCCCTCCAGGAAGTCCAGGATTCAGTTAAAGACATCCTGAGTAAATAAAGGCATAAAAACAAACCAACAAAACAAAAAATTACCATATGATACCTAGCTGTTCAATAGACAATCTCATTTAACCACCCCCATGCTCTGTGGAGTGAACAACACACCTTCACTGGTGCAAAAATGGGAGTTCATATCCCACTTGAATCAAAGTGTGAAATATGATATATCAAGAACTATGTAATGTTTTTAACAAGCAACAATAAAAATTAAAAAAAAAAAAAACTGGGACAAGGACATGGCAGGTATCTTGCCTAAGGTCACAGAGATAGTGAGTTGTTCACCCAGGGATCTGGCTGCAAACCGTGCTTTACATTGCTCTGCAGCTGCAACCAACAGCCCATAGGTAGTTGTGACCTATGCTGGGAGTGTGAGTTGGAGTTGGCAAAGGGCCAGACTTTGGAATCAGATAGTCCTGGGTTCAAATTGTGGTCTGCCCATTTAGTAGCACCTGAACCTCTGGAATGACAGTCTCTTTTCCCTTGTGCAGCAGTGTTGCTGACCTCT
Organism: Callospermophilus lateralis; assembly: GCF_048772815.1. NCBI lineage: Eukaryota > Metazoa > Chordata > Mammalia > Rodentia > Sciuridae > Callospermophilus > Callospermophilus lateralis. The sequence continues at coordinate 110,916,044 of NC_135305.1, read as the reverse complement.
TCTAGTGGTGCCATCTGTATGCAGGAAGGACTGCTTCGCTCACTCCAGTGGGAACAAGATGAACTCAGTTGCAGGGGGTCAGTTTCTGCCCTGTGCTCACAGATGACTTTGCAGATGCTCTCAGAGCATGAGCTTGATCACCTGGATAAGCCCTGGGTAGGGTTGCTGCAGGCCCCAGAGCTGTGCTATATGTTGAATGCAAGGGATATTTCTTGATGTCCAAAGGGACAAGCCCATTGGGGGGAGCCTTCTGATCCTGCTATGGAGTTGTCCTGAGCCCTTGGGTGAGGGGTTTCAGAGTTCTAAATTCAGATGGGTCACTGTATTTTTCTTTTAGTGATATGAGAAGATGGAAGATCCATATTTTTATGCTTTTTCTGTGCCTGATGTTTTGGGAGCTCAGATTGTGGGTGTTCTTAGGAATGTGACAGTTGCTGCCATTCTGAGGCCACATTGAAAAATCAGATAGTTGAGGCCCTAGGAGTCAGACACTCAGTGATACTTGGGTCTTTGAAAGCATTCCAAAAAATAATTGCAGTTATTCTTCAGTCAATTATGCTTAATTAGTAGACTAGAATTATAGAATCTTCAATTCATCAAACATGAATCTTAAGTGCTTTGCCTTGTCTCATATAATCTACAAGGCTAACTTCCTCTTGTGTAGGTGAAAGTAGCAACTCCTCTTTATTTGCAAGGAAGTTGAAACTCTGAGGGTTTAAGGACTTGAGCCAAGGCCACACAGCTATGAAGCAGCAAAGCGGTCCACCTTTCAAATTGGATAAACCCTAACAATGTTATCTAGATCAATAAGTAAACAAGCATAACTTTACAGGAGAAAGAAAGGCTGAAAAGTGGATTGCTTTGGTTCACATGTTTGGAAATTGTGGGCTGAACACAACAGATTCAGGCACAGATTTATCTAGAGGTTGTAGTGTCATCATCGGGACACTGCCTCTCTCCATCTCCCTTCAGTGCCTTCTTTGCCCACCCTGTCTCTGGGGGTGGTGGCATGTTGCCAAGCAACTTTAGAGACACAATCTTCTAATTTGGCATTGGAGGAAAAGACAGTGTCCTAATAATGATAGTTAAAGTCATGGGCCAGCCTGGGTCACTGCTTCTTTGTGCCCATTATGGTGGGATGGATTGATCTCAGTTGTCAAGCCTGGAGGGGCTGAATCATTGTGTGAGAGAAAGAAAGAGTCACCAAAAATATTCAAGGGTAAATGACGAGACAGGGAGATGAAAGCCAAGCAGGCAAGCCACAGATGTCCCCACTGAAGGGGTGAGAGCAGCTGCATTTAGAACACAGCCCCTTGCAGTAGAGGTGGCTTATTTTGCCCCTGTGCCTGACTCTAGTCCAACATGTTGCCTGCAGGCTTATTATTTGCCAGCTGTCCACTGGATCAGGTGAGCAGACCCTGATATTGTAGAAACAGACACCAACTTGCTGCATGGAGAGAATATCTTCAGCTTTCCTGGGTACCTCCAAGTGTCCAGAGTGCAGTACCCAAGCCTGGCTCAGATTGCCCAGGTCTGAATCAGTGGAGGCAGTTGTAACTATGACCATAAACTGTGTGGCTTTGAAACATCAGAAACTGATTTCTCACAGATCTGAAGGCTGGCAGGCCAAGATCAGGGGATCAGGATGGCAGGATATGGTGAGGGCCCTCCCTCAGGTTGCAGCTGACCCACTTCTCATTATATCCTCACCTATGACTTTTCCACAGCTTCCAAGCCCTCCTTTCCAATCATGGGGGAGCTGGGGAGACAACAGTGAGCACAAAGAAGGCCCCTCCCCTCTTGGAGCCCATAGTCTAGAAGGAGAGACTGAGTGAGGACAAGTAAACTGATGAAGAAATAGAAATCCAGAAATGGTTGAGGAAACAGGAGAGAGAGAGGGTCAGGGTGTTCCTAGGTGGCAGTCAGAATGGGCTTCTCAGAGGAAGTGTCATGAGCGCTGAGAGCTTATTGATGGACAGGAGCTGCTGGGCCAAGAAGTGGGAAGGGCAGCTCAAAGGTGCTCAGGCAGCAAGCAGCTGGCAGCCTCTGAGGGAGCAGGGGTGGAATGGAGATAAGTAGGGACAGCCCAGGGACAGAGAGGGAGAGGTGTGCCACCCTAAATCTGAGTCTCCTGTCAAGGCCTTCTGAGGAGGTGTCAGGCAGGGCTTCTGAGCTGTCACCATCAGACAGCTTCTCTATAAAGACCCTGAAGCCCCTTGAAGGCCATGCTGTGCTGAGCTTGGAGAGAGGCAGGTTGGGAAGGAGGTGCTGGGTCTGTTTGCCCCAAGCTCTGGTTGCCTGCCCTCAGCCTCTCCCAGTGCAGAGTGACAAAGCACACTTCTTTCTCCTCTTGTTTTTTCCTTGATAACATTTTAGAACATTTTTAAGCTCAAAATTGAGGGGAAGAACAAAGATTTCCCAAATGCTCCCATCCCTGCACAGTCTCTGCCTCTGTCACCATCACTACCCACCAGAGAGGCACATTTTTTCCAGTTCAGAAACCCATATAATTGTCACCTAGAGTCTGGAGCTTACCTTAATCTTTATTGTTGCTGATGCACATTCTGTGGGAATGGACAGTTGTAGAATGACATGAACGCACCTTTAGCCATGACCATGATGTTTGCTGGCTGTGATCTGAGGAAGCAGGTGCATTGGCCACCAGGACAGAGCAACCTGAATCCATGTGGAGCTTCACTGATGCAAAGTGAAATCTCCTCACAGGCATGATGGGCATTGCATTCCCAGGTCAGCAGCCTCATTGGAAACTTGGAAATGGTAAAACTGACACCTACATTGCATGGTGCTATGAATCTTTGGGTTTACACAGGAAGCACTAACTTACAGGAGGCACCCATAGGGGTTTGTTGAGTGAGTGAATAACGGTAGTCTCTTCCAGACTTGGTGTGGGACAGCCTGGATTTGAATTCCCACCCTGGCACTTGTAGCTGAGTATTCTGTGGCAAGTCATTTCATCTGACCATGACTCAGTTTCCTCATCTATAGAGGGGGGATATACCCATCTCACTGACTTACCGTGAAGAGTTGAAGAAATCATATCCCTGAGCATGGGCCAGAAACATAGTGGTAGGTGGTGGTACTAAAACAAATGTGTGTACATTTACTATGCAGCAGCTACTGTTTTTAATTCTTGAGAGGTACTGTATTCCTCCCAAAATCTGGACATTCCTCAGAAGGTGCTGGAGCTGCTGTGTAAAAGATGTGTATTGCTTCCAAGCCCTGGCACATGGCCATCTCCTGCTTGGTGCTGGGAATTCTGGGAACTCAGTCAGCTCTGAGGAAAGAAGTGTTTTCAGAGGAGCAGCCTGCCTGGATGTTTATAAAACCCAGTAGGATGAGCCCAAAGAGTGTCTGCCTCAGGCATGGTTCTGTGTAACTATAGGCAGCCTATAGCTCTGGCCTTACCCTGTGGGCATATCCCCTCCCTGTGAGAAAGTTCTCTGCCTCAGGCCTCACAATTCTGAGGATTCAGGAAAAACAATTTCCACATTTGGGAAGGAGTCTGTGGATTGCATCTGGGAGCATTCCAATATGCATGTAGTCAGAACTGGGACACTTGGGGAGAAATGAATAGGGTCCTGGCCCTGAATAGCTAGGCAGTATGTGGTTTGGTTCAGTTATCACTCAATTGTATGTGTAGCACCACCATGGGCCATCATTTGGCCTATTATTTAGGAATCAATGCAGACAAACCTTCTAGTCCTCCTGAAATTCCAATATTTTCAGGAAGTTAGTCATGCCCACCAGCCATCTTGGCAGATGAGGGGCACAGGATGTTAGAGGTGTCAGCCTCCTCACCATCTCTAGGTATAGAAACCTGCTGCCAGATGTTTGTGAGGAGTAGCTTCAAGGAAAGAAGGGAGTGTTCTTTGGGCCAGTCAGGAGGGCTCCTGTTTCATGGGGAGCTGTTATAAATGATGGCTGGGCAAACCCCAATTTCCACCCTGTGTGATTTCCATCAGAGGACTCAACTCTGGGGTTTACCCTGTAGAAAGAATATATTGTGGTGCAATTGATTCTGGGCACCAAAGGAACAGAGTAGTGATTGGGGCCTCAGAGCCAAGTCCTGTGAGGATCCCTCCCCAACACAGCCAATCCAAACCCGGGTTGCCCATACTTTTCTGTACAGGGACCGGAGAGCAAGTGTGGAAAGCCCCTTACCCACACATGTGCCTCACAGGTTGCCCTTTTGATCTGGTGCATGGACCTGCTTGGCCACTCTTTGGGAACTCATAATGCAGGGACCTTGGAAGGTTCCAGTTAAAAGAGAGGCCCTGTACATCATGACTCCCTGTTTCACTCCACATTCCACAGCACCCTCTGCTCCATCATTAAAATGCAGCTATACCTCTATCCAGAATATTTTTGAGGTCCCAATACTTGGACAATCTGAAGCTTCTCAGGACCTTCCTGTTGATCATTATGCCTGAATCAGAGGGGAATTTCCATGTCCTTCCCCAGTGGAAGAACACAGATCCTGTAAGTCTGAGCTCTCTGATGATGGGGTCTGGGGCAGATGACTGAATGTGTGTGTAGAGGAATCTCAGATGGATCTGCCATATGTTCCCAAGACACACAACGCTATCATCCTTCAGCTGGTGGAACCTAGTCTGGGAAGATGGCCAATTGTGGAGGAGGGCCAGGACTATTCTCAGAGGCAGGATTCTAGTGTGAATTGGGAAAGGCCCAAGGAAAGTCAGTCATGTTAGGTGTTTTCTCCTGCAGCTCTAGAACCATATCAAGTGATATAATTGCCTCCAGCAGCTGTGGCCCAATTTACTTGCTTACATTTGGGGGAACATATTATCACATTCCCTGTGAAGGAGGAGAAATAGCCCTCAAAATCAGAGGTTGGTCCTACAGCAGCATTGACCACACAGGAAGATATGGAGCCACCAGTGGCCACTGAACCTTCAAGAAGAGAAGGAAGCTTAGCTGCCAAAAAACAAGTCAGTGGATACTGAATATTATCTTCCACGTGGTATATATGTATGGTACATATGGTGCTCCAAGCTGCCATTCCATCCTTTGAAAGAGAGCCACCTTTCCTGGCAGTAATATAAATTCAGGGTCCAAAACAATGGAGGCAGGAGGTCAAGAAACTATTAGACCACAGCCCTCCACATCTCCTAGAATGTATCCTCACTTCCCTAGTTCTAAACATTTCAATGGCATCTCCCACATGTGAGCTCCTGAGCATTACCCAGTGCCAGAACCCCCAGCACAGCTATCCTTCCCCTCCCCTCCGAGATTATCTATTTTATTTTTTGTGATGCTAATTCTTATGGCATTGTAACTATTTTTAGTGACATTCTTTTATGTTGACCTAAAAGTGCTTACTCCATTCACCAGGCTGTGCTACCACCAGTACTGCATAGCTGCTTATGGAGCCCATGTAGAGCTCATAGGTGCTGTGAGAGAGGATAAAAACAGGCCATCCAGGAGGAGGTGAAATATATGCCCCTGTTATGGAGCAGAAGGGACTTCCTAATGAGTGTTGAAGATTTTCAGCCATTATAACTCATATTATGATCTATTTTAACTGTCATGTGGCACTATAAATCCCACTCATATAAGGGAAAAACCTTAATATGTACATTCTTATTGCTCCACAGATCATGGCTCACCATCCTCTTATTCTTCAAGACACAATATTGAAGTTAGAACCGTTATTGACTCAGTAATGGTCTGTACTGTTTAAGTAAAAAGAAGACTCTTACGTTTTGCACTTCAAATAAAAAGCTGTTCATCTTACACTACTTTGTCACACTGAGAATGCAAAGGAAATGTTCAAGAAGGAAATTAAAGTGCTGCTCCAGGGCATATGTAAGTGACTAGAAAGCAAAAACAGCCTTATTGCTGATCTGGAAAAACTTTTTATATTCTGAAGAAAAGAAGAAACAACCCACATTCTATGAAGATGAAGCCAAATCCAGATAAGGCCAATTCTCCAATTTTTAAATTTATTTTTTTTTAGTTGTCCACAGGCCTTTATTCTTTTCTGTGCAGTGCTGAGAATTGAACCCAGTGCCTCCCACGTGCTAGGCAATCACTCTGCAACTGAGCCACAACCCCAGCTCTCCAATTGTTTGACTGTCTTCATTGCTTAGCTGTTCTGGGGACAATACTAGGCCTCCTACTGTTCCTACCATGCAAGATATGTTACCTTTCACCAGTGCAATCCAACACAGACACCTACAGACCCAGAGATCCACTCAGCATTCACTCTTGGGAGGTTCCAGTTGTCATGGGTCTTGGCTTTTCCTGGATGGAAGGGCACCCTGACAGAGTTAGCTGTGAGGTTTCAAGCTCAAGCTTCCCATAACCCACTAAGCATCCCTGCATGCTCCTCCATGCTCAGCTATTAAGAACTGTCCCTCCTCCTCACTGGTGGAGTTCTGGGCTTGCTTCTGTACTGGGCAAAATATCAGTGAGTGGGGATCTGGAGGATTGAGGTTGGAGGGAGCCTCATTTGGGACTGTTGTCCCAAGTGGGTGCTCCTTGGGCCCATTCCATTGCCCATGGCCTTTTCTGGGTCCACTGGACCTGCAGTAATCAGTGAAGGCCGCTGGGTGAGGTTGTGGCAGTGCTCATCTCTCCTGGTGGGATAATTCCTGGCATTGCATCCTTCTGAACCCAGTTTGAGGTGCTGCCCAGTAGGCTGCATTGGGAATCAGGGTCCTGGAAGTAATGGAACCACCTGATGGGCCAGTGCAGCACAGACTTGCAGTGGGTGACAAAGTTGGATTTGGGTGGCCAAGAACATGGTCCTGGGGCTCAGTGTCTAGGTCCTTCCTCATCCACACAGCTGAATTGGCACTTATCTTGAACTTTCCTCTGGAGTGGCCAGAACCAGAAGCTCCTTCACTTCCCGAGTGTCATGAAATCATAGTGCTTTTGAGAAAATGGCTGGAAGATGGGTTTATGGCCCCCACCATAGGCCTCCCCACAGGCTTACGGGCTGGGAAATTCTCAGTTTCCTCTTCCAGTCACCATTTCCTGCTGCATAGGAAGGAAAAATGGACACCCTCCTAGATCATGCCTGCCTCTGGAGTCAGGGTACTGACTGCATTGATGGACGGGGTGACCAATTGTGGGCCACACCTGAGTGGTCCTGGAGTCTGAGGTTGGCCAAACTCTTTATTTTCTACTAACAAAGGTAAACACAGTCTTTATTGCTTGTTTTATTTCTTATTAAATCAGCAATTCATGCTTGGGGTAGATCAGATAGAAAGTACAGATTGCTAAAATTCCTTGGAATGTGGCCTTGGTTTGAGTCTGTGGATAGTGTTGTGTACAAGTGTTGTTCAGTCATTTAAAAGGAATACACATTGTGGTGGTCACAAACATACACCTGTAGGATGAACTTGTAAATATACTAAGCCACATGAAGGCCTCACTGTGGTTTGTCAAGATCATCCTGATTCACAAGGACCCGTCTTTCCCTCGCCTTAGAGGGAACAGAACCCAAGTCCTGGAAACTGCCTTTAAGACTCCAAATTTGTTTTGGAGAGGGTAAAAAAAAACACCAATGTTGGAGAGAACTATTATGAGTCATATTTAAAAATTGATTTCTAAATGTGGAATCAGAATAAAGTAATACATGTATAATATAAGCATATATCATTGTTTCTAAATTATCATGTTAAATTTCATAAATATCTATTAGATCTCCTAAAAAGTTGATTTCATCAGGAAAAAAACTCCATTTTTATCCTCTTTCTGTGAAATATTTTCTATTCCCACACTGAAATTTTTTCTTAAACTTGGTTTCAGCTTTTTCTTTGACACCTGTGTTTGCATATTTATTTTTTTAAATTTAGGGTTACTTGCATATATCATCTAATCACCTGTTTTTAATTCAATGTAATCATACACACATGCAGACACACACACAAGCACATTGATCAGGAGTTATTGCCATCCTTTTTCTTTATGACGCAGCAGAAGCACAGAGAAGATACAGAATATGCCCAAGACTCCACAATGCATTCCCTACTGAATGCTTGTGTCTCCTCCAAATTTATGTTGAAGCCCTAATGCCAATGTGATGGCATGAGAAGTGGGGCCATTGGGAGGTAATCAAATTTCGATAGGCCGGGGGGGGGGGGGGCATGTCTCCCAAAATGAGATTAGTGTTCTCAGAATTTGAAAAAGAGACCAGGGCTTACTTGCTCTCCACCAAATGAGAATACAGTAAGAAGCAGCCAGCTATGAGCAAAAAGAGGGCTCTTTCCAAGAACTCAACCTATCAGTACCTTGACCATGAACTTCCCACCCTCCCAAATGGGGAGAAATAAATGTTTCTTAAGCTTTTGAAGAAAGTATTTTGTTGTAGCAGCTAGAACTGACTAGGACAGTCAGTGAAAGGACCTTGTGAATATTCAATGAAATAATGTATGCAAAGTGGTCTATGAATATAAGCTATTGCATTATCACCTTCATCATCATGAACATTTTTCCTTGCCAAATGGCATAGAAGCTATTTTTCACACCTAATTCAATTCCAAAAGAAGTTACTGATATTTCTTCAGCAGAAAGAGGTTATGACTGCTCCAGATGAGTTACTACCTAGATTTCAGGTTGTTTGTGGCCATTTTATGAATCTATATAAACCTTTGGCTGCTCTGTAAATGAGTTTTCTGGCCCATCATGATATTTATACCCCTGTGCCATCAATACCATCCCCTTTTAGGGTGTCCAATTATGACCAGTCATTTACATCTTGAGCCATTCTGAAATCCATGTGGATTTTCTCTTCCTCAGAAGTCTATAAAAACATGAATGACAGGTGATGTCACTGAACAACAAAGAGGACAGCTTGAAGAGCCTGGAGAGGAGCCAGGCAATCAGAGAAAAAAATAACACTAAGAGTGGAGGAGGCCAACCTCTGTCCAGAGGGCTCTGGGAAGAGCCAGCCTGATTTCCTTCTGGGACCTGCTCAGGATGGATTGTGGCTAAGATTTTGGTAAGATAAGGTCAGCCATGAACTGTGTAGAAGTAGGATGCATTGGGGGTGATAATGGAACTAGATTTGTATTTCTGCTTTAAAAAATATCTCTGAATAATTAGGTGGAATTCCCTGAGATTTCGTTTTCTCATCCAGCAAATGGGCCTAGTAAATGAACCTTCTCAACAATGACAAGGTGAAGATGTCATGAGGTTATATTTGCAAAGCAGTTATAAACTATAGAACCAAACTAGGTGCTGTTCAAGAGATGAATTAATAAAGATGATGTAATACATATACATAATGGAATATTACTCATCCTTGAAGAATGAAATTATGGCATTTATCAATAAATGGATGCAGCTAGAGAATACTATGCTAAGCGAAATAAGCCAATCCCAAAGAACAAAATGCCTAATGTTTTTCTCTGATATGTGGAGGCTAATGCACAATAAGGAAGTGGAGCTAGGAAAAAAAAGAAATACTTTGGATTAGACAAAGGGGAGTGAAAGGGGAGAGGGGTATGATGGGAGGAAGAAGAGCAGAATGAATTGCAAATTATTACTCTATGTGCATATATTGTAAAGGTGACATTGCAATAAATTACTGAGTTGATTTTAAAGCAGGAGTTGGAAACTTTATTCACCAGCTGGTAGTCCAGATGCACCATCCAAGGGATAGGTAGGCTGCAAATCTATACCCTTCAACCCCCACTCGGGGTGTGATTACACATTTTGTAGTCCAAAACCACATTAAAGAATAAGTGGCTCTTTGTATAATTCAAAACCATAAACAAATGTCATGAGATCTAAAATCATAAGCAGAATGAAAAACACACTTTTAGTGACAACACAAAATAATTTTAAATTATTTTTATTTATCAATTTAGGAAAACACTTTTAATGTTTAAGTATGTTACCCTATAAAATTTCAGAGTCAAGAGTACTTGATGTTATATTTAGCAGTTAACATTTTAACTTTGTAAGCCAATTACTTGTATCTAACAAAATTATTTAAAATTAATTCTATATATGTTAAATAAAATTTACTTATTTTTTAAAATCAAAGATATCAGAGAAGTGCACTGAACAGTATCATTTTTTTTCAGTTGAGGAAAAATCCTAGAAACAATGGATATTAGACATTTTATAGACATTCACATTTTTTCAACAACTGTTTGATGACCTAGAAACAAAACTGCATTGGTAACTTTAAAGACAATGTTACTTCTTGTTGTTGTTGTTTGTTCACCCAGCATGGACAAAAATGTCATGTACAAGGTAAATAATGGTTACTAATATCTAGATAATCAATCTTTGACAGAACACACTGTCCAAGAAAAATGGGAACCAAAAAGAAAACACTTTTACATTGTATAAGAATTGCCATTTTGTGTTTTTGTTTTTTCTCAGCACTGCACAGAAATGAATAAAGGCCTGTGGACAACTAAAAAAATAAATTTAAAAATTGGAGAATCTTGATAACCAAAATTCAAAGAAAGCAACCCAAATATGAATAAAACTCGATTTTGTGAGCACACAGCTGGGTTTTTCTGGTTTCCACACAAAGAGAAAGGACTGTGCACAGCAGGTAGCATTCCCTCCCAGACTGCCCTGCTGAACCCCTCAGCCAGACTCTGGGGGATGCCTTAAATGCATTCTCAGCAGCTGTTCCCTCCACTGTTCCCAGAGGAAGTGCAGGAAGACACACAGGCCATGATCCCAAAGCTGCCACCACCTGCAAATGCTGCTCAGTCAAGAAACTTGCCCCCCCAGCAGTTCCCCTTCTGACTGGCCAGGCCCAGGCAGGACAGCAGACAGAACTCTGACAGCTCAGGGGCGGGGCATGAGCTGAGGGATTCTTGCCATTGCAAGAGCTCCTGGCTGTCAAACTAAGTCCCGCCCACCCTCAGCAGAGCAAGGCTAGATACAAACACTAGCTCACACCTTCAAGGGAGGACAAGGTGTGCTTGCCCAACCCCAGCAAGCGAGATCCTGGAGATGCCACCACCACTTGGTCACCTGCTGGTGCCCCGCCTATCTAATGACATTGCTTTCCCCTTCAGAGGCCCAGGGAGGCTACCCCCTGCTCCAAGCATGCCACTTCCCGCCTTTTCAGAGAAGAGCACTCCTGAAGAGGCACCGACCTGTCCCTGTACCGGAGGTGCAGGTACTGCCAGCCAAACACCCGCTGATCACCCTAGTCCGCACGTGCTCCACGCCCCAAGAGCTACCCTCAACCCGCAGCAAGAGCCTTCTCAGCCCTCTGGCTGCCCCCACGTCCATTGGAGTTCAGCCCATCTGTGCTGCCATCCTGGCTGCCTCTGGGGAGGGGCGGGGTCGTTGCACCAGTCTGAGGGGAGAGATTCCCTGGCCTTGCCATAGCTGCCACCCCTCAAACCCAGCATCTACAACCCTTCCGAGATGATCCGGAAACCTCACTGGGTCAGGAGGTGGGTGGACCAGCGCGATCTGAATCACATCCCAGTGTCAGCACTCAACAGTGCCCCCAGGACCCACGCACACACCAGGCACGCGGTTCCCTTGCCTATTTCTTCCGCAATGGTGCAAGCACGTGGACTTTGCACGTGCATGCAGACTTTGCACGCGCACGCGGAATTTGCACGAGCGCGTCCGTTGTCCGTTCCTGGCGCAAGCCTGCCTCTTGCCCAGTATTGACGGTTTTTCTCACGTGCTCGCGTGTTCTCCACTCATTCCTTCCTCAGCTGCGCCCTGGCAACAGGTCTGACAGCCATTTCACCTGAAGCTGCGTGAGCAGCCGAAGAAGGCCTTCTGCGATGGACGCTAGACCATCTAGCGCCCACTGGCGCCTCCGCTAAGACTGCCATGGAGACTTCGCAGAGCAAGTGTTGTCCCTCACCCCTGCCCCCGGCGCTGAGGGGCAGAGACCTACCAGAAGGGTCCCACAAGAAGCCCGGTCATGGGCCTCGCCCACTTCCCTATACTGGTTGGCCACTAAGGGCTTCCTGGGCTGGTGGCATCACTCGCAGGTCATCTTGCCGCCATCCTGCAACTGCTCCTCAGCGGTTGGGAAAAGTGCCTGCCCGGTGCTTTTCCAGGGTCCTGCGGACCCTTCGATCTTTTCTCGGAGACTTGGATGTTGCCTCCTCCCTCCGCATGCCAGGTCTCCTGAAGAGGACGCTGCTGTCAACTGCAGCTTTCATGAATTCCTGCATCCCAGGCCGCAGACTCAGACAGGCGCCTTGTAGGGTGCAGGGGCAGGAAGTGGCTCCTTGCCAGCTTCCAGCACCCCAAGAACCCTGCCCAGGGAGGACTGTGATCACAGCCCCTGGAGACAGTGGCCAAGTGGTGGCTGACCAAGCAGAGCACCCTGTAGATGGAGAACATCAGAGGGGGCGCCCTCAGGTCACTGGAAGAGTATCTGCTTTTAGGCCCCTGGGGACCCATAGCTGTGTGCCTGCCTTTGTGCCCAGGCCTGGGCCTCTGTGGAGAAACCTCTGCACCCAGAGCTCCCAAGACAGAGCTGAGAGCTCCCGGGCCATCTGCATGAGCTCCTGCCCCAAAAGAAACCCCATCAGCAGCTCCTACAGCTCCACGCGTGGTCTCCGAGCCCTGAAGAGGAGGGCTCCAGACCCATCCAACGGGGAGCCGCCCCTGGGATGTTCTTCATCCCCAGGGATTCCCCCAAAGAAGGCCCAGGGTGAGAAGGTGGCAGAAGGCAGGGCGGGACACCCATTGCCCAAGAGGAAGATCTCACCCACGGGAGACACCAGCAGGCCACGGAAACGCAAGTTTCCTCTCCTGCAATGCCGCCGACGGGAACCTCTGAAGCTGCCACCGCCTCTGTTACTGGCCTGTGCAGTGACTGCTGAGGACCTAGACAGGGAGAAGAAGAAAGCTCTGCAGCGCATCAACCGACTTCTGATGGGTGAGACGCAGGCCATTGGGAACAGCTGTGCCATGGCCCCACAAGCCCATGGGGGGGTCCCCGCTCCACTGGGAGGGGCCAGGCCTCTGGCATCAGTGGGCCTCAGCCAGAGCTTTCCCCATCCCCCCAGCAGCACAACCATGGTGGCCCACACCCCAGTGTGGGTCAGCTCTGCTGTCTCTTCCCAGAGCCATCCTCCCATCACCAATCTTACAGGACCGCTCTCCCCCAGCCTGCCAATTGCTGCTTTGGCCCTTCCTCCCAGGCCCTCTCTCAGCACATTGGCAGGCTTGGCTGCACAGCCAGTGGCCCCCTTTGGGGTCACACCCTTGAACACCACTATGCCTTCACAGCCCCCACATCTGGGGCCTCCCTCCACCTTGGGTAGGAGCTTCCCGGGCTCTCACCAGGGCCCAAAGCCCTGCTGTACTCACAGGACCTCACCTGTAGCAAGCTCCAGCTCTCCAGCTCCAAGGGTGCGAGGACACAGACCGCAGGGTAAGCAGCCTCTCACCCCTGTAGCCACCATCCCACCAAGTTCTGGGGTTCCTGGTGGGATGAAGCCTGGAGCCCCTAGCTTTGTCAGCTGTCATCAGCGTGGACACGTGGGAGCTCCAGGTCCAGGGGCAGCTCCGATGCCACCCTTGACTGTGGGCCCAACAACCTTGGGCAGCCTAAACTACTCAACCCCTGGGTCTGACAAAAATAGAAACTCCACTGTGGGTCCTCCTGGCAGCACCCAGACACATTCAGTGACCTCAAAGGCAGCTGGGAGGAGAGACTTGTCCTTGGGTCAGACATCACGCAAGGAAATATCCAGCTCAGAAAGTAGAGAAACCCCCAAAACTAGAGAGCACCGTGGGGCAAGTTTGGGAAATGACACCTCCAGTGGCCCTAGCCAGAGCACCACCATGGCACCCAGAAAAAACACAAAAGAGGGTAAGAAAGGGCAAGGAAAGAGTGGAGTTCCTACCCCGAGTGCCATTCCTCAAAGCCTGCCCATCCAGAAAGACCAAAGCTCACCTCCAAGGACAAGTACTACAAAGGGTGTCTCTAGTTGCCCTTCAGTCTCTGGGACATCAAGGAGATCAGAGAGCCCAGACTTGCTTCCTGAGCTCATGTCAGCCTTTGGGGCCTGGTGTAGCTCCTCCCAAAGAGGAGAAACCCCAAGCAACAGGCAGCCAGAAGGAGCAATGTTGGAACAGAACACCTCCAGTGCCCCTAGCCAGAGCACTACCATGACACCCAGAAAACACACAGAAAAGGGTAAAAAAGCGCAAGGAAAGAGTGGAGTTCCTACCCCGAGTGCCATCCCTCAAAGCCTGCCCACCCAGAAACATCAAAGCTTACCTCAGGGGACAAGCACTCCCACTGAAAAGGGTATCTATAGTTTGCCTTCAGTCCCTGGGACATCAAGGAGATCAGAGAGCCCAGACTTGCTTCCTGAGCTCATGTCAGCCTTTGGGTCCTGGTGTAGCTCCTCCAAAAGAGGAGAAACCCCAAGCAACAGGCAGCCAGAAGGAGCAATGTTGGAACAGAACCTTTCCAGTGCCCCTAGCCAGAGCATCACCATGGCACCCAGAAAGCACACAAAAGAGGGTAAAAAAGAGCAAGGAAAGAGTGGAGTTCCTACCCCGAGTGCCATCCCTCAAGGCCTGCCTCGACAGAAACACCTAAGCTCACCTCAGGGGACAAGTACTACCACTGAAAAGGGTATCTCTAGTCTCCCTATGGCCCCTGTGACTTCAAGGAGATCAGAGAGCCCAGACTTGCTCCCTGAAATGATGTCAGCCTTTGGGGCCTGGTGTAGCTCCTCCCAAAGAGGAGAATCCCCAAGCAACAGGCAGCAACATGGGGCAAGTTTGGAACGGAAAACTTCCAGTGCCCCTAGCCAGAGTACCACCATGGCACCCAGGAAAAACACAAAAGAGGGTAAAAAGGGGCAAGAAAACAGTAGAATTTCTACCCTGAGTGCCATCCCTCAAAGCCTGCTCACCCAGAAACACCAAAACTCACCTCAGGAGACAAGCACAACAAAGGGTATCTCTAGTTTCTCTTTGGTCCCAATGACATCAAGAGGATCAGGGAGCCAAGACTTGCTCCCTGAACTCATTACAGCTTTTGGGGCCTTGTGTATCTCCTCCCAAAGAGGAAGTACCCCAAGCAACAGGCAGCAACATGGGGCACAGAACACCTCCACTGCCCCTAGCCAGAGTACCACCATGGCACTGGGGAAACACACAGAAAAGGGAACAAAGGGGCAAGGAAACACTCGTGTTCCTACCCTGACTGCCATCCCTCAAAGCCTGCCCACCCAGAAACACCCAAGCTCACCTTGCGGGACAAGCAGTACAGCCAGTAAGGATACCTCTGGTTACCCTTTGGTCCCAATGACATTGAGAGGATCTGGGAGCCATGACATGCTCCCTGAACTCATTATAGCTTTTGAGGCCTTGTGTATCTCCTCCAAAAGAGGAGGTACCCCAAGCAACAGGCAGCAACATGGGGCACAGTTAGAACAGAACACCTCCAGTGCCCCTAGCCAGAGCACCACCATGGGGACCAAGGGACAGAAAGCAAGGCACACCCCAGGGCAAGCAACCTCTGGTGTGGCCACAGTTACTGCCATCCCCCAAAACCTGCCCACACAGAAAGGCTTAAGCTCTCCTGGGGGAACCAGCACCACATCCTCAAAATCAACCTCTACTTCGACGTCCACCCATAGTCCATCTATGAGGCCTGGGAGCCCAGACTGGCTCCCAGATCTGATCTCTGCCTTTGGAGCCATGGTCATCAGCCCACGTGGAGAAACAAGAAGCGCAAGAAAGCGCTAAGAACACACTTGGGCTTTAACACCTTCAGCCCCCCTACCCAGATAGGATGATGCTAATTTTTTTAAGGACTGACACTGCGTAGATCCCAACAGTCCTCCACTGCCCTCAGCGGGGCCTCAGCTGGCCCTACCTCCACTCCATGGGGCCACTGGGCATCTGTGAGCGCACTCAATTTGGCCAGGGCATCCACCCCAGTGAAGCAGGGTCATGGAGACAACAGCCCATGGGAGCAATTCCAAGGCCAGCTACTAAAATACAGTATTACAACTTGTTTGTCTTATAAGTAATCATCTTATTATTATAAATTACCTTCAGTTGTTACATGAAAATTTGTACTTGCATAAGGCTTTACGAGATAATAGTTTTAAAACTTGTAAGGATAATACAATATAAAACTAATAAGAGTAAAAGATTTAATTTTATAATAGTTATAAATTAAGGAATATAATTTTTATAATTTGAAACATTTACTTATTTATATATAGTGTTTTTGTTTATTTAGGAATATAGTAATCTTTATAACAAAAGCCTATCTTCTGAATTTTATTTTAAAAAAACTTGAATAATTGTCTTAACTTGGAATGAGATGAAAGAATTATAACTTAGGTATGGTGGCCACTTGTTAAATCTTAGGCAAGATGTTTTGATTTTGAAACTAATGTTAATTTTTACTTGAATATTATTTTATAAAAAAATTATACATAATTTTTAAATTAATATTAATTAGTGAACATAATTTATCATTATATATGAAACATGAAACAGACAAGGTAAGAGAGCTTTTAATTCCCTCTTAAGGGAAAGAGGCAAAACATTTTTAAACTTTAAATAAGTTAGGCTCTCTTTGTTGTCTTTTAGAAATATATTTAAGTTGACTTCTCAGGAGAACATAAAATTTTATAACATTTCTCAGTAGTCATCGTGAACCATAGAGTGAAGCTACTTGAAGAGGTATCCCATCGGCTTATAGGAGGGTGCAGTTGGCTGAGCGAGGAGGCCAGTGGTGATACCCTGTCTTTCATCCATAACGAGGTGGAAAGGGTGTTTAGGCTTCGGAAGAGAGAGAGTGCAAGAATATGTAAGAGCATTCCTGAGTTTGTAAAAGGAATTGGCCAGTAGCTTAGGGGAGGTGAGGGTCCAATGAGGGGTCTCCTTAGTGGCCTTGTACAAGGGGTTGGTAAGAAGAGCAAAGTAAGGAACCCAATGCCTGAAAAAGTCTGCCAGACCCAGGAAGGAGAGGATGCAGTCCACTGTTTTGGGTGGTTGTAGGTCATGGAGAGCTTGAATTCTGTCTGATGTCAGGCTTTTAGAGGTTGAAGTGAGAAGTGTACCTAAATAGTTAACTGAAGAGGTAGTAAGCTGGGCTTTGGCTGGAGAGGCCCAATAGTCCAGGGACCCCAGGAAATTGAGGAGCTGAGCAGTGTGAGTTCACAAGCCTTGAATGATGAACCGCATAGAAGGTCATTCACATATTGTAAGAGTGTGCTGCCCCCTAAGTCACCAGCAGTTAGATCCCATGCCAAGCCTTTCCCAAAGAGATAGGGACTGTCCCTGAAGCCTTGGGGTAGGACTGTCCATGTCAGCTGATGATACCTAAAGGATGTAGGGTCTTCCATGTGAAGGCAAAGAGCTAATAAGAGTCAGGATGGAGGGACACTATAAAGAAGGCATCTTTAAGATCCAGGACAATAAAGTGAGTGCTCAAAGGGGGGACATGAGAAAGAAGAGTGTCAGGGTTGGGAACCACCAGGTGGATGGGAATAACTGTCTCATTAGTTAGGCGGAGATTCTGGACTAAGTGATGGGCTCCTGAGGTTTTGCATCTTGGCAATATGGGAGTGTTGCAGGTGGAGTCAGTAGGAAAGCGGGGTCCCTGGGCAAGTAAGCAGTCTATAATGGGTTTAAATTGCTCCCTATAGGTTTTGGAGATGGGAAAATGGGGACATAAAGGAAGTTTAGTTTGCAGTTTCAGCTAAATATGTACTGGCTTGTGGTGGGAGGCTATGACCGGCTTGAAGATGTCCCAGTCCTGGAAATCAACTAGATCAGGGGACGATGGCACAGTAGATACTGTCTGGTTATTAGAGAGGGTAAAGATTAGAGGCAGAAGGACATGGGTGGTAGTATTCTCTGGATGTATTTTGGACCATGGCTCCTAGTAATTGGAGAACATCTCTGCCTAGGAGAGGAATCGGACAGGATGGAATGACTAGAAAAGAGTTTGTGAATGGGTGTCCCTTCAGGGCACAGGTCAGCTGAGCAGTTCAGTTTGGGGAGGAGGGTTTGCCTTCAATCTCCATAACTGAGACCTTGGAAGAAAACAGAGGCCCAGAGTGGGCAGGCAAGACATAATAGGTAGCCCCTGTGTCCACAAGGATGGTTGTGGACTTAACCACTACCTGAACTGTTATCCTGGGCTCTGTGAGTGTAATGCGGGTCCTCAAGTCTGGGCTTCTTCAGTCTTTTGTGAACCCCAATAGTTTAAGTGAAGATACCACCTAGCTGGTCATACTCTGATGTAGAGGCACCAAGGAAGGGCCAACCATGGGGCAGTCACACTTCAAATGTTCTGTCTGCTTAGAGATAGGGCATGGCCTGGAAGGAGGGTGTGGCTTTGGGCATTGGTGATTTCAGTGACCTTTGCATCCACATTTGAAGCAAGTACCTGGTGTAGAGGCATGATGGAACCTCCATGGAGCTCTTGCTTGAGCTGTAGGCCTCAGGGCTCTGGTAAGGCCTGGGTTTGAAGTGTTACCTTTTTCTGTAATTGAGCCTACCTAGCTAGTTCAGCTGACTCCTCCTGGACATTATAAACTTTAAAGGCCATTTTCACCAGATATTGGATAGGGTTCTGAGGGCCCTCCTCAGCTTGTTTGAGCTTTTTCTGATATCATAGGTTGATTGAGCCTGCTAGATGCGGGCTCACTCATGGGGGTAAGGATGGAGGACAGAACAACAGAAATGTCATGCCAAATAAGATCATAAGTCTGGGAGAGGTATTGGAATTTTGAAATATAAATAGAAATGTCAGCAGAGAAGGACCCAAGGTGCTCTTCTATCTGGGAAAGATCTTGAAGTGAGAATGGGACATGTACTGGGACAATCCCTTCAGCATGAGCCACTTCCCTGAAGGGACAAAGGA
This sequence comes from Callospermophilus lateralis, assembly GCF_048772815.1. Classification (NCBI taxonomy): domain Eukaryota; kingdom Metazoa; phylum Chordata; class Mammalia; order Rodentia; family Sciuridae; genus Callospermophilus; species Callospermophilus lateralis. The sequence continues at coordinate 110,897,188 of NC_135305.1, read as the reverse complement.
ACTTTGGATTATCTGTTAAGAGGGTCTGGTGGGACTGGGTGTGGGCACTGACAGGAGAAAAGAGGGGAGAGTGGGTGGAGATAATCATGGCTTCACGAGAGGAGGAAGGGGGGGGTGAGAGGGATGAAGGGGGAGAGGAACGGTTGTGTCAGTAGAAGAGGTGGGCAGAGGAGCCTTGGCTGCAGGAGAAGAGGGAGTTGTATGGAGCGAGGGAGGAGGAACTGTGGTGGCAGGAGGAGGACTGGAGGGGTAAGAGGGGTGGCAGGAGCAGATTGGTGTGTATTGGGAGGGGGAAGACAGGTAAGGTAGGGCTGAGAGCAGCTCGGGTGTTTCTGAGGATGTGGAAAGAGAGATTGAAGAACAATGGGAAGGAGTTTGGGATTTTCCTAGCAAGGAAGACTGGAGCAGGAGAACAGATAGAACAGAGAGGAGGACAGAGCAGAGAGTAGAGGGAAGGACAGGATCATATCTCAAAAAGCCTGAATGTTTTTGCCCACTTTCCTGTCCAGCAACAAAAATTGTCCAATTCAGTGAGGGTTTCAAATCAAAGTTCCTTCTGGCGGCCATTGTGACTCATTGTTAAAGTCTGGTTCTTTTTCAAACATTCTCTCTCTTGGGTTCATGTTCTGCCTTAAACCCCTTCAGTCTTTCAGCAGAATTCTCTCAGATTCCATTAATATTTTTAAAAGATTAATGTTTTGCATAGTTTGTCTGGCAAGTTCAAATATTTGGCATCAGTGCCAAGAAAATTATAGAATGTAGGAGGTGTCAGGTTTCCTTGTATTGTGAAATTTCTTGTATTTGTGCTAAATTTGCCCTGCCAATGAGATGGATGTGTCTCTGCTACTTATTTATTTACTTATTTATATATTTTTAATCTAGGATGGAACACAGAGGAGCTTAAGCACTGAGCCAGCCATATCTTCAGCCTTTTTTTTTTCATTTTCATTTTGAGAGAAGCTATCACTAATTTGGATAGGGCATCACTATTTTACAGAGGCTGGATTTGAAATTTCAATCCTCCTACCTCAGCCTCCCATCTTCTGGGATTAAAGGCAGGCACTGCCATGTCCAGTTGTGTCTCACATTTGTTTTGGATCCATTCTTATCATCTGCCTTCTCCTGGTGCAGTTGGCTGAGGATGGTTTGGTGTGTGGTGTTGAGTTTCACTCCAGATGCACTCCATTGCTTCTATTCCTTGTTGCATCTCTAGCTGTGACTAGTGAGGACTGACCCTGGGCATTGAGTTCCACAGTGTGAAGGAGTGGAGTTCTCTGTTTGTCAAGAGAGTGGGGAGCCTCTGGTGTTCCTGTGGTGTGATGTAGACAGAAGTGTCTGTGGGTCATGCTGCTCTACTTCCTCCTGTAGTTGGTAGGGAAGTGCCTACCACTAGAAGAGGTTTTCTTGAGCGCTAATGGACATTGGTTTTGTCCCTTAAAATCTCATTTTGGAACAGATATGTGTATGCAATTATCCAGACAGCTCCTCTGAGGAATTGGAATGCTTATGACAGAAAAAAAGATGTGTTTCAGATGCCAATTCTGTGTCCAAAAGAGACTGAAAATGAAAGAGCTGCCAAAAATAGTGGGCCCAATTTGAGGGCCATATTGTTTTGAATATTGGCAATGAACTTCACCTAAATGTCCAAGACTGGTAGAAAATTGAATTGAAAGGGGCTCAGAAGCACCCTGAGGGTGACTATTGGGAGGCAGCTTCCACAGGGAGAGTATAGGTGACTCCTTCAATGTAATTATGTTCTCACCTTTGTCTCCAAAGTAATTCACCAGTTGAGTAAATCAAGAGGAGTTCTTTGGAGACTGTGTGATGCCTGAAGTCTCAATCAACATGGAACACACAAAATATGACTCACACCTGAAAATATAGGTAGGGAAAGAGCTGGGTAGGCAGATAGGAGACTTGCACTCACCAAGGTCAAGTTTCTCCTAAACGAAAGACGACAGTGGAACAGAATACAAAGACCATAGATGCAAGGCTGAGCTTCAAACAAAGGGTGAGACATGTGTTAAAAGGGATAAACTTCAACACAGTGACCTTAACATGAGGGGAAGAAATGACACATGAAGTTCACATTGTCCCTGAATGCCTTACCAAGAGTGGGCTGGAGGCTTATTTTCATAACCCTTAGATCCTTATAAAACCTGAGACAATTGCCACTCATTGGCAATCCTCTCTTGGGACCCCACCCATGCAGGAGTTCTGCTTTCTTTATATTGTTTTTGTATAATCTGACACTTTGCCCTCACTTTCACTATTTGTGTCTGTGAAATTCCTTCAATGGATGAACAAGGCAAAGAACGCAGTCAATTCCATGGTGTGTGTCACAAAATAACTGAAGACTATCTCAGAAAACTAGATTGATATGGGAAATGATATTACCTACTGCCCAGCTCCACATCCTGTCTGTCCCCAGAATAGGGCTGCAGTTGAACCCTTATGAGATCATTCAGTCCTCACTAAGAAGAATGTATTCTCCATTTTGAAAATATGAAGACAGCACTCAATGTTCTTTATAGCTGCTGAAACTAATTCTGACCTCCATGCAGGAATTTCCTTCTTCTAGGACCACACCCTCTCCTCAGGACCCTTCTCATACATTCTAGGCAGGAGACTCAATCCTACTTCAGACATAGAAAAGCCAGAGATCAGAAGTGCAACTCATGGATAAGTGGACAGGCCCTCATGAATTTCTCCTAACCACGCACTCACACCTTTCTAACCCTCACTCACCACATCTGAAGAGGAAGGACACCACCAGAAGATGATTGTCCTGCTCATTCTGGGAATCCATAGTCCCTGGTTAGCTGACAACCCCTCTACAAATCTCACATGTCTGTTCAGGAGACAAGCTCCAGATGGAACATACCAAGCTTTCATGTGTTCAATGACTGTTCCTCTTGACCTTCTCAATCCCTCCCTCAATCCAGGGCAGATTCCTTTCCACCTGGTTACAGATTGGGCTCTCAGTTTCTGATCTCCATCATCAGGTAGATGGTTGGGACTTCAGAGAGCTCCCTCTGCTGGACACTGAATAACTTGGAAAATTCAGGCAGCCATTCAAAGTACCTGGCAGCAGTTTCCTAACTGGCTCAGATCAGCGGGGGATGCTGCCATGCTCAACCGAAAATGCCTCCTTCCCCCTTCTAACCAGCAGAATCTTGACATGTTAAAAATCAAGGCTGAGAAGAGAAAATATGTCTCTTCTAGAAAGAGAAGGATTCGACACCACTCCAGACAAAGGCAATGGGGTAGGTAATGGAGCCAGATGGCTACTGGCAGGAGAAGCTGAATGGATGAGAGATCCACCTCATGTATTGGTACACTACATGACTTTTGTGGGACTCTCCACCGAGTAGATTGGGCTCCCCAAAGATGTGGAATGCAACCATCACTCCAAAGGAGACCATGTGCCTTGGCCTATAGATGCATTCTTGCAAAATAAAGCATCCCCTTTTCTGGCCTATTCAAAATATTTCTTGAGTTGAAGGGATGCTGGCCCCTGATCTAGTGCTCCAACTATAAGTGTAAAGGGAAGACTCACACTTGCTGTATGAGCTGCCACCTGTCACCCACTTCCTTGGTCTTGAAGGGTCTGCATCATCTGTCATCTGTCACATCCACTAGGGGTCCCACTGTCCACACTTTGCCCTTTCTGAGGTGGCCTCTTCTTTTTGATCCTTTGTGCAGTCTGTGAGTCTTGGGCCAATCACCATCACGAACATCTTAAAAGAGAGTGCAGGCCTGGCATCAGAACACCTGGGCCAGGAAGAACAAGAAAAGAAAACTCACTTTTTTTTGAACCTAGGGAAAATTACTTCAAGGGTGTAAAACATTCTTGAGGCATTGGTGTCATTCTACTTTGACAGAGGAAGAGTGCCCCCTGAGTACATCTTCCCACTTTCTGGAATTGGGATGGTAATAGAGTGTTTTCTGTGTGAACAAAAAACTTCATCACAGTAGAATACACTAAGATGGTTATTCTGCACCTATTTTATAAATTTCATGAGGGAAAATGAAACGGTCATAACTACTACCAAAAGTGGGGGTGGGGGAATGTAGTGTCCAGGAGCAGCTCTTGGTTGGGTCATCACCTCTAGGATTCCAGCTCTCATTTAGCTTGATTTGGATCACTTCACATTTCTACCAGGACACTTAATTTACTGAGAGCCATGTTGCCTGCCTCAGAAGGCTTAATCCTGTGAAGACTTGTGTTGGTGTTCCTTTTAGGGCTTCCTCCGATGTCATCAAACAAATATCTTGTGGCATTTTTTCTATATTAAAGGGTAGGCTAATAGACAAGTCCCCTCTCTCTTCACCCCCCAGAGCAAATAAACAGTGGTTTTATGTGAAATGTGATACCTCTCAGTTTTTGAGAGCTGTTCCATTCCCTTAATGACTGGTTGTCTCAGTTGTTGGGGTTAGTATCAAGATTTCCTAGAAATCTTTATCATTTTCCCCATATTTTTACTGATGCAGTATGGCTCAGCTCCCCTACCCCTACCCCTTGGTCCCTTTTCTGTACTCATCTTTCCCACATTTCTTTTCCTTTTTGTTATTTATATTTTGCATATCAGAGAAAACGTATATCCAATATTTGTGCATCTAAGTTCTTTGGGGATGTTGATGTGTAAGTTTTTTTTTCCTTGATGTGAATCCTTATCTGGTTTGGGTATGTGTGTGATGCTGTCTTTATAAATTTGGAATGTGTTCCATCCCTTTGTATTTCATGGAGTAATTTGCAAACTTTTGGCATCACTTCTTCAAAGATTTTTGGTAGACCTCAGCTGGGAGTCCATCCAGCCCTGAGCTTTTCTTTGTTAGAGACAGTAACGAAAAGCCTTCCATCTCATTACAAGTCATTGGTATGTTTGGGTTTTCTTTTGCTCTGGATTCAGTTTGGGTAGATCCTATTTATCTAGAAATGTATTCATTTCTTCTAGGTTTTCCAATGTATTGGAGTACAAGTTTTCAAAATAGTCTCTAATGATCCGCTGGATTTCTGTGATATCTATGATGATTTCACCTTTTTAATCTCGATTTTATACACTTGGCTTCTCTCTCCTTTTCTCTTGGTTATTTTAGCATGGGGGCTTATCAATCTTGTTTACCCTTTTAAAGAAACAACTGTTTCATTGGTCCTTAGTGTTGTTATGTTTGTTGTCAAGTTCATTAATATTGGCTCCGATTTTATTTCCTTCCTTCCTTCAGTGTTTGCTCCTCCACCATAGCCTGGTTTTACACCATTTCCCATTTACACAGTGCATGATGTCGGCTTCCTCAGTAGAGGGCGCTGAAGTGACACGGCAGGAAGCAGAGGCCTCTTGTGGTTAAGCTACTGCACCATCACATTGCTCTGTGATGCTGGTATGAGTCCATGTGAGGGCAGCGTGGATCAGGTGAGGAGATCCTCAGATCCTGAGGAAGGCTTTGGTCTCCAGGAAAATTTCCCAACACTTTCCAAGCTGAACTTAGGTGATGGTGCCCTCCTAGTGAATGGTCCAACTGTAGTGGGAGGCACCTGGCTCTGAATTCAGAACTTGGCAGTCCCTGCCTCTAACCATGCCCACCTGAGTTGTAGCACACCAAACACACTGCCCTTACCAGGCACATATTCCCAAGGGTCCCCCATCCCTTTCTGTTCAGAGGATGCTGTGAGAGCCATGGCTGCTGCTCCCTCAGGTAAGGAAGGTCCAGGTGGGCTGGGGAGTGGACAGCCCTGGATGCACCTACCATGTGGTCACCCATGCGCACCGGCTTGTCCCCTAGAGATGAAGACCTGGCATAAGGCAGAAGCTGTTGCAGAGTATTGAAGCTGCTGCTGACCTTGAGGAAAAAGGTAGGTGCAGGACACACATCTGGGAAGGCACAGCCAACTTGGGTGGGGGGCAATGGTTCCTGGAGGGGTGCTCCCTTGTGACAGGAGCTGCCACATTGTAGGCAGGCTCACCCAGGATGAGCATCTACCTCTGGAGGGCTGGAGGGGTGACCCATATGTTTAGGGTTCTGGGGCTGGAGGTATGGGGTACCTGTGGTGTCTTTAAGCTGTGTGCAGGGGTGGATGCGGTGTGAAGATCCTCCAGGTTGGGGGCATAGCTTGAGGTGTCTGGTTGGGATCCCCTGTTGTGCAGGAACAGTTGTGTGGGTCTCAGTGTGGGGGCCTTAAAGGAGAGACAAGCTTCTGGGGACAGGTAGGCCTGTTTGGGGAGGTCCATGTTGAGTGGGCCTGCCAAAGAGGGCCCAGCGTTCAGCAAAGGAGAGGTTCAGTTTGGGGACAAAAAGACTCCCTCCTGCACCCACACATTCGCAGTCCCCAGAGTCACCACCACCAGGAGACAGAGGCCACTTCTTGGGGTCTCAGTTCTGTGGACTGCTCCTTTGGCAGGCAGGGTCCCATCATCTAAACCACCTTAAACAGGAGAATGACAAACAGACTTCTGCTGCCCTGCTGCCCATTTACTGTCCCTTGGGCCATGGAGGAGATTAGTCCAGCCTCTGGATTTATAACTAGTCACCTCTGAGGTCCCTGTAGAGATGCGGAACATTTATAGTGGCGGGGCTAAGGATGGCATCTGCAGGTCTGGACTGAGTGTGCATGGGTGCACACATGGCTGTGTGTGTGTGTGTGTACGTGTGTGTGTGTGTGTGTGTGTGTATGTGTTTGTGTGGTGTGCATATGTGTGGAGTTTGGGGTGCAGTGTGTGAGTATGAGAATGTATGTGCATCTGTCTGCAGACGTCCAAGTGCATTTCCAGACATTGCATGTGAATCGGTGTGAACTGTTTTTGTGAGTCTGTTTTGTGTATTGCATGAGTGTATATGAATAAATAAGGCTATGATTTGTGTGTGTGTGTGTGTGTGTGTATGTGTGTGTGTGAGATTTGCCCTTGTCTTGTCATCCCCCACCATTGCTCAGCCTGGCACCCCTTTGCAGCCATGTTTGCATCTTGTGAGCTGTCAGCTCGAGATCTTGCATGGTGTAGACATTTTGACCCAGCCTGGTCTCTCTCTCTCTCTCTCTCTCTGTGTCTGTGTGTCTGTGTGTGTGTGTGTGTGTGTGTGTGTGTGTGTGTGTGTTAGAGGTGGCATCATGTGGTGGATGAATTGAGCACCATTGAGGCTCCCCTCCCCGTGCAGATGCAGATTGAGCACTTACTCACATATATGAATAAATAAGGCTATGATTTGTGTGTGTGTGTGTGTGTGTGTGTGTGTGTGTGTATGTGTGTGTGATATTTGCCCTTGTCTTGTCACCCCCCACCATTGCTCAGCCTGGCACCCCTTTGCAGCTATGTTTGCATCTTGTGAGCTGTCAGCTCGAGATCTTGCATGGTGTAGACATTTTGGGCCAGCCTGGACTATGTGTGTGTGTGTGTGTGTGTGTGTGTGTGTGTGTGTGTGTGTTAGGGGTGGCATCATGTGGTGGTCGAACTGAGCACCACTGAGGCTACCCTCCCCGTGCAGATGCAAATTGAGCACTTACTCACATGCTTTCATTGAGAGTACAATCCAGTCTGAGGACAGGTAGATAAATAATAAGTTCCATGGCAGAAATAAAGGTCAGAAAGACAGGGAAATGGCTCACCAGAGGTGGTGGTCAGCTTGGCCTCACTGAGGGGATAATGTTTGAGCAGAGCATTGAAGGAAGGGAGGACATACACTTCTTCTGGAAGGGTGTTCCTGGCAGAATTATCAACACCTGCAAGATCTTGAGCTGGGAAGACCGAGTAGCAAGGTGGCCAATGAAACCAGAGCAGAGTGAAGGAGAGTGATGATGAGGTCAGAGAAAGAACAGGGTCCACCTTGCAGAGTCTTGTGGCTGCTGAGGTCTTTGGCCCTTACTCTGGGTAAGATGGGAGCCCTGGGAGGGTTTGGATCAGAGGAGGAACATGGAAGTATCAGGGACCAGTAGCAAGGAAGCACGGTCACTAGGGTATCAGGCCAAAGAAGAAACTTCGGCCTATTCTTTTCAGAATTTTGCCTCTGGGCTGGGAACCCCAGGCTCAGCCTCCACTTTTCAGCATTCAGAGTAGGGGTTGCAGAATTCTTGTTCATTGAATGGGCACAGAACTTCCAAGAAGGACATTTCTGGGTCCCTTGAGTCCTGTAGAATTGACTCAGTTGAGCCTGTGTGTAGGCTCATGGGGGCAGAACTTCTCATGAATAATGCAGTCCCACCCACATGATGTGTTTTGAGGCTGTTTCAGGACTCTGGCAGCACAGCTCCTGGGAGCTTTGGATAGTGTTGGGTGTGTGGTAGCCTTGATCTCCCTAGTTTATCAGTAGTGAGAGTGGCAAGAGGGGCCTGGCTTTCTTGTTTGCTTGTGTCTCCTGTGCCATGCTGTTGGGTCTCCCTGCAGAAGCCTCATGAGATGTTGTAGTAGCTTGCGGGAGCATTTTGTCATGGGTTAACAAGTAGGAAAGGGCACTTTTGTCACCCCCATGGGCCTGCAAAGTTGCTAAGGCTTCAGGCACCTGATGCAACAGAACATGGCCTGAGTCCTTGTTCCCAGGCCTCTGTCCCTAACAACCATGTGATTCCTAAAAAGTCCCTGCTCACATCCCCCTGTTCCTGCTTTCTAAGCACAGGAGGTTCCAGAGCTGACCACCACCTCTGGTGAGCCCCAGGTTCTAGCCACCAGCTGGCACCACGCTCTGTGACCGGGCCCCTTCTGGAATTTGCCAAGGCTATACCTAAGATATAATAAAACAGCAGTTGATAAGGCTTGCTCCCCTCAAGGAAGCCCAGGATTCAGTTAAAGACATCCTGAGTAAATAAAGGCATAAAAACAAACAAACAAAACAAAAAATTACCATATGATACCTAGCTGTTCAATAGACAATCTCATTTAACCACCCCCATGCTCTGTGGAGTGAACAACACACCTTCATTGGTGCATTAGAAAACTGGGACAAGGACATGGCAGGTATCTTGCTTAAGGTCACAGAGATAGTGAGTGGTTCACCCAGGGATCTGGCTGCAAACTGTGCTTTACGTTGCTCTGCACCTGCAACCAACAGCCCATAGGTAGTTGTGACCTATGCTGGGAGTGTGAGTTGGAGTTGGCAAAGGGCCAGACTTTGGAATCAGATAGTCCTGGGTTCAAATTGTGGTCTGCCCATTTAGTAGCACCTGAACCTCTGGAATGACAGTCTCTTTTCCTTTGTGCAGCAGTGTTGCTGACCTGTTCTAGTGGTGCCATCTGTATGCAGGAAGGACTGCTTCGCTCACTCCAGTGGGAGCAAGATGGACTCAGCTGCAGGGGGTCAGTTTCTGCCCTGTGCTCACAGATGACTTTGCAGATGCTCTCAGAGCATGAGCTTGATCACCTGGGTAAGCCCTTGGTAGGGGTGCTGCAGGCCCCAGAGCTGTGCTATATGTTGAATGCAAAGGGTATTTCTTGATGTCCAAAGGGACAAGCTCTTTTTGGGGAGCCTCCTGATCCTGCCATGGAGTTGTCCTGAGTCCTTGGGTGAGGGGTTTCAGAGTTCTAAATTCAGATGGGTCACTGTGATTTTCTTTTAGTGATATGAGAAGATGGAAGATCCATATTTTGATGCTTTTTCTGTGCCTGATGTTTTAGGAGCTCAGATTGAGGGTGTTCTTAGGAATGTGACAGTTGCTGCCATACCGAGGCCACATTGAAAAATCAGATAGTTGAGGCCCTAGGAGTCAGACACTCAGTGATACTTGGGTCTTTGAAAGCATTCCCTGTAGCTATTCTTCAGTCAATTATGCTTAATTAGTAGACTAGAATTATAGAATCTTCAGTCGATCAAATATCAATCCTAAGTGCTTTGCTTTGTCTCATATAATCTACACGGCTAACTTCCTCTTGTGTAGGTGAAAGTAGCAACTCCTCTTTATTAGCAAGGAAGTTGAAGCTCTGAGGGTTTAAGGACTTGAGCCAAGGCCACACAGCTGTGAAGCAGCAAAGTGGTCCACCTTTCAAATTGGATAAACCCTAACAATGTTAGCTAGATCAATAAGTAAACAAGCATAACTTTACAGGAGAAAGAAAGGCTGACAAGTGGATTGCTTTGGTTCACAGGTTTGGGAATTGTGGGCTGAACACAACAGATTCAGGTACAGCTTTATCCAGAGGTTGCAGTGTCATCATCAGGACACTGCCTCTCTCCCTCTCCCTGCAATGCCTTCTTTGCCCACACTGTCTCTTGGGATGGTGGCATGTTGCCAAGCAGCTTTAGAGACACAATCTTCTAGTTTGGCATTGGAAGAAAAGACAGTGTCCTAACGATGATAGTGAAAGTCGTGGGCCAGCTTGGGTCACTGCTTCTTTCTGCCCATAATGGAGGGATGGATTGATCTCAGTGGTCAAGCCTGGAGAGTCTGAATCACTGTGTGAGAGAAAGAAAGAGTCACCCAAAATATTCAAGGGTAAATGACGAGACAGGGAGATGAAAGCCAAGCAGGCAAGCCACAGAAGTCCCCACTGAAGGGGTGAGAGCAGCTGCATTTAGAACACAGCCCCTTGCAGTAGAGGTGGCTGATTTTGCCCCTGTGCCTGTCTTTGGTCCTAAGTGCTGCCTGCAGGCTCACTATTTGCCAGGTGTCCACTGCATCAGGTGAGCAGACCCTGATATTGTACAAACAGACACCAACTTGCTGCATGGAGAGAGCATGCTCAGCTTTCCTGGGTACCTCCAAGTGTCAAGAGTGCAGTACTCAAGCCTGGCTCAGATCGCCAGGTCTAAATCAGTGGAAGCATTTGTACCTATGATCATCAACTGTGTGGCTTTGAAACATCGGAAACTGATTGCTCAAAGACCTGAAGGCTGGCAGGCCAAGATCAGGGGATCAGGATGGCAGGATATGGTGAGGGCCCTCCCTCAGGTTGCAGCTAACACACTTCTCATTATATCTTCACCCTATGACTTTTCCAAAGCTTCCAAGCCCTCCTTTCCAATCCTGGGGGACTGGGGAGACAACATTGAGCACAAGGAAGGCCCCTACCTTCTTGGAGCCCACAGTCTAGAAGGAGAGACCGAGCAAGGACAAGTAAACTGATGAAGAGATAGGATGAATTCAGAAATGGTTGAGGAAACAGAGCAGAGAGAGGGTCAGGGTGTTCCTAGGTGGCAGTCAGAATGGGCTTCTCAGAGGAAGTGTCATGAGAGCTGAGAGCTTATTGATGGACAAGAGCTGCTGGGCCAAGAAGTGGGAAGGGCAGCTGAAAGGTGATCAGGCAGCAAGCAGCTGGCAGCCTCTGAGGGAGCAGGGTGGAATGGAGATAAGTAGGGACAACCCAGGGACAGAGAGGGAGAGGTGGGCCACCCTAAATCTGAGTCTTCCATCAAGGCCTTCTGAGGAGGTGTCAGGCAGGGCTTCTGAGCTGTCACTATCAGACAGCTTCTCTATAAAGACCCCAAAGCCCCTTGAAGACCATGCTGTGCTGAGCTTGGAGAGAGGCAGGTTGGGAAGGAGGTGCTGGGTCTGTTTGCCCCAAGCTCTGGTTGCCTGCCCTCAGCCTCTCCCAGTGCAGAGTGACAAAGCACACTTCTTTCTCCTCTTGTTTTTCACTTGATAACTTTTTAGAGCATTTTTAAGCTCAAAATTAAGGGGAAGAACAGAGATTTCCCAAATGCTCCCATCCCTGCCCAACCTCTGCCTCTGTCACCATCACTACCCACCAGAGAGGCACATTTTTTCCAGTTCAGAAACTCACATCCTTGTCACCTAGAGTCTGGAGCTTACCTTAATCTTTACTCTTGCTGATGCACATTCTGTGGGAATGGACAGTTGTAGAGTGACATGAACCCATCTTTGGCCATGACCATGATGTTTATTGGCTGTGATCTGTTGAAGCAGGTGCGTTGGCCATGGGGACAGTGCAACCTGAATCCATGTGGAGCTTCACTGATGCAAAGTGCAGTCTCCTCACAGGCCTGATGGGCCTTGCCTTCCTAGGTCAGCAGCCTCATTAGAAACTTAGGAATGGTAAAAGTGACACCTACATTGCATGGGTGCTATAAATCTTTGGGCTTACACAGAAAGCACTCACTTCCAGGAGGCACCCATAGGGGTTTGTTGAGTGAGTGAATAACGGTACTCTCTTCCAGACTTGATGTGGGACAGCCTGGATTTGAATTCCCACCCTGGCACTTGTAGCTGAGTATTCTGTGGCAAGTCATTTCATCTGACCATGACCTAGTTTCCTCATCTATAGAGGGGCAATATACCCATCTCATTGAGTTACCATGAAGAGTTGAAGAAACCATATCCATGAACATGGGCCAGAAACACAGTGGTAGGTTGTGTTACTAAAACAAATGTATGCACACTTACTATGCAGCAGCTACTGTCTTCTATTTTTGAAAGGTACTGTATTCCTCCCAAAATTTGGACATTCCTCAGAAGGTGCTGGAGCTGCTGTGTAAAAGATGTGTATTGCTTCCAAGCCCTGGCACATGGCCATCTCCTGCTTGGTGCTGGGAATTCTGGGAACTCAGTCAGCTCTGGGGAAAGTAGTGTTTTCAGAGAAGCAGCCTGCCTAGATGTTTAGAAAACCAAGTAGGATGAGCCCAAAGAGTATCTGCCTCAGGTCTGGTTCTGTGTAACTATAGGCAGCCTATAGCTCTGGCCTTACCCTGTGGGTATATCCCCTCCCTGTGAGAAAGTTCTCTGCCTCAGACCTCACTACACTGAGGATTCAGGAAAAGCAATTTCCACATTTAAAAGGAGTCTGTGGATTGCATCTGGGAGCATTCCATGATGCATGTAGCCAGAATAGGGACACTTGGGGAGAAACGAATAGGGTCCTGGCCCTGAATAGCTAGGCAGTAGGTGGTTTGGCTCAGTCATCACTCAAATGTATGTGTAGCACCACCATGGGCCATCATTTGGCCTATTATTTAGGAATCAATGCAGACAAACCTTCTAGTCCTCTTGGAGTTCCAATATTGTCAGGAAGTTAGTCAAGCCCACCAGCCATCTTAGCAAATGAGGGGCACAGGATGTTAGAGGTGTCAGCCTCCTCACCATCTCTAGGGATAGAAACCTGCAGCCAGATGTTTGTGAGGAGTAGCTTCAAGGAAAGAAGGGAGTGGTCTTTGGGTCAGTCAGGAGGGCTCCTGTTTCATGGGGAGCTGTTATAAATGATGGCTGGGCAAACCCCAATTTCCACCCTGTGTGATTTCCAGCAGAGGACTCAACTCTGGGGTTTACCCTGTAAAAAGAACATATTGTGCTGCATTTGATTCTGGGCACCAAAGAAACAGAGTAGTTGTTGGGGCCTCAGAGCCAAGCCCTGTGTGGATCTCTTTCCAACACAGCCAATCCAAACCCTGGTTGCCCATGCTTTTCTGTACAGAGACCGGAGAACAAGTGTGGGGAGCCCCTTACCCACACATGTGCCTCACAGGTTGCCCTTTTGATCTGGTGCATGGACCTGCCTGGCTACTCTTTGGGAACCCATGATGCAGGGACCATGGGAGGTTCCAGTGAAAAGAGAGGCCCTGTCCATCATGACTCCCTGTTTCACTCCACATTCCACAGCACCCTCTGCTCCATCATCAAAATGCAGCTGAACCTCTATCCAGAAGATTTTTGAGGTCCCAAGACTTGGACAACCTGAAGCTTTTCAGGACCTTCCTGTTTGTCATTATGCCTGAATCAGAGGGGAACTTCCATGTCCTTCCCCAGCTGAAGAACACAGATCCTGTAAGTCTGAGCTCTCTGATGATGGGGTCTGGGGCGGATGACTGAAGGTGTGTGCAGAGGAATATCAGCTGGTGCCCCTGGGATCTGCCATGTTTCCAAGACACACAACGCTAACATCCTTCAGCTGGTGGAACCTGGTCTGGGAAGATGGCCAATTGTGGAGGAGGGCCAGGACTATTCTCAGAGAAAGGGTTCTGGTGTGAATTGGGAAAGGCCCAAGGAAATTCAGTCATGTTGGGTGTTTTCTCCTGCAGCTCTAGCACCATATCAAGTGATATAATTGCCTCCAGCAGCTGTGGCCCAATTTACTTGCTTACATTTGTGTGAACATATTATCACATTCCCTGTGAAGGAGGAGAAATAGCCCTCAAAATCAGAGGTTGGTCCTACACCAGCATTGACCACACAGGACGATATAGAGCAACCAGTGGCCACTGAACCTTCAAGAAGAGGAGGAAGCTTAGCTGCCAATAAGCAAGTCAGTGGATATTGAACATTATCTTCCAGTTGGTATATGTATATATATATATATATATGGTACATATGGTGCTCCAAGCTGCCATCCCATCCTTTGAAAGAGAGCAACCTTTCCTGGCACTAATATAAATTCAGGGTCCAAAACAATAGAAGCAGGAGGTCAAGAAACTATTAGCCCACAGCCCTTCACATCTTCTAGAATGTATCCTCACTTCCCTAGTTCTAAACTTTTCAATGGCATCTCCCACATGTGAGCTCCTAAGCATTACCCAGTGCCAGAACCCCCATCACAGCTATCCTTACCCTCCCCTCTGAGATTATCTATTTTATTTTTTGTGAGGCTAATTCTTATGGCATTGTAAGTCTTTTTAGTGGCATTCTTTTATGTTGACCTAAAAGTGCTTAATCTATTCACCAGGCTGTGCCACCACCAGTACTGTGTAGCTGCTGATGGAGCCCATGTAGAACTCACAGGTGCTGTGAGAGAGGATGCAAACAGGCCATCCAGGAGGAGGTGAGATAGATGCCCCTGTTATGAAACAGAAGGGACTGCCTAATGAGTGTTGAAGATTTTAGGCCATTATAACTCATACTATGATCTATTTTAACTGTCATGTGGCACTATAAATCCCACTCATATAAGATAAAAACCTTAATATGTACATTCTTATTGCTCCACAGATCATGGCTCACCATCCTCTTATTCTTCAAGACACAATATTGAAGTTAGAACCCTTAATGACTCAGTAATGGTCTGTACTGTCTAAATAAAAACAAGAGTATTAAGTTTTGCACTTTAAATAAAAGGCTGTGCATCTTACACTACTTTGTCACAATGAGAATGCAAAGGAAATGTTCCAGAAGGAAATTAAAGCGCTGCTCCAGGGCATATGTAAATGACTAGAAAGCAAAAACAGCCTTATTGCTGATCTGGAAAAACTTTTTATATTCTGAAGAAAAGAAGAAACAACCCATGTTCTATGAAGATGAAGCCAAATGCAGATAAGGCCATAACTTTAGATTGTTATACTAACAAGAGAAATGAGTAAGCTGCAGAAGAATTTTGAAGGTGCCAGAGTTTGGTCCATTATGTTTTGGGCAAGAGGTCCCTCTCCATAAAATAAAAGTGCAAGGCAAAGAAACAAGTGTTGATGTAAAAGCTCTTGCAAGTCATCTAGAAGGTCTTGCTAAGCTATTCGATGAAGATGTGTTGTGCTTTAGGTAGTAGGTGTCTCCAGAAGCACATGGGTGAGCCAATACAAGGATTATCAGTGAAATGACTCAGTTCTGAGAGCTTTAACCCAATCAATGGTTTATTCCCCCGACAGATATGAACAGGCAGCAGGCATGGAAGGGCATGTGCTGGACCCTTCCCAAGCCTGGAGGTATAGGCGGCACCTGCAAAGGCATGTAGTGGCTGTGAAAGAAGTCTGGTTTCTAGGACTGAAGCATATAGAAGCCAACCTCAGCGTTCCACTGCAGGGTTTCACATTGGAGGTTCCCAGTGACCCGGAGCAGTGTCAGAATCCTGTAGCAGGGGCATCCATCAGTGGGGAGAATGTCAAACAGCGAGCCTAAGTGTCTAAAGAAAGTTTGAGGAGCCCAGATGTATCAGTGGCAGGATGGAGAATTGGCCTCAGGCTTGGAGGACAGCCATGGGCAGGAGCCTGGGCAGTGAAGCCTTGGCGTTTGCAATCTGTGGAGGTATTGGTGTCTGAAGTTCAGTTATGGCAGTGGTGGCAAAGGCAACCAAGGAGTCTGTAGGTGGCAGCGTCAATCCAGGCATCCAGAAAAGAGCATTCTCATCCTGTGGCAGTGGCAGGAGTCTGTTCCCAGTGCAATGATGATTGCTGTGGTATCACTGGTTGCCCTTTGGGGACTCCAGTGGCCGCAGTGAGGAGTTCTGTTAGCGGTGATGGTTAAAGCTTGGGACAGCAGGCCTCAGAGTCAGAGGTCGAATGGAGGCTGTGATGGCCTCTGCAGTGGCTCCTCCAGGCAACTGGTATTGCTCTTGGTAGGGCCTGCCTGATCAGGAAGCAAGGGACAGGAGCTGGTGGTACCCAGACACCTGCTGAGGACTTTATGCTGCCCATTCCAGCAATGCCTGGCATTGGCCTTGAGTCCACCAGGCTGTTCACCTAATCCTTGAGTTCACCCTGCCCCTCCCTGAGTTACAGCCTCTGAGGGATGAGTAGGCTTGCTGCCAGCTGGGGCAACCTTGGGAGAAGACACCCACCCTCCCCAGCTACATCTCCCCTGGGCTGTGGTAGCAGAGTGCAGAGGTGGGAGGTGGGGGGGCCTAGAAAATCCTCACCCTCCAAGTGCATCCTTGGGGTGGGACAAGGGTGGAGGGCACAGGTGGCAGTGGGAGTCTAAGGGCAACGAGTTCTCTGTCTTGGTCTTCTGCCACCCACAGCCACAGAAATGCACTTTGGGGGTGAAGATGTCCTAGGACCTCTGCTTTCTGCACCCACAGTTCATACAAGATGTGTCTGGGGATGGTGAGGTTCTCTCCCAAGACCGCCCCAACCTAGCAGACAGCCTAGTTCCTCAGTGGAGAGGCTATATCAGGGGATGGGGTGAGCAGACACACAGTGGGCACATGGTCAGAGCTAGATATGGCAGCTGTGGGCAGCATAAGGTCCTTGGCAGCTGCCTGGGTACCACCGCCTCCCGCGTGCTTCTTCCTGAACAGGCCAGTCAACCAGGAGCAAGATCAGGGCCTGGAGCCTCCACCACAGAGGCCTTCCCAGCTACTGGTTACCTTCTCACTCTGACATCCACTTTCCCATGCCCTTGCTGCCATGCCAGCCTGGAGCTCCTCACTGCAGCCAACCAGACTCCCCACATGGCTACTGGATGCCACCTTCACTGCCCTGCAGCCAGAACCCCAGTTACTTCTGCAGGATGAAGATGCTCACTGCTGGACACTGCCTGTTGTTGTTGCCTCTGCTTCTGAACTCTGATAGTGCCACCACCATTGTGCAGCACTCAAACTTCCAAACTCCAGATGGACTCCAATGCCCACCAAGGCCCCAATGTCTTTGCACTTTATCCCACACCTGATGCCCAACCCCTATACTGAGGTTAGACCCCTGATGCAGCTGCATGTTGTCCCGCCCCTGCCAGACTCTGGAGCTCCACCCAGCTGCCACCAGACTTTAACATGAATATTCGACAGTGACACTCAGTACTGGGGCCAACTTCATTGCAACTGCAGCCAGACCCTTGTCACTATTGCAGATGAAAACACTCATGACTGGATGCATCTGTTGTTACAACCACTGTTTCTGGATTCTCCCACTGTCACCGTCACCATGAGTAGGAAGCAAGGAACTCCCAAATCACAGCTGCATGCTGACACCACCACAGTCACCCCCACCCCACGCCAATACTCAACTCCTGACTTTTGATGCCTGATGCCCTATGCCCAAAACAGCTGGATGCTGCTCTTGCCACCATATCCCACCATTTCTTATGGTGCCATTGCAGTGAATTGACCCCAAGGATGCTTCTCTGCTCAAGATGTATAAGACCTTGGAATCTGATCATTCTGCATTATAGTCACCTCACCAAGTTTCACTGCATGATGCCTCCCTTTGGTCACCCCAGGACCAGCCACCAGTCCTCAGTACCCTTGAGGAGATGTGGCCCTAACTCAGGGAACTCATCCAAATAAACAAGTGAGCACTTTATTTATTTATCTATTTATTTATTTTTGATTGGTTGTTCAAAACATTACAAAGCTCTTGTCATATCATATTTCATACATTAGATTCAAGTGGGTTATGAACTCCCATTTCTACTCCAAATACAGATTGCAGAATCACATTGGTTACACATCCACATTTTTACATAATGCAATATTAGTAACTGTTGTATTCTGCTACCTTTCCTATAAATAAGTGCTGGAGTCCTCACAGCAGGCAGTGGGTGGGGCTAGGTGGGTCCAGCTCACTGGTGAGAGGGTGGGGTTAGAGCCTGGGAGCTGCTGGCCAGGTCAAGACCTGATCCTGTAGGGCAAGATAGAGAGGGATCTCTGGATGCTCTGGGAGTTTAGCCCTGGAAGAACCTTCTGGTCCTTTCTCTTGAACTTTCTATGGTGTCTCCTTCCCTTACTCCTCCACTCTTCCTGAGGAGGCTCTGTGTCCTGGACATAGGGTCATCTGGGCACAGGGTCTCTGGGCAGTGGTGTGAGGCCCCAGTACATTGCAGCAGGCTGGGGACAGCCAGACTGGACATACCTGGACTTGTAGGGAAAATAGCCTATTGGGAAAATACCCTCCTAGATCTACCAAATTTAGCCTAACACTGGCTTCTTCCAAGAGATTACCAAGAAAGGAAAAAGATAAGTAAGCAAATTTGTCTGGCTAAGGGGTAGTGTGAGGTGAAATAAAGACTTCAGAATGGGTAGAGCTGGATTTAAATCCCTCTTAACTAGGTGACTTTGACCAGGGTGCAGAACTAGGTATAACCTTGGGTTTGCATCTGGTAAAGTAAAGTTGGTGAGGAGGATAAGCAGGGGTAAAATTAAGCTGTTGAGCAGTACCTAAACTTTGAGAGCCAGGAAGGCATTTGACATGATTTCCATGCAGAAATATATTCTGAGATTAAAGTCAACCCACTTAGAGGTGCACCTTTGGAAGGCAACTGACCTGTGAGCAGGCGGTTGAATTTACTTCATTTTTTAGATGAAATAATAATATATGGAAGATCATAAGCCAATGTTTTTCAGGCTTATGAAATTATAGGCTGTTTTCAAATATGTTTAAAGTTACATTGAGTTAAGTCTACTTTGTTCAAGCCTCCTGGGATATCCCCCACCTCTTGTTACACCCCCACATAGAACACTATCTACAATCCCTTACTCTTTTTAGAGTGTCACCAAATATGTCAATACATGTATATACACATGCAGAGATATACATTAGGTAATACTTTGTTCCTTTTAGCCTGCTTTGGAACCTCCTGAAAATAAAATCTCTTATTCTTATGTACATTGTTTTGCAGCTTTCCCTCCTTAATATGTACCCCTTAAGCTGAGCATCAGGAAGAAGGTAACACCAGAGGAACTCAAAGATCTGAAAGACACCAACCACTGAACCTTCAAGAAGAGGAGGAAGCTTAGCTGCCAATAAGCAACTCAGTGGATATTGAACATTATCTTCCACTTGGTGTGTGTGTGTGTGTGTGTGTGTGTGTGTGTGTATAGTACATATGGTGCTCCAAGCTGCCATCTCATCCTTTGAAAGAGAGCTACCTTTCCTGGCAGCAATATAAATTATAAATTCAGGGTCCAAAACAATAGAGGCAGGAGGTCAGGAAACTATTAGGCCACAGCCCTCCACATCTACTAGAATGTATCCTCACTTCCCTAGTTCTAAACTTTTCAATGGCATCTCCCACATGTGAGCTCCTGAGCATTACCTAGTACCAGAACCCCCAGCACAGCTATCCTTCCCCTCCCCTCTGAGATTATCTATTTTATTTTTTTTTGAGGCTAATTCTTATGGCATTGTAAGTCTTTTTAGTGGTATTCTTTTATGTTGACCTAAAAGTGCTTAATCTATCACCAGACTGTGCCACCACCAGTACTGAGTAGCTGCTGATGGAGCCCATGAAGAACTCATAGGTGCTGTGAGGGAGGATGCAAACAGGCCATCCAGGAGGAGGTGAGATAGATGCCCCTGTTATGGAGCAGAAGGGACTGCCTAATGAGTGTTGAAGATTTTAGGCCATTATAACGCATACTATGATCTATTTTAACTGTCATGTGGCACTATAAATCCCACTCATATAAGATAAAAATCTTAATATCTACATTCTTATTTCTCCACAGATCATGGCTCATCATCCTCTTATTCTTCAAGACACAATATCGAAGTTAGAACCGTTAATGACTCAGTAATGGTCTGTATTGTTTAAATAAAAAGAAGAGTCTTACGTTTTGCACTTCAAATAAAAAGCTGTGCATCTTACACTACTATGTCACACTGAGAATGCAAAGGAAAGGTTCAAGAAGGAAATTAAACTGCTGCTCCAGGGCATATGTAAATGACTAGAAAGCAAAAACAGCCTTATTGCGGATCTGGAAAAACTTTTTATATTCTGAAGAAAAGAAGAAACAACCCATGTTCTATGAAGATGAAGCCAAATCCAGATAAGGCCATCACTTTAGATTGTTATACTGACAAGAGAAGTGAGAAAGCTGCAGAAGAAGTTTGAAGGTGCCAGAATTTGGCCCATTATGTTTTTGGCAAGAGGCCCCTCTCCATAAAATAAAAGTGCAAGGCAAAGAAACAAGTGCTGATGCATTAGCCCTTGCAAGTCTTCTAGAAGGTCTTGCTAAGCTATTCGATGAAGATGTGTGGTGATTTAGGTCGTCGGTGTCCCCAGAAGCTCATGGGTGAGCCAATACAAGGATTATCAGTGAAATGATTCAGTTCTGAGAGCTTTAACCCAATCAATGGTTTATTCCACCGACGGATATGAACAGGCACCATGCATAAAAGGGCATATGCTGGACCCTTCCCAAGCCTGGAGGTATAGGTGGCACCTGCAAAGGCATCTAGTGGCTGTGAAAGAAGTCTGGTTTCTGGGAATGAAGCATATAGAAGCCAACCTCAGCGTTCCACAGCAGGATTTCACATTGGAGGTTCCCAGTGGCCAGGAGCAGTGTCAGCATCCATCTGTGGGGAGAATGTCAAACAGTGAGCCTAGGTGTCTTAAGGCAGTTTGAGGAGCCCAGATGTATCAGTAGCAGCATGGAGAATTGGACTCAGGCTTGGAGGACAGCCATGGGCAGGAGCCTGGGCAGTGAAGCCTTGGCGTTTGCAATCTGTGGAGGTATTGGTGTCTGAAGTTCAGTTATGGCAGCGGTGGCAAAGGCAACCAAGGAGTCTGTAGGTGGCAACGTCAAGCCAGGCATCCAGAGAGGAGCATTCTCATCCTGTGGCAGTGGCAGGAGTCTGGTCCCAGTGCAGTGATGGTGGCTGTGGCATCACTAGTGGCCCTGTAGGGACTCCAGTGGCCGCAGTGTTGAGCTCTGTTAGCGGTGATGGTGAAATTTTGGGACAGCAGGCCTCAGAGTCAGAGGATGACTAGAGGCTGTGATGGCCTCTGTAGTGGCTCCTCCAGGCAACTGGTATTGCTCCTTGTGGGGCCTGCCTTCTCATGAAGCAAGGCGCAGGAGCTGCTGGCATATGGTGGCAAGAGCAGCATCCATCTTGCCACACCTGCTGAGGACCTTATGCTGCCCATTCCAGCAATGCCTGGCATTGGCCTTGAGTCCACCAGGCTGCTCACTTAATCCTTGAGTTCACCCTGCCCCTCCTTGAGTTGCAGCCTCTGAGGGATGAGTAGGCCTGCTGCCAGCTGGGGCAACCTTGGGAGAAGACACCCACCCTCCCCAGCTACATCTCCCCTGGGCTGTGGTAGCAGAGTGCAGAGGTGGGAGGTGGGGGGGCCTAGAAAATCCTCACCCTCCAAGTGCATCCCTGGGGCAGGACAAGGGTGGAGGGCACAGGTGGCAGTGGGAGTCTAAAGGCAACGAGTTCTCTGTCTTGGTCTTCTGCACCCCCAGCCACAGAAATGCACTTTGGGGTGATGCTGTCCTAGGACCTCTGCTTTCTGCACCCACAGTCCATGCAGGATGTGTCTGGGGATGGTGAGGTTCTCTCCTAAGACCGCCCCAACCTGGCAGACAGCCTAGTTCTTCAGTAGAGAGGCTATATCAGGTGATGGGGTGAGCAGACATCCAGTGGGCACATGGCCAGAGCGAGACATGGCAGCTGTGGGCAGCATAAGGTCCTGGGCTGCTGCCTGGGTACCACCGCCTCCCACGTGCTTCTTCCTGAGCAGGCCAGGCCACCAGGAGCAAGATCAGGGCCTGGAGTCTCCACCACAGAGAACATCCCAGCTACTGGTTACCTTCTCACTCTGACACCCACTATCCCATGCCCTTGCTGCCATGCCAGCCTGGAGCTGTTTGCTGCAGCCAACCAGACTCCCCACATGGCCACTGGATGCCACCTTCACTGCCCTGCAGCTGGACCCCAGTTACTTCTGCAGGATGAAGATGCTTACTGCTGGACACTGTCTGTTGTTGCTGCTTCTGCTTCTCAACTCTTATGATGCCACCACCATTGTGCAGCACTCAAACTTCCAAACTCCAGATGGACTCCAACACTGCCCACCCCACACCTTGTGCCTGACCCCTATACTGAGGCTGGACCCCTGATGCAGCTGCATGTTGCTCCTGCCCCTGCCAGACTCTGGAGCTCCACCCAGCTGCCACCAGAGTTTAATATGGATAATAGACAGTGACACTCAGTACTGGGGCCAACTTCATTGCAACTGCAGGCAGACCCTTGTCACTATGGCAGATGAAAACACTCATGGCTGGATTCATCTGTTGTTACAACCACTGTTTCTGGATTCTTCCACTGTCACCGCCACCATGAGTAGGAAGCAAGGAACTCCCAAATCACAGCTGCATGCTGACACCACCACAGTCAACTCCACCCCACGCCAATACTCAACTCCTGACTTTTGATGCCTGATGCCTTATGCCCAAAAGAGCTGGATGCTGCTCTTGCCACCATATGCCACCATTTCATGATGGTGCCATTGCAGTGAATTGACCCCAAGGATGCTTCTCTGCTCAAGATGTATAGGAGCTGGGAAACTGATCATTCTCCATTACAGTCACCTCACCAAATTCCACTGCATGCTGCCTGCCTTTTGTCACCCCAGGACCAGCCACCAGTTTTCAGGACCCTTGAGGAGTTGTGGCTCTAACTCAGGGAACTCATCCAAATAAACAAGTGAGCACTTTAAATAAATGCTGCAGTCCTCACAGCAGGCAGTGGGTGGGGCTAGGTGGGTCCAGCTCACTGGTGAGAGGGTGGGGTTAGAGCCTGGGAGCTGCTGGCCAGGTCTAGACCTGATCCTGTAGGGCAAGATAGAGAGGGATCTCTGGATGCTCTGGGAGTCTAGCCCTGGAAGAACCTTCTGGTCCTTTCTCTTGAACTTTCTATGGTGTCTCCTTCCCTTACTCCTCCACTCTTCCCTGAGGAGACTCTAATGTCCTGGACATAGGGTCATCTGGGCACAGGGTCTCTGGGCAGTGGTGTGAGGCCCCAGTACATTGCAGCAGGCTGGGGACAGCCAGACTGGACATACCTGGACTTGTAGGGAAAATAGCCTATTGGGAAAATACCCTCCTAGATCTACCAAATTTAGCCTAACACTGGCTTCTTCCAAGAGATTACCAAGAAAGGAAAAAGATAAGTAAGCAAATTTGTCTGGCTAAGGGGTAGTGTGAGGTGAAGTAAAGACTTCAGAATGGGTAGAGCTGGATTTAAATCCCTTTTAACTGGGTGACCTTGACCAGGGTGCAGAACTAGGTACAACCTTGGGTTTGCATCTGGTAAAGTAAAGTTGGTGAGGAGGATAAGCCAGGGGTAAAATTAAGCTGTTGAGCAGTACCTAAACTTTGAGAGCCAGGAAGGCATTTGACATGATTTCCATGCAGAAATATATTCTGAGATTAAAGTCAACCCACTTAGAGGTGCACCTTTGGAAGGCAACTGACCTGTGAGCAGGTGGTTGAATTTACATTTTTTAGATGAAATAATAATATATGAAAGATCATAAGCCATTGTTGGGTCAGGCTTGTGAAATTATAGGCTGTTTTCAAATTTGTTTAAAGTTACATTGAGTTAACTTTACATAGTTCAAGCCTCCTGGGATATCCCCCCTCTTGTCACACCCCCACATAGAGCACTATCTACAATCCCTTACTCTTTTTAGAGTGTCACCAAATATGTCGATACATGTATGTACACATGCAGAGATATACATTAGGTAATACTTTGTTCCTTTTAGCCTGCTTTGGAATCTCCTGAAAATAAAGTCTCTTATTCTTACGTACATTCTTTTGCAGCTTTCCCTCCTTAATATGTACCCCTTAAGCTGAGCATCAGGAAGAAGGAAACACCAGAGAAACTCAAAGATCCGAAGGACACCAACCCTGCTCAAGTCACTCTGGAAGCTGACTAGCCTGAATGTGCCCAAAGCTTGAGGAAACATCAGCCCTGCTTCAGCCACTCTGGGTTGGATGTACAAGGTGAAAGATATACTAAGCAAAAGGAAAATGGACTGTTTCACTCCTTAAGACAGCTCTTATACTGTCATTGCCACCCCTTACTTCTGTCATACACAGAGTCCTTTGTTTTGTCTTGACTCTAGGACTGATAGCAATCAAACACATAGTTAATAATATCAGAAGACAAACACATGTACCAGTTCAATCCTGAAAGGGCATTGCAGTTGAAATCCAAGCTCACTATTTGGAGGATGCTTTCCTTTTCTTGGTGGATTCAAAAGCTTAATTGACATAGCATGGATTATGCTATGAACTTGTTTGTTGTTTTCATGTTTGTTTCCTCTTTACATTAAAACTAGTGGTTCTACAATAGAAGCAGGTTTTTTTTTTTAAAAAAAAAGAGAGAAACAACAACTATGATATTACATTATATAAAGCTTTAAGCCAAGAAGATAATAATGTCCTTTGACTTACAGGATTAAATACTGAGCATCAAAGGGGGTAATGCTGCAGTTCCCAAAAGACTCCCTCCTTAATTGTAACACACAAGTCTCACTCCTAATCAAGGAGAGATTATTTTAAGAAGTCAGCAAAATTTCCAGAGCACTCATTGTGCTTTGTGCTCCTTTTTGTTGTAAAGGCCAGGTTTCTCTTTCTTGGAAGAGTTAGGCCTGCAGGGCTGGGGTTGTGTCTCAGTGAGAGAGCACTTGCCTAGCACATGTGAGGCCTGGTGTTCAATTCTCAGCACCACATAAAAATAAAGGTATTGTGCTCCTCTACAACCTAAAAAAAAGTCTCCAATCAAGTTTGTTGATGTGTGAAATTTCTGTTTTCTGTGTAAAAAATTGTGAAACCTCTGTCCAACCTATGAATGTGGTACAAAATTAAGTTATATTAAACATTGTGCTGTGTAACCACCCTCTAAAATCTTAGAGAATTTCCAGACCTGGGGTCCAGAGCTTGTTTGGTGTTAGCCCCTCTGGATCGCTGCAGCTTAAATAAATCTGCTTCTTCCAAATTCCTCAGGTGTCCAGATTCATCTTTCCTGCATCAGTGCCTGCTTGAAATGCTAGAATGTCCTAATTGTTGAAGGGCCTGAAGAGACAGTCTCTCAGACTCTGTCACAGTATGAATTCTAGGAAAAGTAATTCATCATAATGAAACTAAATTCAGGTTTCATTATAGGGACTTCCTGGATGTAATATCAAAGTTGCATGATAAAACTTGTATACGTCTATTGAGTTGCCATAATATACTCCCTAAAGATATATAAATGATATATTTGAAAAAAAATTAAATCTGGGGGCAAATATGTTTTGTGAGAAATCTAAAGCCATGCTTGCATTTGGTGTTGTTTTAAATACTATGCTGTAATAATATTAGATTTTATTATTACATTTTTAAATCTGAAAAAGACATCAGAATTTTGTACCATAATATTGTCAAAAAGGGAAAATTTTATTGATTAGAACATACGCTTTCCTGTTTTTAGAGCTAACAGTTGAATTAAAGTTTTGCACCAGACACCAAGTTCATCAGAACCTCAGTCTGGTGAAACCACATCTTGGTGCCTGCCCAGGCCAGTGCCCATGTGTGCCTGGCTCTTTGCCACCCAATAGATATGAGCCCTGAACAAGGGTGGTGGGACCTGAAGTCCAACCCCCTTAGTGCTTATGTTTGGGCCACTTGCACAGCTGTGCTCTGCTTTAATTTCTTCTCTGTGAGGACTTGTGTCCAATCTGCACATGGGGCTGTTGAAGATCAGTGAAGAACTTCACCAAGTTTTAGGAAGCCCGGTTGCTGTACAGCGTGAGGAGGGACATCCTGCCAAAGGTAGCTCTGTGACTGACCCCTACCCTCTACCTGCTTTCCTTCATGGTCTTTGTGGAAGGCAGGGGGATTTTGTTCATCTGCCATGCGACCTGCCAGCTCCAAGGCAAAGGGACTCTCCTCTGACCTCTACCTGCCAAACCAAAGAAGGCCATTGTCAGTTCTCTCAGTGGGTGAGAGCTGTTAGATTGCAGTTAGTAGTGAGCACTGAAATGCAAACCAATAACAGCCAATGTCATGGGTTTTCTTTATGTTGCTCTTAAGGCTTTCTTTAAATTACTTTTAAGGCAAGTGGGTAGACAGATAATGCAGAAAAACAACAGGTACACAAATAATCAGAACAAAGAGAGTCAATTAAGAAATACACCAAGAAAGATTAATGGGGCTATTACTAACTCTTGTCAGGGTCAATTGGGGTCATTGCGAAGCTAGAATTTATGGTCATAAGGGTCTCAATGAATTTCAGAAGAGACATTTTCTTAGCATTACAGGAGAAAAAACTTAAGTTCTTTCTGGTCATTGACCCCAATACCCACAGTAACATAGTATTTACTTGTAAATGAAGCCCCCCCCCCACTTAATATGATGGCCAATATGTCAGTTCTGGAGAAGAACAACTAAGTAAAACCTCTACCCCTTGACATGAAGGAGTTGAACACCTGATTGTCAAAAAGTGATGAATGTGGACCCAGTTATCAGGGCAACCATAAAATACCAATGAATTTGGAGACAGCACTCTTTCCTTCATTGTTCTCTGCTGGGAGTGAACCACTGTTTGGAGAATGCTCTTTGTTTGAGCCTTACTTTATTTTTACTTTAAGAAACAGTTATCTTGCATTATCTTTGGTTTCTGACTTCAAATTTTCTTTCTTTGGAACACAATACCTGAGGTTTGGAGTTTCAACTCCCCACTCTCCAGCGACATCAAGTGCCTTGAATCAGATTGACAGCCATCTACAGGAAGGAATTAAAACTTAACCTTATTCCTCTCCCAGCTTTGGTTGAGATTATGTCTAACTTAGCCTCTGATATCTTACAGTTTGCTTTAGTTTCTCTGTCTACACTTTCCTCTCCTGAAACCTCTTCCATATGTCACACCCATGCTTTGTCTAATGTCATTTATGTTGTCACTGTTCATCTTTTTTTTCCCTCTTAATAACAGTGACATTTTTTTTTCCTGCTGACATATAGATGTACACTTTCTCTTGCTTTTTGTGGCATTCTTTTGAGCAAGGCCATCAGAGAGGCAATGAGGCTCCACTGTTATGGCTGTTGCCGTATGGTGTCCCCCTGTCTCTCTTCAGTAAAGGGCATCACACCACCATTTTTATAGGTTACTTCCAGAATCTGGAGGGCAATGAGTTAACCACCTTTATCTACTTACAAATCTTCTCATGGGGAACTAGTTGAAGATCCCTCATAGCTAAGAAATATATTCTCAGTTGGTATCTTTTCTTCACCAAAGTGGTAGTCATGGTCCTTATTCTATAGTGTCTTTGCATGGACCCCATGTCCCCTCCCATTTATTATTCCAAAGGAAAGCCAAGGAATACAATGATACTTGCTCTTTTCTATGTCAGTAATCCTGTTGTTATTTTTGGAATATGTTTCCAATAGAGTGACACAAAAACTCTTGCTCCCCTCCCCCACTTTTCAATATCATGCCCATCCTACTCTGATGAGGTCTTTCTAGTCAAATGAGTCAAAACATTACTGGCCTAGGGACCCCCAAACCACACCTTCCTTCCTCTCAACAATGTACCTAACACTCATCTGTCAATATCAAATTCTCCCACTCTCCTCTGTACCCACCATTACCTGCTCCCATTCCTGCAACCCTATTTCCCTCATCATGAGTCTGTCCCTATTTAGCCTACTACCAGTTTATACACATTACAAGAGGAAAATGGAGAATACTGACTGGTAAGAATGAAGGTACCTTTTTCTATGCAAGATCTAAAACAGGACCAACAGGATTTAGGAAGATTTGCTGATGACCCTGATAAATATATAGAGGGATTCAAACTCAGGCCTTGAGTTTGGAGAGATATAACAATAATTTTGAGTCAAACTCTAACAGAGACCTCAGTTTGCTAAGGTTTGGAGGATGATTTATATTTTCCTAACACTTTATACCTTGTGGGCCCTTCTGCTGTTCAAACTGAGCATCCTCATTGGAGTTATGATGAATCACTTTGAAGGTGATACAGAGATCACCTGATCATTTGTCTCAAGGCAGCACTTAAAAATAATAGGATGAAACCGATTCTATGACATTGGCTCAATTGATCAGGGGTTGGGACCTAAGAAAGGAGAAAAGAGGGCCAAGAGACCAATACAGTTATTGACTGCAGCTCTTCATGGCCACCCTCTTTTCTTCCCCACAGAACCCTTGAGCCTCTGTGGGTGTCTGTCATCATTACAGAAAGTGAGGGCACTAGAAGAAAATCTGCCCAGTTAAGGGCAGGCTTCCAAAGACTTCTTGCCCTGTATGTGGCAGGAGAAGCCACTGGAAGGTGAAGCACATGCCTGAACCCCTGTGGCTGGGGAGGCTCAGGCAGGAAGATTGTAAGTACAAAGCCAGCCTCAGCAAAGTAGCAAGGCCCCAAGCAATTCAGGAAGACCCTGTCTTTGAATAAAATATAAAAATGACTTGGGAAGTTGCTTAGTGGTGAGTTTCCCCTGACTTCAGTCTCTGGTAACCCCTACCATAGAAACCAGATTTGCATTCCCCAAAAGATGCTCTGTCCTCACCACCCTTGCCATGAAGACAAGTTTTTAGTTGGGGGTTTTCTAGCACTTTCTGGTGGAGGAAATTTCTGGTTTTTGGAACAGCTCAATGTATCTAATATTTCTCTGTCTCTTGGTATATCAATTTTATGGTGATAGTTGTATCTTGTTGTTTTTCTCATAGGGCATTTGCCTCTAAATGATTTCCTCTATTTTAGATATTGAGGCCCCCTGGATAGAGCTTAACTCATAATCAAGAGCATTTCACTGACAGCAAGTATGGGAGATACCTACCCTTTTCAGCTGAAAGTAGGTATTAGTCACCCTTGTCCCAGATATGATTTAGGGTCTTGAACCTTGGCAGGGGGTATTAGGTAGCAGTTAGTAGTGACCAGTGAAATGCAAACCAATAACATGGCAAGGTCATGGGTTTCCTTTAAAGTTACTTTTATGGTTTTCGTTACGTTACTTTTAAGGCAAATGGGTAAACAGATAACTTACAGAAAAACAACAGGTGTGGAAACCTTAAAGAATAAACAGAGAAAAGAGGGCCAAACAAGAAATACATCCAAAAAGAAAGATTAACAGGGGCGATTCTAACTCTTGACAGGGTCAATTGGGGTCATTGTAAAGCTAGAAATTATGGTCATATATGTCCCAATATATTTCAGAAGAAAAATTTTCTCAGTAGTGCAGGGGCTGTAAGGTGAATTCTGCCTTGTCATTAACCTGAATATTCATATTAACAGAAAACTGACTTGTAGATGAAGTCCTCTGAACAAGAAGGCCACCATGACAGTTCTGGAGAGGACCAACTAAGGTCAAAACTCCACCACCCAACGCGAAGGAGGAGAACACCGTATTGGCAAAGAGTGCTGAAGGTAGACCCAGTTCTCAAGGCAACCACAAAACACCCAAAAATTCAGAGATAGCACTGTTTCCTGTTGTTCTTTGCTGGGAGTGCTCTTTGTTTGAGTCTTAATTTAGTTTTACTACTAATAAAATTCTCTTTTCTGGTTTTCAGTGACTGACTCAAAGTCTTATTTCTTCAGAACAGAAGAACTGGGGTTCGGAGCTTTAGACCCCCCCCCCCCCGCCCCAGTCTCATACGACAGGAGAGACTCCTGGCCATCTTTGGCCAGGAGAGTCCCCAGTAGGAAATAGGAGATTTGTGGTGATGCTGAGATAGCTTTTCTTGAAAAGGTGGGGAGCTCCGCCCTGAGCTATCAGAAGTCTCCACGAGTTGGGTTCCACTGAGCAGCCTGGTTCCCAGCACAGCTGAGGTGTGGGGAGGGGCCAGCTGTGTAAGCATTTTCACTCCAGGGTTCTGGCTACCTTATCTCTAAGCAGGCCAGCACCTGGATGTGTGACAGTGAATCCCTGAATCTCCCAAACAGAAACCTCTTGAGATATGCCCATCTTGGGAAAAGAGAAACAGTTGTTGGCCAGTTGGTGGTGTTTCCTCTGTCCCTCATGGGCAGTGTTTTGCAATAGATTGTCTTGCCTGGCTTCTCTATGCATATAGGAATAGTTTATACCCCATAGGGTTGCAGGGGTCAGGTAGCCCAGTCCACAGGATTGCGGGGTGCCCATAACAACCAAATCTTTTTAGGAGAAGGATCCCAGTCCAGTCTCAGACAGGAGTGAACATCAAAGGAGATTTGCAGTGCCTTTTCTTCATGGTGCCCATAGGCCCACTCTCAATTCTGTATCCAGGCCTCTCACACCTACCCTTTCCCCATGAATATAGATGCTTCCTGTGTCTCCTCCCTTCCCTTCCCCTCTAACCTCCCTCCAATGTTACAAGTCATCCAGGATAGCCTCACATTAAGACACAGAATGCACACAAGCCAGACATAGCACAACTGTCCATCAACAGAATCAGGATGCATAGCTTATGAGACTCTCAGGCACAAAGTTTAATGCAGGAACAGTGAGTAAACAGGCTACATACAACCAGAAGATGACTCACAAAATACTGAGTGGAAAGAACAAAATGTGCTCTATGTTCCCATCCTTAAGACCTTCAAAACCAGGAGACATACAATTACTCTTAGGGGTGTGAGGACATGGTAATGACAAAATCCAGGGCCAAGGCCACCTTAGGGATGTAGCAAGGAGGTCAGGAATAATATGTGTGTGATTCTAAGGTGCTGGGGATGCTGTACGTCCTGACTGGGGAGATGGGTGTCAGCCCACTCATGCTATAATTCATCAATCTCCACAGATACATTTCATGTACTTTGCATATGTGTTTTATTTCACAAAGATCACACAAAAATAAGCCACCCCACCTTTAGGCCTGTGTTGGTCTTCTCAGGGCACTGACCCTGTCATGTCTTGCTCAGATGGTCTTAGTGGGGAAGACAGGGTGGGGAGCTGCCAGGACCAGAGGACAAACAACTCAGGTGGCCCTGAGCCAAGGAACCTTCTAATACCACTTTCCTTCCTTCCCCTGGGGTTTCCTCCTGCCCTCTGCACTGCCATACATTTGCTCCATACCCGCTGTGTTCTGTTGTGTTGACCTGGGAACCTGGCTTCCTGACTCTGTCAGGCCTGCCTGGAGTGGCATTTTCTGACCAAGTTATGTTTCTTATAAAGGATTGGCTCTGGTGAAGCAAACACCCCACCATCCATGATTACTGGAATCTCTGGATTGGTATTTTAGTGTGAATTTACTCACTTACTTAAAGCTGACTATGTATGAATATATCAGTTATATAATGATGGGAACTCCATCTCCATGTCAGGCCCCTCATTAGGTATACAAGGTCAGAATACTTGTCCTTTTGGAGAGGACAGGTATGAGAAGAAAGATTCATGTGATGAATGCTGCAGAGCAGTCTGGGGGCCTGTGAGAGCCATCACTGAGCACAGCAGAAAAGGGATCCCTAAAGAAGTGATATTTAGCTGGGCACAATGGCAAACATCTATAATCCCAGTGGCTATAGAAGCTGAGGCAGGAGGATGGTGAGTTTAAAGCCAGCCTCAGAAATGATAAGACACTAAACAACTCAGTGAGATCCTGTCTCTAAATAAAATACAAAATAGGGCAGAAGATGTGGCTCAGTGGTTGAGTGCCCCTGAGTTTAATCCCTGGTGAAAAAAAGTGATGTTTATAGGAAATCAATAAACCTTAAATTATACTACAAGTGATAGTAACAAAAACAACATGGTATTGGCACCAATACAGACATATAGATTAATGGTACAGAATAGATGGCACAAAGACAAACCCACATAAATTCAGTTATCTCATACTAGACTAAGTTGCCAAAAACATATATTGGAGAAATGATAGTGTTTTCAACAAATGGTGCTGGGAAAATGGAAATCCATATGTAGCAAAATGAAATTAAACACGTTTCTTACCCTGTGAGAAACTCAACTCAAAGTGAACCAAGAATTTAGACACTAGAAGAGAGAACCTGTGCCTAATAGAAGAAAAAGTAGGCTCAATTCTTCACCACTTTGGCTTAGGAGCTGACTTCCTTAACAAGATTCCTAAAGCATGAGAAGTAAAATCAATAATAAATAAATGGGTTGGAATTAAACTGAAAAGTTTCTTAATAGCAAAGGATACAATCATTAAGATGAAGAGAGAGTCTACAGAATGTGAGAAAATAGTTATCATATGCATAATCTCCAGGATATATAAAGAACTCAAAAAAATTTACACCTAAAAACCAAATAATCCAGTCAATATATGGGCAAAGGAAATGAACAGACATGTCAGAGAAGAATAAATCTAATCAACAAATATATGAAAAAATGTTCAACATCTCTAGAGATTAGAGAAATGCAAATCAAAATTCCTCTAAGATTTTATCTCACTCCAGTCAGACTGGCAACTATCAAGGATATCAGCAACAATAAATTTTGTTGAGGATGTGGGGGAAAAGGTACACTCATACAGTGCATGTGGGGCTGGAAATTGGTGCAACCATATGGAAAGCAGTATGAATATTCTTCAGAAAAAAAATGGAATGGAACCACCTTTTGACCCAGTTATCTCACTTCTTGGTTTATATCCAAAGTAACACAGCAACATCAAAGTTTACAGCCGTTCAATTCGCAATATCTAAACTATGGAACCAAACTAGGTGCCTTTCAACAGATGAATAGATAAAGAAAATGTGGTATATATACGTGATGGAATATTACTGAGCCATAAAGAACGAAATGATGAAATTTGCTGGTAAATGGATACAGCTGGACAACAGTATGCTAAGTGATATAAGCCAATCCCAAAGAACCAAAGGCCAAACATTTTCTCTGATATGTAGATTCAAATTCACAGTAAGGGAAGGTGTCTAGGGAAGAATTAAGACACTTTAAGTTAGATACAGGGGAATAAAGGAGGATGGGGTACAGAAGTAGGTGGGTTAGGAGAATAAATCACACATTATTACCTCATGTGTAAATATGAAAACACAACCACTGTAATTTTATGTCATATATAGTCAGAAGAATGAGAAGTTATACTCCATTATATATGAAATGTCAAAATCCATTCTACTCTCATATGTAACTAATTAGAACAAACAAAAAGGCAATATATTTGAACACGATAAAAAAAAAAGAAGGATTAGTTGGTCTTTTTTCTAGAGAGTCCACTATCTGTACAGGAAGGGGAGGCCTGGTAAACATGTTGCTGGTAGGATTTCAAATACAGCTGCCAAACTGAGGGCTGAAAGCAGTGCCTAGGCCTGCAGGGTTTGCAGAGTCATTGAAAATTGAGTGGAGTCCTTTAGGTATTTACTGCCAGTGTCCATTCTCTACACCAGCCCCTAATATACACCATGGCCAATCAGAGTTCCATGTGTGGCATAGATAGCATTTTGTATTATTGAGAGACTTGTTTATTTTCTAACTTTTGAAATACCATACATATAATTTTTTTCAAAATTGCTAAATCAAGATGATTAGAATTCATTACCTAATTCATTACCTAATAATGAAAATGGTAAAATCAGAAACACACACACACACACACACACACACACACACACACACACAAATATATATATAGTTGATTCAATGAAAACACAATGGGGATAATTCCCTGCCCAGAAACCGTGCCTTTTGTCTACCTCTTCTTCAATCCCAGTGTGCTCTTGCATATTAAATCCTTTCTCCCTTCCAATATCCTCCTGTCTTTATCTATTTTCTGATCTTTGGGCCCTCTAGTACCCAACTCCAGGCACATCAGGACCAGGAGAACCACTAGGGAGGAATCTGTCCTTGGCCACCCCTCCTTCTCCCAAAGAAGCCACCCTAAACTTTCTCCTCATCTTCTTACAACCTCTATTGTCTGCAGAGGCTAGGAAAAGACAAGAGTCTGCTTGGAGGCCTTGACCTTCTGATCCTCAGAGCATCCTGCCTGTGCAGACCTGGCTCTGCAGACATGCCATCTCTGCAGCAACCCAGCAATCTACTCAGAAATTCCCCACCTTTGGTTAATGATCATTGGCTGAAGATTTGATATTCCTTAGGTTTTTCACAAGAGGTCCCACATGTTGATTTTGCACCGGCACACACAAATTCTGCAGCCAGCCCTTTACACATGTCCACATCCCAACGGTACAAGCCAGTGAAGGCAACATCTCTGATCTGTGAGTAGCAACCTCATTTCTAGCTAGGAAGACACACTGCCTTAAATTACAGGAAGGTACAGGGAAAAAAGAGCTCATTCTTTTGTTTCTATGAAATACACAGTCTTATGTGCAATTTCATGTTTCTTCCTAGGTAATAACTTAGAAGGGAACCCTTGGGAACAGAATACAGAAATATCAAATTATGGGCCTATTAACTGTGCCTCATCATTTCTTAATGGCTTACAGTGAAGGCTGCTCTCAATTTCGGTGGCCCCCAGTTACAAGTAGGGAGCATGGGCAGCATAAATATGACATGGAGCCCTGGGGAGGCACAGGGAGAAGTGATGAAGTGATCCCAGTCTGAGTTTTGAAGCCCCAACTGCCACCCAGCTCTCCCCAGGATGGAAGATCTTCTTAACAGCTTGGGGGATTAGGGGAATCGAACTTGTGGTCCTAGCTTAGCCCTGAGTGACGTGAAAATCTGTCTTACCAATTCATCACATTGGAAGATTTTTACTTCTTTCAAAGTTCTTGAGATAGACAAAAAGTCCCCATTAAGCCTGAAACACCAGCTTTTAAGTTACCTTTTTGCATTCTGCTTTGTGAAAATTAATATATTTCCAGTATGATCAAATCAATAAAAAACAAAGCAATGGGAATTAGATATTTGCTAGTCACAACTATTTTCCTTCAATCCAAGATCCATCACTGCTTGTCTTCAGTGTTGAAAATACTGAAATTCAGCAGTGTAAAGATTTCTGTTCACAGTGGGAGTCGCTAGCTGAGGAATGATGCTCTGAGTTCACTGCTGGGAGTTTATAGTATGTAACTATCTGAGGAGGGATATTCATCATTACAGGGAGTTCCATGAGCAGCTCAGCAAAAGGGCCTAGGGAGAGTTACCTCCCCACTCCAGTCCTATCATTGTATAAAAGCCATACCCAACTTCCTTTTCAGAAGACTAATAGGATATTGGAATAAGACAGTGCTCTAGTTTCAGTAATATTTCCATTTTTTTATCTTAGAAAAACATCAATTTAATCAGTAGAACCTATTTTGAGACACTCAATTCAATGACTTTTTAAGTTTGATAGCATTAAGAATGATATTTGTTATCTATTTCATTTATGGGGAACATTCAGAAAGTTTTTTTACAAAAATGTTCCACTGTTTCCTTCCAAATTAATCGTTTAGATTTCTAGACACTTAACATAAACCAATTTCTAATTCTAATTGCCTTAGCTCTTGTATAATTATGGGCCTTTCTCCTCTATTATATTCATCACAGTTGGCCTTGTTTCTCAGTAGGATTTTAACTGTGTTACAAAAATTTTCTTAAATGCTTTGACATTTTTCATGAGATAGGCACAAATTGCAAACCTAAATCAATTACCATATAATCCAAGCAAATTATTTCCTAGTATAGTTATATTTGCAACTAATGTCTGCTCCCTGCCCAAATATCACTATCTTTAGAGGAGTAAAAGGAAACAAAGTTCTTATATGTTGTTTCCTGAGTCTATTCAAAGAATCCTCTGAAGTGGAAAGAGCAACCTGTGTGTTTCACATAAACCATGAACTCAAAACTTCTGCTGATGATGGTGCAGTTAACATGGTATCATACTTGGAACATCAACCCAATAAAATGGCTAAGAGAGATGAAATAATTTCATCCTTTGCAGAAAAAGTGGCAAAAGATTTCCATGTTTCCAATCTGCCAGGTTCTGTTTATTACCTCTCCAAATATACATTTGTTCAAGATACAATCCGTAGATGATAAATGTCTGATTCTTTTCAATTATCAGTGGCACTACTTGGAATGAACCCATTGGGCACATTTAGTTACATAAGCTTTTCAACATCTGAAAAGGAAATTGCAAGACAATACTTTGTTCTTTGCAGTTCTTTGCAGGCTGCAAAGGTCTTGGGTCAAATCAGTGGTAATATTTTGAGTAGAAAGCACAGTTGATTTGGACCCCATCTTCTCAACACAGACCTATATATCTGTCAACATACATCCAACTTCCCACTCAATTGCCTCCTGTGGAATATGTGGTATAATAAGCAATCCCAAATATCAGAGTCATATTTCTGAATTTCTTTTGAGTATATATTGTTTTTTTCTTTGATTTTGTATCTCTGTTGCTAGTCAACATTCTCCCATGTGCAATAACAAATGATTAAAACTTTGCTAAGAATCTATTTCAGATATCCAAAAGTAAAAAATTAAATCAAACAAACAAAGTACAAACTGTGGTTTTCAACATCACATCAGGTCTTTCTTCCTTTGCAGCTCAAAGGTAATAGAGTTGGACTGTGATTTATTTGGTTCTTGGTGACTATTCTGGCCCACAAGGTAAGCCAGTTTATGGGTATTGTGGCAAGGAGCGGGAACTCAGATGATGCCCTTTAGAAGAGAAAAAAATATATACTTTACATCTCAAACTTACATTTACATTCTCTAACTTTACACTGTCATAGATATCAATTCAAAGGTTGAAAGTTGCTCAATTTTGAACAACACATTTTAGAGATCTGAAGGCAAATCAGTAACAAAATACTCACTGGCAAATTGTACTTCATGTGGTACAGTTTGTAAGTTAAACTCTGTCCTGTATCCAGGTCCAAGCAGATGGTGTCATAGAAAACATCAATAATGAGCAGAACTAAAAGTACCATATTTTGAAGACTGATTCACAATGAAAAGTCATAACTTGAATTACAGAACATGGGGGTGTCAGCTTATTTCAGAGAAGAAATATGGTAATCCTAGTATCAGATGAAAATTTTTCATTTGCTGATTTACAGAAATCTGATTTATAGACAGATTTATAAGCCTGTCTAATTAACAATGATTTGATAAAGCGAATCTATAAAGGACAATTAAGTGCAGGCAGAAAATAAGTCTCCTGAGATTGAGACTTGAAATGTAAGTACTGATGCTTAGGAAAAGAAATAGAATTGGCATATTTGCATGGCAATTAGAAATTAGATGCAAAAATTCAAAGATGAGGCTTGTTGTTTCTCCTTAAGAAATGGTGGAATACACTCAAACTCAGTAAATGACATCACTAGTAACATTAATCTATTTTCATTTGTTGTAAATACAGAATTTTATTTTTACATGTAGAGTCTTGTGTAATGCATTGGTTATTCTGCTTGTGCTTTTTAAAATCGTTCTTTCCTACATTTGACCATATTGATCCAGGTTTCTGCCCTTCCTTAATGCTACTTCATTTCTTCCCTTCTATTGATATATATCATATTTTATTTCCCATTGTGATTTCACACAACTCAATTATGCAAATAAAACATCTAAGTGTAAACTTAACCAGAATCTTTTTTTTTCCCCAATAACTGGGGACCTTAAAATGTTTTAACTTTATAGCCCTTTCCTGTGTAAATGTTATTATACTATCAGAGACCTACCTTGTTTGTTTTTTTTAAACACACTCACAACCACAGGAATGAGACTCTTTTCAAACATGAGTGTTTTCATTTCAATTTCAAACATGAGTATTCATTCCAAAGCTCAGAGACTGTCTTTGATTATTATTCCTTCCCACATTTTTTATACAGAAACTTTTATTTGATATACAACAAGTCTTATTTTGACTTACAATTTCCTGAATGCTTTTTTTTTCTTATGTTCTATATCTTTATGGATTACCATTGCATTACAGATATTTTAATGTATTTTCTATTTAACCATTTTCTTTCTGTGTAAACTGCTCTTTGGTACTTCCTCCAATTTTTCTTCATTTTTGTAAAGTTTATCATTATTAATTATCCAAATTTAAATTGATGTTTTAATTCAGCATTTCTTATTTACTTTTCTAATGACTTTTATTCCTTTAATAGTCTTCCCCAGGTCTAGGGCTGTAGCTCAGTGGCAGATCCCTTACCTAGCATGTGTGAGGCACTGGGTTTGATCCTTAGCACCACATATAAATATGAAAATAAAATAGAGACATGCCGCAAATCTTCAACTACAAAAAATAATCTTCCACTATAAGCATATTTTATTTATTTATTTTTTAATATTAATTTTAATTTTAATTTTTTAGATGGACACAATATTTTATTTTTACATGGTACTGAGAATCAAACCCAGTACCTCACACATGCTAGGCAAGTGCACTACCACTTGAGCCACATCCCCAGCCCTATGCATATTTTAATATGGAGTTTTTGCAACCATTTCATTTTCTAAGAATTTTGGATGTCTCATCCTGTTGTCATAATGCATCATTTGTCCAGGTTCTTATAGGATAAGTGTCATAATAGAAACTGTTTTTTTAAATATTGTTCCCTTTAAAAGCAGAAAAATGTTTTTAAAAACAGAAAACCCCTTAAGACTATTACATAAATAAGCATTTTGATAAGGCATATTTCATATTAATTTTGTGATGCTCCAAGCTATCAAACACATAATTTGCTACTTTCATATTTATGCTTAAAGGCATTTTAGGGCCACAGTAAAATTAACCTTTATTTTTACAGACACAAATATTTGATTAAGAAAGTTAACCACAAGACCAATCATAATTTCTAAATCCTAATGAAGAGTCCCTGGTCATGATTGAAAAACATATAGACCAAATTAGTCGTCAAGGTTCAGAAAATGTTTCTAAGGTGAAGTTATTGGGATTAAGTGATTAGGCCAAGGTGAACTGAGAATGTTGTAGATTCAGATGTCAAAATAAAACTGTCTCATCACTGCTCCCTGGTTAACACCATGTCAATAACAGTTCCTGGAGATGGATTTCCAAGACGATTATTATTTTCAACAAGAACGACGACAAAAAAAAATAACTTAAATTTATTCATTTCTTCCCTGTAATGAAAGTTAGCTTGATATTTTAAAAATTAGGATAAGATGTTTACTGAATCTCATCTCAGAAGGATTCAGAGTGCTAGAACATCACACATTTAGCACCTGTTTAAAAGCTTGAAGACATTGACACCCATCCATACAGCACAGTTTATAGTCTTGATTGCATGTACCAAAGTTGGGGAGTAGGAGGAGGAGTCTCTTCAGAGCCACTCATATCCTATGAGAAGGGACCTTTCCTCTCAACCTCAGGAAGAGTCCTGCTGTCTCTCCTGGG
The DNA here is from genome assembly GCF_048772815.1 of Callospermophilus lateralis. NCBI lineage: Eukaryota > Metazoa > Chordata > Mammalia > Rodentia > Sciuridae > Callospermophilus > Callospermophilus lateralis. The sequence continues at coordinate 110,857,639 of NC_135305.1, read as the reverse complement.
CAGCAAGCCCTACAAACAGATGAGGCTGAGGAGAAAGCTGGGAGGGAACCCCAGCCCAGAGACTTAAAAACTCTGGGATCAAAGTAGTGATATCTGCGAAACACTGACAGTGTGTTCATGGACATCTGTGAATCTCTAAGGCTTAAAAGAGCTCCACACAGCACTCCATGAAAGGAAAAGGGAAAAGATATTGCCATGACACTCCAATATGTACCATGACTCAGGGTAAACCACAAAGTCAAAGGGTTGAGGCTGTTATCTACCCACCAAGCCACAGAAGTCTACAAGCTCCTTCTTTCTCTTCACATGTCACTTAGGGTTTTTTCTTCTCCCCGAGAACAGATTTTTCACAGTACAGCCTACATCATCTAAACAGAACAGCTTACATCATCTAAATGTATGTATTCACCTGTGTGTGCAATCATGGTCAAGCACAGCTTGAACCGGACCACCTCCCACTCTATCCTATTAGACCACAATAGATTGTGGTGCATGTGGTACGCTTCTAAACCAGGAACTCAAGGCACTTGAAGGGAACCTGGAAACATGTAAGTAAACCTCAACTTGGGACAAACTGCCCTCTGCTATTTTTTACAATATCAGGGTTCACCTTACTGTAGCTTTCAGGACAGTTTCACTCACAGACTCCAAATTCAGACTAGTCCAGAGGTCTCTTTCATTTATTTATTTATTTTAGTCTAGGGGTTCTCAATGACAATACCATTGAAATTTGAGACAGATAATCCTTGGTGGTGTGTGTGATTGTATCATTGTGTTGTGTGGGGGGTATTTTGGATCATTTCTGTTCTCTACCTACTGGACTACATGCCAGCATACCACCATCCCAGTGTGTCAACAAAAATGTATTTTCAGTCACGAACAAATTGTCTCTGTGGGCATTGTCTCCACTTGTGGAGGACTATGGATGTACAGTTGGTACACCGACCCCAGGGCTGACCTTGCAAACAGCTCTTCAATCTATCCACAATCTCCTTTCCCAGTTCCTGGAAGGTACATTCAGAGTACCACCTATTTGCAGAAAAAAATAAATTAGGTGGAATCTTAAAATTTCAGAATCATTTGGATTCTGAATTAATCCATGACAAAAAATATGTACATGAGTGTACATGTGTATTTATACACACATACATATTCACAGCAGTAGCCAAAGAATCCAACTAAGGATCAATTCTTTCACATATGTACTTTGATCAAGGTATCAGTCTCTTCTGATATCTTAAGCATTTTAGAAGGGTTTTTGAATACACACAAATAAGAACTGTTAAAATTACTACAAATTATTGATGTTGTCAACATGCATGACTACTGTAGTTTCACCTCCTGGGGAATGGAACCAACTGAAAACGCTGTTACCAGAGATTCTTCCTTTGGGGTCAGTACCTTAGGCAAGGGCTCATCCATGATAATCATATGAGGGAGCATCTTGCTTTGCAAGAGTGACAGCTACTATGACAAGTACAACATGTCCAAAAAATCATAAAATGTCTCAAGTTTTTATCCCCTGAATGTTTACTTCAGAGTTAGCACACCTGACCATTGACACTATGTGCTGTATTTATTTGTCTGCCTCTTTATCAAAATTTAAACTTCATGAGATACCTTATTCAGCATTTGGTTCTATGTGTTCATTGCTGAACCTAGAAAACACTTCAGAGTGTCCATTCAGTGCGTGGTGATGCTGTTGTCCCATTATTGCAACATTGTTTTCTAATTTCAAAGAAAAAAAAGCTGTACCAAATAATTTTACTGTTTTCAAGTAGAGAATAGGGAATATTATGCCTTCTGTGGAAATGGAAGATAGATTTTCCCTAAAGAACACTCTGGAGTTATCCTCAATTGGGCCACAAACATCAAAGGGGAGGGGCATCTATGAGGGCCATTTATTAAATACTTAAGGACTACAAACTCATTTTTAGGTGTGGTGTGGTTTTCACTCTAAGGATGAGGAAAAGTAGCTCCAGGAGAAAAGGAAAGGTGTGAAAATGGAGGCACATCTTCATTTATGGGTAGATTGCATAGAAAGGCCTAAAGAAGCCAAAATTCTATACCTACAGGCCTCTAGAAGAACAAATACTTGATGTGCCCTGGCTGGTTGGAAGATGGGAGAGGTGTGTGGAAAGGAACATGGACAATATCGAAGAGCTGAGATGGGTCTGCAGCTGACAGAGAGCAAAGCATTGGGACCTGTGTGCTACTTCCATAAGGAAATAGCTTCTGCCACACCCAGAAGAGCCTGGAAGAGAACCACAAGCCTCTAGAAGAGATTGTGGCTTGCCTGACATCTTCATTTCTATTTCATGATGTCCTGAGAGCCCTGTGGTAACAATGTCTCACACAAAGAACTACACAAAAGCAGGAGTTGTCAGCTGCTACTTTTGCACTCTGTCAGAAAAGAAAAAAAAGCACAGCAACAACAAAATCAAACATGAACCCAATCATTCCTGCAAAATATTTTTGAAGTAGAGAGTATAACTTTGCCAGAAATTTGGGACAGTTCATGGCTAAGAACTACTTGAATAAACCCCAAACAAATATGAATCAGGTCCACCTCTTCTGTTTGGTACCCAGGCAGCTGACAACTAAATGTCTGCCAAGGCTTACTTACTTGGTTAATCCCTCATCCATGCTTGCCACAAATCCTGCTATTGACTTCCACTGATTAACAATATCATAGAAACAATCAATACTAATGAACGTTGTTTTTCTAATTTTTTTCAGAAAAAAGTAAATTCAGAACAGAAATATGAAAAAAACTTAATTTTATTAGATTAAAAAGTAGACTTTTAAACTTCATTATGCACAAATAGAAGAGAAGTTAATGAAATTCCTACATACCTATCTCCACCTTCAAGAAAGCTCCTCCCATCTTGCAAATCATCTGCTAGGCAACCTTTGTGGCCACAGTCAGTAATGACCAGGTTCTGTCCATGGGATGTACTACCACACACTGGATTTGAGTCAGGCATTGAACACATAAATATATATATATATATATATATATTTTATTTCATCGTACCTGTTTTTCCCACCATTGGACAGTATACAAACCACCTGGAAAGTAAGCAGACATCAATATCTTTAAGACAGAGTAACGATAAGAGAACTGAGAACCATCTCAAGGTGGAACACTGATAAACTAGTGTCTATTAAGTGACTGTTGGATTCTAAGAAAGCAGAAGGTGTAGAATCACATTCCATCCCATAACTATGAGGGGGTGAAAGAAAAAAGCTATAAGATTGGCTACTTGGCAATGTGCAACCAATGTTTAAGTGTGCAAAATTCTTTGTGCCAATGACTCAATTTCTAGGAAGTTAGTGTGAAGTTAACCTGGATAGTTTGAAAGTATTGACAGGATACCAGGATTAGGACAGTCACCATTTGCAGGATGACCTTTATATGTAGGGCACTTGCTAAATACTTGTCTTGACCCAATTTATTCTTTTAGAGACCCACTAATAAGTACTATTGTCCCAATTTGAACTCTGGGCAAACAATCTTGGGAGTTCACAGAAACCACCTGACTTACAAGGAGCCCCACATTACACATGACCTCCAGCAGGACACTAAGCTGTTAGGAAGTTGGGCTCCCACTTGGTCTGTTCCTGATTTAATGAGAAAGAAATAAAAAACACATTTTTTTTTACCATAAGGGTAACTACAGGAAGTTTTTGGAAACATATTTTCTTATCATATTATAAACTTAATTATATGTTAAGTGAATTTTTCTTCCTTTCACTAGAAAGGATGTAAAATTTCAACTCTATTGTCTAAATTGATCAAGATTAATAATTTTCCTGCTACTCATCACATTAAACATCATATTTTTTTTAGAAAAGTTAACTTTTTCAGGTTTTAAATTATTGGCACACAGTAGCTTGTGGCGTTTTTTTAAAGTTTCATAATAATGAATTCTACTTGACACTCATATTCTTTTTCTCTTCCATCTTGACAATGTCAAATGCAATATTTTCAAAAAACTAGCCTTCAATTTGCTGCTTTCCGTACTGAGGATCAAACCCAGTAGGTTATACTACAGCCTCGACCTCAGCCTTTTGTATTTTAAGACAGGGTCTTGCCGAATTGCCCTGGTGGCCTACAGAGTTGTGATGCATAGCACTTTCATGCTCTTTCAGTTTGAAGTTGTCTTTCCATTGGGTAGTTGAAAGTAATCTCTAATATAGCTGTTCCTTGGAAGCCACCTAAGATTGCAGTTTTTTGAATAGCCTGGCCCTGTTGCCTCCTGAGAAGACAGAGCCAAGCTGGATCAAAGTACAAGATTTTGGGTGTTTAAGGTTCAACTCCATTTACCACCAGTAAAGAATCAAGGGCTAGGATAAGAGAGAATGGGGACTCAGAGAGATGATCTCAGCAAGTGAGGCTGTGATTTCCCAAGGTACCTCCCAATCCCAGTACATGTGGCTGGGAGAATTTAAAGAAACTGACACACCTCCTAGAGGAAGAAGTAGAGAAATTGAAGACCAGGACCTATCAAGGAAAGGCTGTTCAAGTTACAGTTTGAACATTCACCACATAGAACTAACCAGATTAATTACACTGAGTGCTGAAGATGACATTTGGCAACAGGAATTTTTAAGCTGATTGTGGATGTAAACACTGGTAGGTACAACTATTTTGGAAAACTGATTAATAGTATCTAATGACCTTGAACATTCTGCTCCCAGGTGTATCCCCCAAAAAACACATACTTGCGTGCATAGTAGACATGTGCAAAAGAGTATCTATAGTGGAGCTATGAGTAATAGCAAGACTAGAAACATCCCAAATGTACACCTACAATGGAACATGTTAAATTCACTACAATGAAATACTAAGCAAAGCAGTAAAGTGAATTCACTAAGGCTATGCCCAAAACTGAATTCAAAGATTGAGCAAAAGACAAAAAAGACTATGCAAATATGATTCTGAATAGAGAAAATTAAAAAAAAAAAACAAGCATCAATAAGGTTTGGTGACAGAAATGGGGGTGATATTATATTTGCAGGATAGTGACTGAGAGAAACAAACTAAACAAGTACAATGAAAGAACAATGGTATAATCCATTATATATTAAGAATTCATGTCTATGTAAGCAAATGAGAAAATAAAGCATGAAGAATCCTAAAAAAACTCCAATAAATACAAGAGGAAAGTTGGGAGAAAAAAGATCATCAGTTGGTAAGAACTGTTATAATTAGTAGCAATTACTTCATGCAAGAATCAATGCATGCTGAAAAATGGGCGAAACTTAAATGAGAAACAAAAATTTGCATACCCTTAAAGTATCTTCCCTTGAAAAACATCATAAGAAAAAAATCATAAGAGAAAAAAATATCCTCTCAACAAAGGGTCAAAATTAAAATACCTTTTATATCAACAGCATGTGCTTGCATATAAAATGGATTGAGAAAAACTCACAACCACATGTGTGGTATTCTGCAAGAATGCATGACTTGAATCTAATTAGGAGGAAATTCACATTGAGAGACTCTACAAAATAACTAGCTAGGGAGCTGGGGTTGTAGCTCAGAGGTAGGGCATGTGTGAGGCACTGGGCTTGATTCTCAGAACTGAATAAAAATACAGTAACTGTATTTTTGGGGTCCATCTCCAATAGAAAAATTAAAAGATATGTCTGTCATTAATAAAATTGTTAAACACATAACTGGTAATGACAGTGTAATTCCAAAATATCAAAGCCATAAAAGTCAAAGACAGACTGAAGATAATTTCCAAATGAAAAGAAGCAAAAGAAGGTGGAGCCAAGTAACAAAACAGACACCACCAGGGATGAACCTCCATTTGTAGAAATATTATTCCGAACAACTATCCACACATGGAAACAGCTTCAGGAATAGAAATTCAGTGGATTAGACAAAGGAGGTGGACAGGAAAGAGAGGGAGTTGGAATGGGAAAGACAGTGGAGTGAATATAACATAACTCTACTATGCTCATATATGAGTACACCACAGTGCATCTCACCACTGTAAACATCCTCAAGACTTAGATCCTACCTAGAGTAAAATATGTGTCATGTTTGTAGAAACATATTAAAATGGATTCAACTGTCATGTATAACTAAAGGGAATAAAAATTTAAAAAAAAATTAAAATTTTAACTTGGAACCAAATATATTTTTATAAACTGTTAAGTTTAATGTTCTTCTGTCTTACAACTAAATTCCTAAAATGCAAGCTATAAGATTTCGTGTATGTGTTTATACAGGTGTACATGGTGTATGTTGTCTTCCTTCTTTTTAAGGAATTCTTTTCAAATTAGCGTACAGATAAGTGAATAGTAACATAAATTACAACTGTTAAGATTAATTTACCTTTTAAACTTAAATGACTTAAATAAACATTTGATAAATCAGCTGAAAAAAAAAAACAAGCCAACTTCAGAAGAACTAAAAAAAAACCCCAGAGATCAGGGGAAATATTTGTAAATTACGTATAAGGAACTCAATAAACTAAACAAGAAACCTGATGGGAAAATGAACCAAAGACCTGAATAGACACATCCAAAAAGAAGACATACAAATGGCCAACATACATCTGTAAAAAAAATGCTCAGTGTTAGTAATCATCACGGAAATCATCACAGAAAGGCAGATGGAAGCCAAATGACAGCTAGGCTGGATGGTACAAGCTTGTTTCCCAGAAGCTCCAGAGGCTGAGATAAGTGGATTGCGAGTTCAAAGCCAGCCTCAGCAATGGTGAGGCACTAAGCAACTCAGTGAGACCATTTGCCTAAGTGAAATACAAAATAGGGCTAGGGATGTGTCTCAGTATTCAAGTGCCCCTGAGTTCAATACCCAGTAGCAAAAAACAAATCAAAACAAACAACAACAACAACAAAAATCCACATGAAGTATCACCTCACTGCAGTAAGAATGGCTGTGATCAAAAGTGTGGAGTAGGAAGCCGTGGCACACTGCTGGTGAGACTGTCAACTAGTACAGCCTATCATAGGAGACAGAGGGGAAGTTCCTGAAAACTCAAAGCAGGACTACCCTATGATCCTATGATCCCACTCTGGGTATATGTGTAAAGGAAACCAAGTCAGTTCATGAAAGAAGTATCTGTGCTCCTATGTTTACTCAGCACTATTCACAATAGCCAAGATAAGGCATCAACCAACACAGCCCAGAGATAAATGGAGAAAAAAGGTGGTTATACACATATGATGAATAGCACTCAGTATAAAAAGAAGGAAATATGGTCATTTGTGACACCATGGATGAAGCCAGAGGACAGTCCATTTAGTGAAATAAGCCAGGTATAGAAAGAAAAGCACCATATAAACCTCACTTGTGTATAATCTAAAATCGTCAATCTCAGAAGTGGAATGTAGGACAGTATGCACCACAAGTGGGGTTATTGGTGACAGAGAGCCTATAAGAGTATCAAATAACACATAATTATAGTTAGTGACGAGGAACAAGTTCAGGAAATCTAGTGTGCAGCATGGCAACTATAGTTAAAGGTGCATATTATATTCTTGGAAAAAAATGTCACGAGAGTGGATGTAAAGTGTTCTCACCACAAACACAACTATGTGAGGTAATGCTTGTGAATTAGCCAGATTTAGCCATTCCACAATGGATATATATACTTGAAAACATGTGGTAACCAATAAATATATATTTCTTTATATGATTTACCTTTTTTTCTAAAGAGCAGAGATATTTCATTTGAAAATGAATATGGCTCAGAAAAGGTGTTTCCCAGTGTAGCCTTCCAGAATTCCCTACAGGAACTAAGAGAATAAAGTCTAGGCTCCATGTAAAGGGAAGAAAAACACATTGGCTTCACAATTAAGAAAGCCTCCCAGGCCAAAGATCATCCTGGGGGCAAGAAGAGGATGCAAGATGAATTAAGGAAAAGTACTCAAGGAAGGGAGAAAGATGGGATCTTTCTGTAGCAATTCAGACACCAGATAATGACAACTTGGTCTAAGAAAATAGATGTAAGGAAAGATCGAGAATTCCATTAAGCAAGGAGAAGTACTGAAGCAGAAGAAATAGAATATGTACTTAGGTTATCACTGGGGATGAAAAGAGTGATGATTTCTATAACCCATTTTACAATAAATGTGTATGTGGTTTCACTTTTTAAAATAATTCCAAGTTCTCAAGCCTGAGAACATTAGCCTAAGATGATGATACTAAGGAAGCACTAAACCCTGACAATGTATATTTAGCTACACTACATGGACTTCAGTTTCTGCCACACTTTTGTTCTTGCCTCCTGTCCTCAAAGATCAGGCCCTGAAAACTCTTGCACTTGGGCTTCTGGCTAATCTGGTGGGTTTTCTTTGGGCTCAAAGCAAACCACTCTTTCTGCCTCCCATGGAAAGTCTGGTTCCCATACTCATGGCCTTTACCCTCATGGAATTCATAAGCCATCCACTGGCCCTTGGCCTTAGGGTCCTGTCCTAATGCTATACTGGAACTGAGAACTACTAAAAGAATACAAAACAAGGAAACTGAAATTCAGGAAGAAGCAAACAGGATCCAGATGAAGGGTAAAAAACCAATAGCAGTGGTGAGAACTGCCAACTACCTGGGTAAATCTAAACAGGAAATGATTATATAATGTAGTTATTATATTAGCAACTGCAGTTTTCAGACATAAAGAAATGACAAGGAAATAAAATGCTAGAGACTATCAACAGACATGTAGGGTAGGAGAGGGTGCTAAGTTATTCTGAGTCATTCCCTATATTGCTGGGGAGGTGCTGATTAATGCTTGACTTTGTTAGGTCTAGAATATATACTAAAAACTTAAGGGTAAATCACATCAGAATTAAAGTAGAAGGAAAAAAGATGTAAAGGGGGAAAAGAAGAAAAAATAAAATAGGATTGGTACAATGAAGTATCCAAAAAAATGTTAAGCTAAAACAGTAGACAGAATGAATAAAATCTTTAAAAATCCAAAAGTATCAATAACCAGTAAGTGCAAATGGGACTAAACACTCCAATTAAAAGATTCTCAAACTCGATGTAGGAAACTTCATTACATAAAATTTAACTATATTCTATTTATGAGGCACATATAGGACAAAAATAAGGGCACAGAAAACTCAAAATGAACATATAAATATATGTACCTAAGAAAGTTAGCAGACCTGCTTCAGTGGTAGAAAAAATGAGCAACCTCATCAACGTGATCACATATTGAGGGGGAAGTCTAGCTAACATTTAGTGATATCAAGATGGACTCATAAGGACAAAAGTTGAGGCCTCATTGGGAAGAAGATTCAAAGATCCTGGCTAGAATTAGGTCAACCTGTGGATCAGTCTGAGATTACTTTCTGTGGGACCTTGCCTGAGAGTTTACTCTCTTCAGTCACTTCTCATTCCCTGCCTGTCTTCTTCACTCTGTTTTCTCCTGAGATCATTTCCTCCTCAAATCACTCTTGTAGAAACTGTTACCTCAAAGTCATTCCAAGAGAGCCCACCATTGAGACAATGGTATGGAAGTGATCCTGTGAAGAAGATTCTAAGACTGGGATTGTGAATTGTATCTTTTTTCTGGTGGTGGATGATATGTTGACAACCACAGATCACCTGAGATAAACTGGCATGTAGTTGGAAAAGGATGAATCAGTTTGTGCAGTACCCAGTATTTAGAATATGTCGGAAAACAATAAAATTGGTCCCCTCTATGGAACTGGGATGAGAATTTGATAATTGAGACACCTTCCCAGGGTGTTCATGGTAAAAATAACAGAAGGAGAGGTAGAGGTGTTGGGTTCTAGTCCCGACCTTTTAACCACCTGTCAACTTATGTAAGTCACTTGGTTCCTGGGAAACTGAATTGTGTTAGATGTAAGAAGTGGGTTGATGATTTTTCTGGAATTTTTCACATTTTCTGTTCTGTCATTCTACTTTAGTTTTGAATTTCTTGCTACTTCCCTCTTTTTTGAATAGGAAGGTCCAAGAAATGATAAATTTCTGCTTCTAGTTGGTAGAATAGGAAAAGGTCACTGGAACAGATACTTGTAACTCAGACATGTGACAAATGAGTAAAGGTGCCAAATGTCCCAGGCCAATGCTGGTATCTAAATGCCTTTCTATTCAGCTTTGTGTAGACTGGTCTGACGTGGGTTTCTGTAGTCAGCCACAAAGTTTATATCACTTAGCCTCCAAGAGCAGTCCATCCAGCTGGCCTCTCACTCCTCTGAAAACACTCCTTTAAGAGCACCTCCTTTCTCACTCGGTGCTCCCCAAACCCAACTGACAAATGTCATAGGATGCAGAGCTCAGCCTAGACTGCTCTTGCCCGGAATTACACCCTTCTAATGCATTGTAAATGGCAGCTGGATGATGCAGAGGAAGACCAGAGTCCTTCCCCCAGCTCTGATATCTAGTTAGAACCCTGGATTTCAACATTCAATTTCCTGCTTGACATTCCTACTAATTTCAAACCAAATGTTACCCAACCAGGACTCTTGACTTCTTATTCCACACTCCCTCCGAATAGCTCCTCTTCCTTCCTTCTCAGATTAATAAATGGTACAAGCATCTATCCAGCTTCTCAAGCTTCTAAGACTTCCTCTCTTTTCCTCAGCTCTAATATGCAATACCCAGGAACATCCAGAACATGTACCCTCCACCTCTCATCATCTCCCTTTCAACACTTCACCCACTAAATGACATCTGTTAACTGGGTGACTGAAAATGTCTACTGATATCTTTATGTCTACATTGTCTGCTTACAATCTGACCCCTATACAGTAGCAAGGTTTGTTGTTGTTGTTGTTTTCACCCCATCTCCCAACAAATATTGGTGGCCCTTTATATTCCCCCTACTCAGGTTTTTGTTGTTCTTAGCCTAAGCCATACACGTTCCTAACCTCCCATCTGCTGTTCCTCTTTCTGGCTCCCTATCTTCATTCTATTCTCACTCAAATATCTTTTCCTCTGAGACCTTTGCTTCCTCCTCAGTCTAAAGCATCCTCAGTCTCCATCACACCATCCTGTTTTACTTCTATGCATAGAGATTATAATTACTAGATAATGTTCTTTGCTCTTGATATATTTATCCTGTTTTTCCACAAGCTTCTTAGGACCGCCCTCATGTCTATGTCCACTTCTTCAGACTCAGGGCCTAGAATGATGACTAAACCCCAGTGTAGCTCAGGAAACAGTCATTGGAACCTTAGTAACCGGGAAGTGACAGAGCCTTAGGGAGAAATTCTGTTTAATCTCCAGGCTCTGCAGAGGAGGGGATACAAAGTAGTAAAGGTTGTCCCAGCACCCCTGGAAATTGTAAGTACTCCTGTGTACTCCTGTCACTTAGTCATGCAGATTACCACCACTCCAAGTATTGCATAAAACATAAAATGGCAGAGTCACATGGATACTGAGAATGACCACAAAACTGACTCATATCTCCCTGAAGTGACAGGAATGCCCTTTTGGATGACAGGGTCAGGACCTGTCCTTCCCAGCTCTGCTGCCTCAGCATCAGGGTCTCAGGGCTTTTCAGCTCTTACCTTCTTGGCTGATTCTGGCTTGGTGGTAGCTCTTGCTAGTCTGGATTACCCAACTTGAGGTAAAGGGGGCATGGGAGCAGCTCGGCTTTGGAAATGGTTGGGGAGAGGTGCAGAGAACCCCAGACTGTGAGCAGGAACATCATCTCCTTTCCCTTTAGCCTGCATGGAAGGCCAGAAGGGCATTTCCTGGCACAACCTGGTTTCCCAGGGTATTCTGCTCATATTACTCACCTCTTCTCTATGGTCCATTTTTACCTTCTTCTTATTACTTCAAGAGCATGTGTTATAAGGCAGAAATAGTGCATTTCCTCCCTTCAAAATTAAGAATTTCTGATCAGTGAATGCTATGTTGGAGACTATCAATAGTCAGATTAGAGATTGGAGGAAAATATCTATAATATCAAATAACAATATGTCACAGATTTTAAGAACTGAACTTAGAGATGTTTGTCTCTCATTCTCTGCTATCCACAAATCACAGTTCTTGAAGGGGCAGGGAGGTATTATTTTCTTCATTCCTCTTGCACCTGTGGCTAGAGCTACTAGCAATAAGGCTTAGTGGAAGGAAATGCCTCATGCCCCTGTCATTTATTAAAGACTATTTAAGTACAGTCTAATGCATACTTCTTTGATTAAAAATGGTGAAAGCAATCTTTATTTTGCTTTCCAACCTTGAAATTTTCATGTTTTGTAAAATGCCTGATCATATACTTTGCCCATTTTTCCATTTTGGTTCTTCACAAGTCCTATTGACTTGGAAGAGTTCCTTATATATTGTTCCTTGATACCACAGGTATTTTTTTCACATCTATCATCTGACTGTAGATGCTCTCCAAGATAGGTAGACCTTGAACAGAAAGCCTTATTTTGATATAATCAAATGCATAATTTTGCATTATAATTTGTACTTTTGAGGTTTTACATAAGATATCCCTCCTACACTTAACCCCTTTTCAATTAACTTTATAGTTTAATCTTTCACATTTAAATATTTATTTTTAGTTTTCCTGTGCAGTGTGTAGTCTGGGTTCAGTTTGGTTTTCGTTTTTTCTTTATTTAAAAAATTTCTCTATAAAAACTTCCCCTACATAAACATTCCCTATTGATTTGTGGTTCCACTTTAATGTATACTAAGCTCCTGTCATACGAAAGTCTGTCTCAGATCTTCCTATTCTGAGATGCAGGCCTATTTGTTTATACTAACATCAAGACCACAACTTTTAACTACTTTAGATTTGTGGTACGCCCTATCTGGTAAAGTAAGTTCTTTTTACACTAATAGCCATTTCTTTAAAGAGATTTTTTTAAAACAACTGTTCTACCAATCAGAAAACAATGTGACAATATTCAAATAGAAAGTTGTTGTTTCGTGTTTTTGTTAAGTACCAACTATCATTTGTATAATATGGGGTTAAGCTGGTAAATGAATAATTGAGACATTCATTCAAAAAACATATATTAGATGCCTAATATTTGTTGGTTGGCATGTTATAGAGACTGAAGATTGAGTAATGAACAACAAACACAAAATTCTGTCTTCGTGAAACTTATGTTTTTAGTGATAGGAATCAGCAAGTCATCTTAATAATATCCCCTTCCCCACCCAGTGTCTGGGGAATGCTTTTCCCACCAGGGTCTTAGGTAAAAGCCCCTCTGGTTCCTGGAATAAATATTTCAGAATAAGAGAGCCAATCTTAACCTGAAAATAAATAAATGTTGTTCTTCCTGAGGTTTATAGTAAATCATGAATTCATACATGAGTTAATTTAATCAAGATTTTATGTGTTTAAAAGTCAATGTACTAAAAGGAAATAAAGAGAATGTAGTCACTGTTCTGACACTGATTAAAGAGCTATAGAAATAAAGATAAAATTATTGTTGCTATGAATCTTCTGAATAATAACATCTACTTATTTTCATTATATTTTTAATACTGAAAATGAAACTGTCCTTTAAAGAAAGCAGTCTGGTTCTAAAAGGAATCCAGACAATTTCAGATGTGCCCGCTCTTTGTAATCACAGGATGAAAGGTTAACACAGTAGCAACACATGAACATTTAGGGCCCTCAAGGGAAATGCACCTGTTCCGTTAAAGACTGCTTTGTGACTGGCTTCTCCCAGTCACTGAGTAATCACAAGGTGATTGAAGTTTTCATTCCACTACATCCTCCTCTTGGAGAAAGCTGAATGGACAGAGGAGCACCTGGCTGATTGCTCTTTTAGTTGGTTCAGAAATAGTCCCATAACTCCAAGGTCAGATATCCTCATTGGTCACAGCCACTGTAGGTATCAGAGAGCTGAACAGAGGTGTTAGATTTGCCACCCTCCCTAGGGGCTTGGGTTGGGGGATAACTAGGGGACAGGATCGGAAAATCAGAGCTGGGTAGATAGTAGTATAGCCTGGCTGATCTCTTCAGTATTTCCCAGAGGTGAGAACAGTGGCCAGTGTCACTGGGAAAGCCCCCCTCCAACCAAACACCTCCCTATGGAGAGCAGACTCTGGGAGTGTAAGGTTAAGTACAGTGGCACACACAAGCCACTTCCCCTCACCTGGAGGTTCCCAGAATGCCAGCTTTCCTCTCCCTTTACCAAAGGGGCTAAGAACCCAGCAACCAAGAGGGGCAGGCTGCCACCGTACAGCTGGGTGATATAAAGTATGCTGGATCTCTTTGGGCCTCAGTTTCCTCCTTGTAAAACAAGAAACATGTTCATGATTAACCTTCTAGGGCACAAACAGCAAAGAATGCAGTCACTTATACCATGTTCCCTTCTTCAAACATGGTGTCCAACCTCTTTCTCCAAGCCTGGCCACTGAGTCAATGCCTTGGACTGTCTTGTCTCCCCCAAACCCCATGATAAGACTGTGAGGATGGTGTGGCAAACTTGCTCATAGAAGGCTCAGTTGAGCATGGTAAGCTTGCACCAGATGCTACAAGATCAGAGCGGGACCACTACCAAATTTACTGAGCCTAAGTCTCTATAACATTGAGGGCCCTCTAGAAAACAGAAACAGGAGAAGGAGGAGAAGAACAGGAGGAGGACGAGGAGGAGGAGGAGGAGGAGGAAGAGGAGGAGGAAGTAGTAAAAGTAGCAGTAGTAGCAACAGCAGCAGCAGTTTGTCTGACTTTGCATCAAAAAATTTATTTGAAAGAAAACATTCACTTAATTATGAGGAAAAGCAAGTCCAAATTCTGCAGGGCATATCAGCAGACTGAGTCCCTAAAGAAGAGTTGATTTTGCAGTTTGAGTTTAAAGACAGTGTGCTGGCAAATTTCCTTCTGCCTTGGGGGACCTTAGTTTTCTCTCTTAGAACCTTCCTGATTGGCTAAGGCCCGCTCTCATAATGGAAGGTAATCACTTTTACTCAAAAGCCACTGATTTAAATGTCAATAACATGGGAAAAATATCTTCAAACTAGCATTCAGATGTTTTTGACCAAATACCTGGGTATTATAGCCTAGGTAAGTAGATACATAAACTTAATCTTCACAATAGCCATGATTGTTAAACATGTCATTAAGTAGCAGAGCAATAATTAAAAAGGTATGCCATCAAGTCAACTGTGACCTAACACTTTTCTGCCACTTCTAATTTATATTCATACTTATATTTAGGGAAATTTTTCTTTTTGTTGGGATTGGAGATTGGGCTCAGGGCCTTGCACATGCTAGGCAAGTGATCTATCACTGAGCTATAGCCAAGATATAGACAGATATTTCTTTTATACATTACTTTTTCACAAACATGGAAAAAAAAGAATCTAAGCAAAATCAATTGGTTAAGACTTCCTAGATTTTTCCAAGCTACCTCAGGGATGACTGCATCTCCCTGGTACCATGTACTTTGACTTTAGGAGCATGGAGCATAGATCAGGGGAGGCTGCTTGAATTGCCACTAAGATATTCTTCAAACCTTCTCCTACAAGCTGAGCAAGTGGTATTTTCCTGTTTAAGATAGGTTGGGTAGTCATATTTTTAATGTCTGTTATAAAATGAAACATGAATATGTTTTCTTGTAGAGACCTTCCTTCCTTGGGCTCCATAAAACTGCTGATTGTGACTAGAAATGCAGATTCATGGTCGCTTCTCACTGATGTATACTTGCTTCATTAATATCAAATCTAAGTGCCATGTATGTGTCTATATCTTTCTGCACACTCATGGCTCTTCTCTTGAATGCAGTGTAATTATAATCCTTCTGAAGATGTTTATACCCCCAAGTCAAACTCAACACAGGTGAAGTGATGACACCATGAAAAGTTCACACACACAGCTGTACTGACCAGTTGTGACCACATCCTGGACTTTGGCTATTGTGTGACCCATTATAAATTGAGGGATGATAAAATGTGGAAGAAGATGAATCTTGGAATCAATGAATTCTGGCACTGAGCTTTCATTAGTATTACCACAGACTTCCAAGGTGGCCCTGCCACCCCATTAAAGAACGTGCTCCCAACCCCGAGGCCAGAGTTCTGCGGTACTCCCGAGTCTCCCAGCCTTTCACCCTTGCTCATGTTTTGTTCCAGTCTGAAGGCCCTGTCAGACACAGAGCCCTTCTCATGGCTACACCTTCACTCAGGCATCTTTCTCTCCACAGAATGTAAAACTCCAAAAAGGGTCATATGATTTTATGAACCATGAGTGTTGTTGAGGGTCCTCTATGATTCACACACAGAAACTCATCCAGTAAGCATGAAACCACATTAAGAAAAGCAATGTTATCATCCATACATACCTAATACATGGTCTTATTATTGTATATGATGGCAAACTACTTATTTTAGCAGGCATTTCATTATTTAAATAAATGCCATATTCCTTATATATGGGTTGACCGCACAGCTCAGTTGTCCTGGGATAGTAAATTTTCAATGCTGCCCCGTTTTCTCTCAAAAATGGCCCATTTCAGAAAGTCCTAATCTATAAGTTCATCTATTTGTAAAGTCATGTTTTATTCACTGATATATCTCACAGTCCTTCAATTAATTTTTATGCTCAAAGGACTTATAATTAAGGATATTTAAGCTATATCTTTGAAAGTCTTTAGTAACTCTGTCATACCTAAAACTCTGCGGATTTCTTTAGTTTCATCAAATATCAAGTTCAGAGGCTCATCTCACAGAAAAACCCATGTCCTAAACACAAGTGCAGGAGAGAAAGGAATTTTTATTCAGTGGCCAAAGAATGGAGAAGAGAGAGTTTTGCTCACCAATCAGCTTAACTCCAGGAGGTTAGAGGGCTACAGATGTAAGAGGAATAAAGAGAGAGAAGGATGAATCAATGAAGGGGAGGGATGTCCCTGTCCTTTCTGGGAATAGGTGGAGAGCTTCCAGGAACTCAGATGCCACTGCTTTCCTTTCATGGTCTAGTGTTTCCAGTCACAGTGGCTGGGGGAGGGGTGTCTTTTAGTCTTTAAGAGGGATGGGGAGAGAGGGAGACTAACCAAGTCTAAGTCAAATTAACCTTATGATACAGGATACAGTTTTGGACAACTTTTCTACAATGACTAACATATTTCCTTTCATTGCTAAGTAGAATCTGACCCAAAGGTTGAGGCAACAAAGGAGACAAAATCAGTAAAATCATTCTAGTTGCCCATCAGATATCTTTGGCCCAAGCAAAGAGTCATTGTTTTCAGCAAAAGTGGCCTTCAGGTCCCTAAAGAGTGACCCAGATAGTCACTATCAATATAACCCACAGATCTGAGGTGTGATCTACAGCAAAGCAAGTAGGAGACTACTAATGGATTGCCCAGGTGTGTGACTCCAAAATTATGTATTTTGAAATCAATTAAGAGCATGTTTTATTTAGGGTTTTTCTTGGTAACAGTCACATGGAATTTAAAGCAGGGGAGTGATATTATCTAATTTACAGTTTTGAAAAGAACACTTTTGTACATAGCATGGCTTGTAGAGAGACAAGGCATGGCAGCTGTCTGCTGGGTCTGGGTAGTGGGTTTGGAATCAGCTTGACACCTTCATTAAGGGTGTTTGTGATGGAGATAGAAGGGTCCAGCTTTGGGATATGCCTGGAGGCAGAATCAATTTGATAATCATGACTAAGATTTTGGCCTAAGAAACTCAGTCAATGTGTGGGAGATTAATAATTGAGATGCAGAAGACTTGAAGAGGAAAAGGTTTGGAATGAAACCTTAAGCATCCCATTTTGGCCTTAGTTACACATTTGAAAATAAAAAATGGTCCTTGAATTAGCATTGAACAAGGTAAGAGAGTTGATAATATGTATCCCTATTTATTGAGACTTACCTTTAGTGTTTGGCTCAGTGATGCATGGTAAGGGGGTTATGGAAATAGAATGAATACTTGCTGTTCTTAAAATATGCATGGATTTGTTTGACACCGATTTAGACCCACTTGAGAAGTGTTTCACTGAGATTTCTCTGAAAGATAAGTCTGGAAAGTCTTATTGTCCAAAACACCTCTATCATCCTACCATGAACTCGGTGACCTTATTTTTCTGAACCCGAAATCTGATTCAGGATTTGAAAAGTGAGAGTTTTCTATAAGGGCAGTTTGGAAAAATACATGACATCAGAACTGTATGGAGATTCCTTGGAACACTGGGAATGGAACCTCCATTTGACCCAGCTATCCCACTCCTCAGTCTATACCCAAAGCACTTAAAAACACTTTTTGAAAATATGCTGCCATTTTCACAATTACTTCCTATTGAAGAATGAATGACATTTGCCTTTGAATTGGTTACCATTCATTACTAGCATGTACAAGTTAAGGTATCATAATTCCTCATTTTACATGCTCCAAATAAGTCCCCTCTCTCTCCGCCTTCTCTTTTTCTTTCTTTCTTAGACTCCTTGGCCCTGTTTTTAAGGCTTTCCAAATGATTAAATCAGGTCCACCCAGGATAATCTCCTAATTTAAAGTCAACTGATAGAGACTTGAAATACAGCCCGAGAATCCTTTCACAGCAACACCAAATTAATATTTAATTCAATAAATAGGGGGTTATAGACTAGACTTTTGGACACAACAATGTCCTGAGCTTTTTAGTATGGTAATAATAATACCTTACTGATAAGCTTGCTTGGGGAATTAAATGAATTAAGTCATGAGAAACACTTAGCACAGACAAGTGCTCAAGAAGACTTATTCTAAGCTTCCTTAAGCCAAGAAGAGCATCTGTCAAACTAGATGGTGTCTATTTTTCAGGGACAGAAGCTACACACACAAGACTAACATGCATATTAGGTATGAGAAACATCAGAATTTCTCAGTGGTGTTAGACTTTAGGGTTGGTTAACTTTGAGGCAAAAGCACCTGAAGGATGTGTGAGGTAGTGCTGATGTGCTTTGTTGCATGGAAGGAAGGTTTCAGGTTGTGAAAATTCATCAAATTTATGCATAGGTATGTCAGTTATATGCTTCAATGTTCAAAGTCAACTTTAAGGTACATGTATGTGTTTGTATTTATATACTCACACATTCCCACATATAGAACATATACATTTGAGCTCAGACAGACCACATTGAGGGCTGTAGGTTTATTTTATTTTTAATTTTTTTCTTTAAGTAGATACAATTTACATACCAAAAAATCCTTTTTAAGAATGTACAATGCAATTTCTTTTGTATATTCAAAGATCATGCAACTATCACCATTTCCATCTAGTTCCAGACCATTTTCTTCTCCCCCAAAAAGTGACCTTGTACCTATTATGTCACTCCCATTCTTCTAGCTTCAAAGCCCCTAACAAACACTAATCTACTTTCTGTCTATATGGATTAGTCTATTCTGGATGTTTCACACAAATGTGATCATACAAAATGTCAGGGCCAGTGGTTTCAAGATGTACTTTATGTGGCTTCCGATAAAGCAGACTAAAGATCTGCCACATAGTGGGAGTAAAAAAAAAATAAAAGGTTGCATAATTTTTTATATCACTGTTATGCCATTACGAATCACCATTTGGAGTGACAAGGTCATCTGTTTGTTGTATGTTGTATGGTGAAAAGAATGCAGGAAAAACTTACTCTACTTTTTAAAAAGATGGTAATTAGAAGAAATATAACAGATGAGATTGGGTGCATTCAAGGTGGTACTCTAAGATTTCATCTTCCTCCAGTCAGAATGGCAGCTCTTAAGAACACAAAAAACAACAAGTGTTGGTGAGGATGTGGGGAAAAAGGCACCTTCATTCATTGTTGGTGGGACTGCAAATTGGTGTAGCCAATCTGGAGAGCAGTAAGGAGATTCCTTGGAAAACTGGGAATGGAACCACCATTTGACCCAGCTATCCCATTCCTCAGTCTATACCCAAAGGACTTAAAAACAGCATACTACAGGGACACAGCCACTTCAGTGTTTATAGCAGCACAATTCACAATAGATAAATTATGGAACCAACCTAGATGCCCTTCAGTAAATGAATGGATAGGGAAACTTTGGTATATATACACAGCAGAACATTACTCAGCATTAAAAGAGAATAAAATCATGGCATTTGCAAGTAAATGGAAGAAGTTGGAGAATATAATGCTATGTGAAGCAAACAAATCCCCCCAAACCAAAGGCCCAATGTTTTCTTTGATATGAGGATGCTGGCTCATAATGGTGATTGGCAGGGGAGCATGGGAGGAATGGAGGAACTTTACATAGGGCAAAGGAGAGGGAGAGGAAAGGAGGGTTCAAAGAGGAAGAAATGATGGTGGAATGAGTTAGACATCATTACCCTAAATACATGTATGAGACTCAAATGGTGTGAAATACTTTGTGTACAGTGTCTTGAAAAAATCAAGTGTCTTGAAAAATTGTGCTCTATATGTGTAATATGAAATGAATTGCATCTGCCATCATGTCTAACAAATCAGAATAGAAAAAAATCTAAAGGTCTCCTGTTGAAACCTTATTTACCTCCTTTGGTGTTCTTAAACAAAAATTATTTAGTTTGTTTTATAAAAGTTTACAGAAGTTTCTTTTTTGACTTTAAAAAACATCAAAAGTTTCTTTTTTGACTTTAAAAAACATCAAAAAGAGGAAGAAAAATGGAGACTAATCATGAAGTAAAGCAAAAGCAGCACAATATGAGTGTCATGACAGGATTCCATAGACTCTTGGAATTGGAAGTCTCATGAGGAATTGAATCCCCTCTTTCTACAGATGAGATATCTTAAGCTCGGAGAGGATAAATGGCTCTCCTCATGTTAAAGAACTAGTGGATGCTGAATACATGTCATACTCAAGCACCTTATAAGAAGTTTGAACACTGATCCATGGTTTATCTTACTAGGGGTAAATGTGATATGTATTTAATGGGAGTTGATTATGGTTCAGTTCAGTCATGTCCATCTGTCCGTCCTTCCTTTCTTCCTTCCTTCCAAGAAATCACTGAACAAAGGCAAATAAATATGTATTGCAAGGTTTGCCGACAGACGTCACAGTCCAAGAAAAATGCAAATAGTTAAAACACAATACACCTGAATTAAGCTATCTACTGGCTAGAATAAGGAAACCTTCATTTTCTCATTTTCCCTTATGTGGGTAATAAATATATTTCCAGGGGTGGGAGGGTGGTCCTGCAGGGATCCTCATTTCACTTGTAGGCAGAGTCAAGGTATTTGAGTTCTGAAATATATTCCAAAAATTCAATAATATATGAAGCAGCCAGAGATGTTCATTTTATTAAGAATCTCTGTAAATGTCATTTTTCCTGAGCCAATACAGTTATGTGAAACTGGTGGGTAGTGTTTGGGGATTCCTTTGAATCACCAGTGGTCACAGCTCATTGCTCCAACACATATTTCTAATATAAGTTATGTTATGTGGTTTAAGCTAAAAAGGAAGTTTATTTTGGCTTTATTCCTTTACATGGGCAGGGAGAATTTTGATTTGCTATGTACCTCTGAGCTCTTGTAGATTTTCTCATCATCTTAACTGATAGTTTATTGAGATTAAGTGCTTTCTTATGTCAATGCATAGAAAGGACTTTTGTTTGTGTTTAAATTAAATTTAATTCAATTATCACGTTAGATAGATAGATGTTCTTGCCAGAGGAGAAGACAAAGGCTCACAGTCAGATGGAGGAGTAGTGAGAAAATAGAGAGGAAATGGAATATCGCTGTCCACAGAGGGAAGCTTCTCTCTCTCTCTCTCTCTCTCTCATTATATATCACACAAACAGACACACACACACACAGACATACACAAACACAAACCATAGCCATGCCCCAATGAACCACTTCCTCCAGACACACAAACACACACACATACAGACACACACACACACACACACACACACACACACACACACACACACAGGCCTCCAGTCACCACTCAGCTAATCCTTATCAGGGGATTAATTCATGATTGGTTTAAGACTCTCACAAACCAATCATTTCTCCTCTGAACCTTCCTGCATTGTCTCAAATGTGAGCTTTTCGGGGAGAGACACCTCACATCCAAACCATAACACTCTGTGGAGGAAACATTTCAGAAGATCATGGCTGAACAAGTGGAAGACCAGCAGAAACAGATTATAGATCTTGGGAAGATAAATAAATCTATTTTCTTAAATTCTTGACTATCTTTAAATATTTTCACTTTTCTGTTTCAGAGAAATCACTCTAACACCTGTCATTTGCCCTAGTTTTAAATAAGGATCAGATTTGCATGGTTTTAACTTGAGAGGTAGTGTGCACTGGATCTTCAGTATAGGGCTGTGGAATCAGGGAATTTGGGTTCTCCTCACAGCTGGATTTTCTAAACCTTCTGTGAACTGTAGATTCCTCTTCTGTCAGATGGAAAGGCATCAAATTGGTACTGTTCCACAGGGAGTGTGACTGAGAAACCTGACAAGATCAACCTGGAGGAGGAAAAGTTTATTTTGAGCTTATGGTTTCAGCAGCTCAATCAGCAGACACTATTGCTTGGCACCCAGCAGAACATCATGGCAGAAGGGTATGATGGAGAAAACTTCTCAGCTTATTGCAGCTGAAAAGCATAGAGGGGGTGAGAACCAGGAGCCAGGGATAAAATATAATTTTCAAATTCATGTCCCCAGTCATATACTTCCTTTAGATTGAAGTACATCATGAGAGATTGAATACTGACTTTGACAGTTCACAGACCCCACACAGCTCTCCACCCGCCTGTAGTTACCATCTAGTAATCCATTCATATTATTTCTCCAAATAGATTAAACCATTTATTAAGTTATACCCCTCATAATCTAAGCATTTCACTGCTGAGCACTTCTGCATTACCACATGAGCTTTCCAGAGACATCTCATATATATAAATCATATCAGGGAGGCTTGATTTTGGCTCGTTTCTTAAGAAATAAATTTGTTAAATGTTATTATCATGGTACCTAATAGGAACTCAATAATGGTCTGCTCTTATTGTTAATTTGTTTTATTATGCATAGTTTATACTTTGTATAGGATAAAAATAAGCACTTACAGGAATTTGTTTAAAAGTAAGCAAGCTTGAATTGTTATTTTGACCCCAACACAAACATCAGGAAAGGATGGCATATAGCATGGGTACAGGGCCACATGCTTTGAAAGGGAGGAGATGATATTCCTGGGAAGAAAAAGGAGATGAGATATTTGTGGCAGACATAAAGCAACCCTGGGATGCTCTCACCATCCTGTTAAGAGCTGCTGAAGGGAAGAAAGCCTCAGTGGTCTATTCTAGGTAGTGAAACCCAAAGGTTCAGGCATTTGTCAAAGAATAACCAGTGGTGCTAAGAAAGCAATTAGCACCTGTATTTGGGGCAGAGACTTGGCAGGGGACTTTGGAAGAAGCTCATGGCAGCCTGTAATTATGAAAATAAAAGTCTGATAGTATGAAAGACAGTGATTAGATTAGCAACACTTAAAATCACTGGCTAGTGAAAAAGAAGTCTCGGCTTGTTTTTAGCAATCTCACAATAAGTTTGTTGCTTAGGAATAGTAAAGAGAAGTCAGCTGTGTATATGCAGATTTTATTTTAATAAATAAAATAAGTAAATAAAAACTCTGACACTATTACCTTAGCAAAAAAGGATTTTTATTTTGAAACAAAGCATGAGTTGATTATGCTTTGCAAAAAAAAAAAAAAGTATGATGCAGTGGTTAAGAGAAAGGGCTCTATTGCCAGAAACACCTGGATTTGAACATTGCTTCTGCCTCCATGAGCCTGTGACCTGGAACAATGGTTTTAGCTCTCTCTGTCTGGGTCCTCCCCTGCAAAGAGAGATAATACAAGTCCTTCCTCAAGTGTGTAATGTAAGCCATCAAACACTCCACACAGACACGGGGTCCTCCACAGAGTGAGTAACTCTGAGCAGGTCTCATGGTCCTCTGGAACATCATCTTCTGCCAAGGAAGCAAGCTTGCACTCATGGAAGACCATCTCCCTTCATTTTAAATTCACTGCTTCTCTAAGTGTTGGAAGTATTGATTTTAGGTGGAAAATATAGGTAAATGTATATATGTACCTGAGTGTGTGTGTCTATGCTTAATCACTGAAGATTAATTTTAAGTTGGGACCAAAAAAAAAAAAAAAGTAACAGTCCTAGTAAACCCATTATTTCACAAATGCTATTTAGTGTGAGGGTATCATAAAACATGTGAGAAGAGTCTTTGGGGTGGGCTCCGTGGCGCAGTCCGGGTTACACGGAGGGCTCCAGGGCAGTAGCGGCGGCCTTAGGGAGGCCGCGGCGCCATGGTGGGGGGGGCGGTAGGCCAGTGCTGTAGGTGAAGCGGGGGCCGTCAGCGGGCCCGGGGGCAGGGAGGCCCGGGGCTGGGGTCGTCCGGGCTGCGCGGGGCCACGGGGGAGCGGGGTCGCCGGCCGTCGGGGTGCAGGAGGCCTGGGCCGCCGCGAGGAGCAGCCGCCGGCCGCTGGACGACGACGCTCCCGCGGGGGCGCCCCCTGAGGAGGACGCGGCGGCCGCGGAGGATGGAGGAGCGGAAGGAGGAGGGCGAGGCGGAGATCCAGGAGCACGGCCCCCGAGCACTGGTTCTCCAAGTGGGAGCGGCAGTGCCTGGCCGAGGCCGAGCAGGACAAGCAGCTGTCCCCTGAGGTGCAGGAGGAGGCGGCGGCCGCCGCGCAGCCGGAACACAACAGCAGAAGCTGTGGCACCTCTTCCAGAGCTCGGCCACCGCCGTGGCCCAGCTCTACAAAGACCCAGTGTGTCAGCAGCCAGGACTTTCTCTCTGGGTCCCCTTCCAAAACGCAGCCACCGCCGTCACCAACCTCTACAAAGAAAGTGTGGATACCCATCAGCGAAGTTTTGATATTGGAATTCAGATTGGCTGTCAGCGACGCAATAAGAATGTGCTGGCTTGGGTTAAAAAACGCAGAAGAACTATTGGTAGAGAAGATTTGATCAGCTTCCTGTGTGGAAAGGTTCCTCCACCACGAAACTCTAGAGCTCCCCCACGACTGACTGTAGTGTCCCCTAACCGAGCTACTTCAACGCAAACTAGCTCATCTGTAACAGAGACTGATTTGCAACCCTTCCGGGAAGCCATAGCTCTGCATGGTCTTAGTGGTGCAATGGCTAGTATAAGCGTGCGTTCGAGTACCCCAGGCTTTCCTACACATGTAAGCAGTGGATCGAATGCTAGTCGAAGGAGAAATGGACTCCATGATGTCGATTTGAACACTTTCATATCAGAAGAAATGGCACTCCACTTGGACAATGGTGGAACTAGAAAGCGTACCTCAGCCCAGTGTGGTGATGTCATTACAGAATCACAAACCCATAAACGCAACAGAATGATCTAAACTGCAAGCATTTTTCACACCCACCATCCTGCTTGAAACCCACTCGATCCTCAACATATACTATTATTGCAAAGGCAACATGAGGCCATCTTCCCTTGTTCACTGTTTAAGACAAGTGAATTCGATAGTGGTCGCCATAAAAGGAAGTTCGAGGTATTTACAGTAGATGCCTCTTGTAATATGGCTTTCTCAAAAAGTATAATCCTAGCAGAGGACATCAGATATCGTGTAGTCATTAGCAAAATCATCATAGGCAAACATATCCGTTCCAAGGCTAAAAGTGACCTTAACTGTGTTTATTCTCAAAGGGAAAGGAAATATCAGATGTTTATTTGGTTATAGAATTTTTTTTCCTCCCCTCCCCCAGTCCATTTCCTGCTGTGTTGAGTATTTTGCTTCAACAATATTGCCAGGTTCCTAAAATTGTCTAAAAACACGATTTGGCTTCCTCCTCAGATCTGCAGGCTTCCATTTTTAAAGCCGCACTGTACCATGCACCTGGTTTCTATATAGTAACAGTGTGCAATTTCTAATTATTGGACTGTGCCCTGTTTTTAGTTTTCAACACAGTTTCTAATATTGGTGATTGTGTGATGTAAAGAGGTGCTATGATGGTCATGCAATTAATACTTAATATTGAATCAATACACAAAACTTTATTGGATTCACTTTGTGTGTGTTAGTGCTCTAAAAATAGCAATATTATTAAACTGCCCCAGATTAACCCTGTAGGCTTCAAAAACTCAGTTTTAAAACAAGTACTACTTCTATGCGGGGTCCTCCTTAAGGTCAATGTAAACTTGTAGTCTGCATTCAAGGTGACCTGAAATAGAGAGGTCATGAACTTTGAGAGTGGGCTTCCTTTTGGTTCAGTATTAGTGAGAGGGAGAGGCATGGGTGGAATAGGTATTTATTCTAGTCTTTCATATCTGCTTTTCTTTTTCTTTTTTTTTTTAAAGAGAGAGTGAGAGAGGGGAGAGAGAGAGAGAGAGAGAGAGAATTTTTAATATTTATTTTTTTTTTTAGTTATTGGCGGACACAACATCTTTGTACGTGGTGCTGAGAATCGAACCCGGGACGCACGCACGCCATGCGAGCGCGCTACCACTTGAGCCACATCCCCAGCCCTGCTTTTCATTTTTCACGGATACCCTACTTTGTGCAGTTTCCATTATAGTGGGTGGAAGGTGACAAAGCTGTTTTATCTACTAATAATGTGATCACAACTTAAATAGCAAAACCCAACTCTCCCTGTCCCTCCATTCCCCCTCCTCTAAGAAGTGCAGTTTGGAATCTCATTCTGGAAAAGGTGGAATCGCATGGAGGTTCTCTAGATGTTAGGTAGACCTAAATAAAAGTTCTCAATGAAGTCCTCTTGGAGTAAATATAAGACCTCTTGTAGCTACAATGTTTTAGAGCATGTTTCATCTTCATTTTTAATATCTTGAACTGAATGATAGTCTTTTTTAGATGAAGAACTGATGTCAGCCTGCCAGGTACTGTAATTTATTCTATCCTATTATTATATATCAGGTAGGACAGTGAAAAATGTTTCCTTGCAAACTTGTAGTCCAGTATCAGTTACTTCCTATTTTTATCCTTAAATGACCATTGCAAATCAGTCTAAGGGTTTTTCCAGTAATTACAGCACTTTGTTAAAGTTTGCAATTTCTTCAGCCATTTAATATCTTTCTGTGAAGAAACTTTGCTAAGTTAACCATTATTGACTGGGTGGGATGTGAATGGAATGTTAGAAATGTTGTGTGAATTGAAGTTCTGTTATTCGTTATAGATATAACCCTTATTTAAAACAGTGAAATCCATACTCAAAAGTAGGAATGAAAGGTATTCTAAATTTTTGCAAAAGTGGATCATTTTTTGTTAGAGTATGATAGCAAGAAGAATTATAGCAATCTATCATTTTACCTGAAACGGACATGCCTATGTATTATGAATACTTTAAAGCTTCCCTTTGGAATATACCAAGAAATGCATTTGGAATTATCTTTGCTTTTCTGTCATTGTAAATTTAGGTTCTGGAATTGGGGTTTGGTGATGTGATGCATTGCTCACGAGAGGCCAGAACTCCTATTCCTACAGGATTTTGCGATGGAGGAATACATATTTAATCTCCCCTTTATGCCTTGGTTCTTGTTCCTCTTTCTAAGTTGAATAACAATATTTTTGGTTGTTTTGTATTAAGTTAGTGCTCTGAAGCTTAATCTTAGTACCCTTTATTCTCAATTGTCAAATTTTGATAAAACATGTGCCATTTTCTTTGGTAAGAGAAAGCAGGTCTGCCAGAACACAATTTATATGCCTTATTGGCTCCATTAAACTTTTTAAAAACTTTAAAAAAAAACATGTGAGAAAAGAGAATGTTGAGTTAAAAATTGATAGAAGTGGCACAAATCCAAAGAGTAGGAGAAGGATTTGAGGAACATGTAGAGAAGGGGAGATGGAAGCTGGCTTCCTACCCTAGTAAGAGGAACCAGGACTGAGTGTTTTCTTGGCAAGATGGTGATTATTCTGTTAGATGATACTTGAATGGGAAGTGAACATATGCATAGGCTGAGTTCTCTTGATTATCTTCTGTGTCCAACTGCTAAACTAGCAGGTTCATTTTTTTTCATGCCAAATAATGTTTTTTGAGTACTTAATGTGCACCACTATCCAAGTATTGGGATAATAATAATAGGCACGATAGACAAGTCCTCTTGCTAATGGAATAAGTTTCCATGTGTGTATGTGTGTATACACATATTTGAGTAGTGATAAAAAACATATTTAAATAAAGAAAATTTTACAAGCCACATCTAATAAAAGTAACTAACACAGGGCAATATGATAGTGGAGAAATGGATGCTACACTCTAGCAGGAGAGTCACCAAGGAAGTGAGATTTGAGCAGAGATCTGAGGTAGGAGAAGAAACATTCTGTTAAATGAAATAATCCACGCACAAAAAGACAAATGCCACATGATCTCACTGCTGTTGAAAGTAAAGAAGGTGGTCTATGAAAATGGAAAGTAGAATAGTGGTTACCTGAGGCTGGGGAAGGTAAGTGGCAGAGGGACTGAAGGCAATGGGTCATCAGGTGCAAATCACACAGGTAGTTAGGAGTAGTCTGTGTGCTCTGTGGCACATCAGGATACCTGTGGTTCACAATACTGTATTGAATGTTTCAAAAGAGCTAAAAGAGAAGATTTTGAAATTTTTTAACACAAAGAAATGACCAAAGTATAAGGTAAGAGCTATGCTAAACATCCTGGTTCTATTATTATTCATGTATTCAAATAGTACAATGTAATCCATCAACATGTATATACTATGTGCCAATTTAAAAAGAGAATTTATTTATAAGTATATAAAGCACGTACTCTTTTTAGGAGATACTTTGCTTTCCATGCAGCATTTGATACCAGCTGAATACACAGTTAGATGAGTCTCAAGAGCTGAGAGGGTACATTAAGAATAATAAGGAGACTGGCTAAATGCTTTAGCCATTATGGAGCTATAATATACCAAATGTGTTATTGTTACAATAATTCATTTTGGTAGCCCACCCTTTTAATAGCAGCCCGGAGCCATAGGGACACATGCAGTGAATATATATTAAAACAATCCACACAAGTTGTTCCAGTGTTATTGGGTAATTGGATATTACTCCAGATCCAGGAAGCCTTGGATGTAGCTAGATCAAAGTGGCATCTACCATGACTTTTCTAATATTGCTATGAAGAGAGTGCAGATTCCAAATATATCATCTGTGCTTCCCCAGTCCATGCTGTAGTCTGGAAAACATGATTTTGGTGCCGTGTTGGCTCACTTTGAGCAGGCCCTCTTGCCTTGTCCTCCTTTTTTTTTTTTTTAAAAAAAAATATTTTTTAGCTTTTGATGGACCTTTATTTTATTTGTTTGTACGTGGTTTTGAGAATCGAACCCAGTGCGTCACACTTGCTAGGCAAGTGCACTACCACTGAGCAACAACCCCAGCCCCTTGTCCTTCTTTTGGCCATATCAGCACAGAATTTGCCACTGAAATTATATTTAAAGGTGCTGGGAAACATTATCTAATATAAATAATCAATTTCTGATAAAGAGATTCCTATTTTTATATTTGCCTCCACATAATTTTTTAGTTGCACAGTAAGACATAAATGTGTATTTTTTTACTTTCTTAGTTTTAATTATATATATATATATATATATATATATATATATATATATATATATATATATCATTTCATGAAATTTGAAATGAAAGTTGAAGTATACTACGAATGGTATTCTAATTAATTTACTGTTTTACTAAATACTATCTTTTGGACATATTCATATAATTTGAGGATGGTAAACCCAAATGCTTTAGGAGGGGATGGACATGCATTGGAAATGAGTGAAGGGCAGTAGGTAGGAAATATATTCAGGCCAAAGCATTTAAATCCAGTTTTAATCAGACCTGATTTTTTTAAAATAAGCTTGGTATTTGAATCTTTGTGTGCCCTCCCACTTCAATTTTTAAGTTATGTTTTTTTTCCCCACATTTTTAATTGGTGCATTATAGTTGTACACGATGACGAGATTTGTTGCTAAATATTTGCACATGGACACAATATATAAAAATATAACTTGGCCAATATCACTCCCCAGCCCTGCCCACTCCTTTTTGGGCTTTTCCTTTCATCTACAGATCTCCCTTGATTTTCATAAAATCTGAACCCACCTTTTTCTTTTTTTTTTCTCTCTCTAGCTCTACATATGGAATAATGATTTATTTTACTTAATATAATGTTTTCACATTCCATCTATTTTCCTACCAATGATATAATTTCATTTTTCTCTGTGGCTGAATAAAACTCCATTGTATATATATATATATCACATTTTCTTTATCCATTCATCTTTTTTTTAAATTATGCATTTTCAATTAAGAGCTGAAGCTTCTATCTCTAATATGGATCTATTTACCTTATAATTATTTAAAATCTAATCATATACCAGTAGAAATCCAAGTCTAAAGTTCATGAACATCACCTATAGTGACATCTAATTTTTTGCCACTCTGTGGCTGGAATAAGCTTTTGTTGCTGAGGGATCGATGTCTGCAAGTCACTCCAAAGAATTTTTCCCTCAATTGCAAGTACAGAAACAGAAATAGGAGTAAATCAGTGCAGTAATTAAAATATTTAGAACTTAGGTATGGGCAGATCCAGGTTTGGTAGACCCCCAAAGCTTATAAAAATTTATCCTTAGCATAGCACATACTAAATTATAACCAAACGCTTAAACCTAGGGCCTTACTAGGGGCCTTAAAGTGCAGGACCTAAAGCCTCAGCTTTATTAGCTTCTGGATGAGGCCAAAAAGAAAAGAGGGAGCAAGGCTTTGGGTTTTCTTCTTAAGATTAATGAACATGGAGCTATCGGTTACATTGCCATTTCAACAAAATAATGAAAATATTCTGTAGATGATCTTTGTCCATTTAAGTATACATTTTAAAGTGCTGTGCTTCCCTAAAATTTTGACTATCTTCAAGGTTCCTTACTCAATAGTTTACATCTTAATCAGGAAGATGTCAGGTCAAATAATTCAATTCATTTTAAGAATATAAACTGCCTTCTATTTAACATAAATTCATGGACCTTGGATAGGATTTTCTTTTAATCACCAGAGATTCTGAACTCTATTTACAGTATTTGTTATGCAAACAAAAATAGGTATTGAACAAAGTGCAGGGCCATAATAGGAGCAAAGGTTTTACAGTGTGCCCTCTCCCATAGACCAGTGGCCTAGGAACATTAGTATTTGATACTGAATATTGGCCAAAGGAACACAAAGGGCAGAAACCCTTCATTTCCAGAGGAACAAAAACCTAAAAGGAGAAAAAGCAGATGTAATGGGGGAAAGTAAAATAGTTGCTTGTGAACAGAGCAACAGAAAAATGGAGAGGTGAACCCTTGGCAAATAATATTAAGCTCCAAATTGCTGGAGTCAGCCTTGGTTGAAAGTGTGGTAAAGTCAGAGATTTCCAGTGTCAATGGCACTTTATGAAAGCTTTTGGAGACAGTGTAGAAATGAGTATTTGGATAACATAAAGCAGTAGTCAGGAAGCTTTTAGCTTTGCTTAGAAGCAGGCTAAGAAAGGAAGTTAGTTTATATGAAGACAGAACAGAGTTAAGAGCTCAGAATCTGGATGCTAATTGCCTGTCTGCTACTTCCTTGGTGGTCAGACTTGGGACAAGTTTTATCATAGGGCTGATAATTGTAGTAACTGAGGCTGTTTAATAAGTGAAATTTTAGTTTAAATTTAATAAGTTAAATTGGGTTAGGATATAAGAAGTTACAAAATGGAAAGTTCTTAGAACAATGCTGGGTTTGCTGTTATTGCAATAACAATTACAGCTGTTAGGACTGAAGACATATTTAGTTTCTAGTTTGTCATGAAATTGTTTATTAGTCTTCTGTTAGAAACTTTTTTTCTCATAGAAAAACATTTGTTTATGATTTTCAGGGATCTTTGCCTTGCAATTTTGAGGCTATGTGTGTTTATAAATATGAGTGCCATTTGTTAGAATGTTTAAAAGACTGCTCATTTAAAGATATAAACTGCACTTGTCATAGGAAGTTGAACTTTCTTACTAACTCTGTTATAATTATAATACATTGTTTACGACCTCACCTAATGGATACTGTTATAATTTATTTATCAAATATATAAGAAATAAGCATTTTCTAAGTTAGCCGTTATTACACGAAAGCAGTCTTCTCACACACAGTGTGTTTAAGTAAAATTTACATGGTATTTGTAAAAGGTTTAGAGATTAATGCAATATTGCATTCTTTAATAGGCTTTAGTATATCTTCTTAACTAGGGGTCTTAAACGTTTTGATCTCAGGATCCCTTTTTACTCTTAAAATTATCAAAGACCCAAAGACCATCACCTAAGCCATAAGCAAATGGCTTATATTGTTAAATCTATTGCTATTCACCATATTAGAAATTTAAACTGAGAAATTTTAGCTTGTTGCTATGGCACATGCTTGTAATCCCAGTGACTTGGGAGGCTGAGGCAGGAGGATGGTAAGTTCAAGGCCATTCTGGGTAACTTAGGAAAGCCCTGTATTAAAATAAAAAATAAATAGGCTGGGGATATACCTCAGAAGAGCTGATAATGTAGCTCAGGGTTCAATCTCAGGTGCCACCAAAAAAAAGTAAACAACAAATTTTAAAAATGTTAATTCATCCAGAATAACAATAAATCCATTTTACATTAAAAAATATTTTAATAAAATACCCTGCATTTTCAAAACAAAAAAAATTGAGGAAAATGGCATTGATATACAGTTTTACAAATCTCTTTAATGTCTAACTTAATATGTTAATTAAATACAGTTGTAAAGACTGCCACAAAGAAAAATGACAAGATCCCATGTGAGATACAGAAGGATACCTAATATATTCCAGTTGATTCCCTGAGGAGGTGACACATAATAAATAAAGATCAGAGCCACAAGCAGAAAGGAAGCAGATTAAGAATCAGAGCACAGTAAGACCTTAGAGGCAGGAGGAGTTGAATGTATTTGGATAATGAAAGGAAGGCCAGTATGGTTTGAATGTGTTGACAGTGTGTGTGAGTGTGGGGGGGGGGGGGGCTCATGATGAGGCTGGAGAGAAGAACTGGGGCCAGAGTCATTCCAGGTTTGGGGTCCATATGGCAAATGTGGATTTTATTCTAGAAAGAAAGAAGGCCATTACTTGGATTCAGGAAGGCAGTAGTGGAGATGACATGTCCTGATTTTACTTTTTAAAAATATAACTCTGTTATCATTTAAATGTAATCAAATCAGCTAATGCTATGAGAGCAACATTTCTCCAAGAGCTAGATATTTACTGTCTATTAGAATTTATGAACCTAAGTTAGCATTAAAACAACAACTTATTTTTTTTTCCATCTGTCTTTGTTCTCTTAAATCTGTTTGTGATAAGTAAAGGAGTTTGTGCAAAAAAAAAAAAAACATGTCACTCTGGCTGTTTATGGAAAATAGATTGAAGTGATGGGAGGGATATATATATATATATACATATATATATATATATATATATATATATATTCACACATATACACACACACACACACACACACACAAACAGTAAAAAAAAACTGTTCTGGCAGAATATGCAAGAGATGATATATACTTAGAAAGCAGCACAAAGTGGAACTGGTGATTGATTGGATATGGACAATGAGATCAAAGAAAGTGACTTACACTTTGTCATTTCTTCGAGTCATCAAGTTTCATCTAACACATGTTTTTGTTTTTAAGTCTAATAAATGAACCATTAAAGTAGACCATGAAGCAGAAATTCTGTGCTTGAGCTAGTGGCCTGCATTTACCACTACCTTGGTGGAAATTTAGTAAGCATGTCATGGCCTATTCTTTCAGAATCATAGCATTTTTATATTCCATTACATCTTACAGATGTCACAGAATTGCATTTTTAAAAGGAATTATGTAGAGTTCTAATCTTTGAAACAGCCATTACTTGAACTTATATTTTTTAGCACGCAAAGCTATTATACTCCCCCTCCTTTTGTTCATTTGATATTCCCAAAGCTGGGTAGTTGTTTAAAATGGAATCTGTCCATCACAACAGTAGCCATCCTGAGTATCCAGAATTCTCAGGGAGTTTCTGCCAAGAAGGAAAGACAACTGTTTGGAATGGAGAAGGAGTAGAGGATACTGCAAAACATGTCAAGAGTTTTATCAGGGGAGTGAGATGACAGTTGGTAGCAGGAAAGGGTGAGCAGACACTGGAACTTGTCTGGAAAAATCAATTTTGCTTATGGCTTACGTGATAGTCTAAGACATTAAAAAATGGTTTGTATTATGGAATTCTGCTTTTCTCTGGATTAATTTAGCCACAGAGCCTTGTTTAAGTGCAAACCTTGGGATTAGCAAATCGTAAATGTGCCTTGATCAATCAGTGTATTTCAGCCCAGAATTAGATAGGCAATACAGTGAGTACTTTTATAAAGGTTTTGCCCATGACTCTAAAACATGTGGGAATTTGAAATATTCTAGCTTATCCCCAATTAGAAAATGGAACTTGGCCTATTACTATTAAAAAGAACTTTAGACATGTAGTAAAATGAAGTTTGTCTTTGAGGCTGTAGCTTTTTATTGAGCTAGTATTTCAGTTTTAATTCTTGTTAGTAGTTATACTTGATTCATTATCTGAGATACAAGTAAGCAGATTCGAATAATAGAATCACATGTAACTGTCCTAAAGAGACTCTCAAGGAGAATCTTCTCAGATTTCCCAACATCTTTCTCAAGTTGTCTATAGTTTCTGTGTAAATTAAATTTTATTTTTGAAGTACCATAAAATTCACGGTAGCATGTGATCTCCATGGGAAACTAACAGTATTTCTTCATTTTCATGATCTAGGCATTCAGTTGACATTTGGAAAGCATTTTCTTATTGTCTCTTAAGAAGGTTTGCTTGGTCTGGTGTATGTTCATTTTACTATCATTACATGTGCCACATAGTGGTAATATGTGTTTATCTATCTTGGTAATTGATTAGGTAATTGATTTAGTTTTATAAAATAAATTCGGTATTACTTTGAAAATTATTCTTATTGATTGTAAAATCTTTAAATACACTCTTAAAGATTATCAGAAACTGTGTTACCAAGTCTAAGCATTGTACATGCAATGTGATGAAATGCAAGGAAAATTATGTGGAACATATTTTAAATATTATTTACCTCTCATTCTAAATGCTGTCAGCCAACATAATTGCTAGGACTTCTTACTTCAACTAAAGACTCTAGCATAGGCATTTACTAGACAGATTCCTTGATATTTCTGTATCTCAGTAGATAGATATTTTTTACTTCTTCTGCCCAAAGTTTATAGTGGTGTAATTTTTAGAAGCTTTGAGAGTTCAGGAAGGCACTTCAGAGTTCTAAAATTCTTACAAACACAATTTAAATAAAATATTTATAAATACGTTGTTTTATTTTTTCTTTCTTTCTTTCTTTCTTTCTTTATTTAATTTTTTCTTTTTGTTTGTTGATCTTTGTCTTATGTTGTTTTTGCATTGCTGGCAATTGATCCTAGGGCCTTGCAATTGCCAGACAAGCATTCTGCCTCTGAACTACATCCCCAGCACTATATGTAGTTTAAGAACTCACACAGGATATTGTAAAACAAAACAAAATAAACAAAACTTTCTTTTTTTTCAAAATCAAATTAAGAAAAGCAACCTAGTGAAGGAAATGAGTGCTAGATTGAGGTTTGGATGATTCCAAGTTTGGGATCTTCAATTTAAGAACTGTTCCATCTTCTTTAAAATGAGGGATTACAGGTGTGGTTTTTTTTTTTTGATTGTTTGTGTTTTTTGGTTTTATAATACAGTTCACCTTTGAAACAAAACTGAATGTGAACCTCATGTAAGAGAGAGCATAAAAACTAAGACTTTGTTTTTTTTTGGGGGGGTAAAAATATATTTTCCCCTGCTTAATGTCTTGGCACTAGTGATATATGCATAGATTACCTGTTCACCACTCTCCTACCTTAACAGAAACCAAATTATGCAGCACGCTGCTGATTAATTTCATACTTGAAAAAAATGAGACTTTACAATAATACAATTATTTTAGTTCTTAAAAAAGACAAGTGTCTAACATGCATCTTACATATATGACAATTCTGCATTAACACTGAAAGTAGATTACATAACAGTTTTAGAAAACACATCGGTTATTTTCAAACAGCAAAATGACAAGAATCTACAGCTACAGTTTAAGGCATATCAGCATATTTTAAAAATTAAGAAATAGACAAAGTTCTAATGCTGTTCACAGCTTAATTTTCAATTTATTTTTAAAAATTCCCTTCATACCTACATACAAACTAGACTTTGTAGGTCATAATTCCCGCTAAAGAATCATCGCACATGTCCTGCCAACAGAACCAGGACTTTGGAAGCTGAGACTTGACAATTCCAGACACTTGGAAGGGGCAAAGCCAAGGAATCTGAATGGACAGTTCAGGTTGGACACACAGAGACAGCATGACGTGGGCCAGGAACAGCTGAAAAACCCGACTCAACAAACCATGTGTGAAACATTTATGGATACATCAAGAAAGTCAGGAAAACGTGTGCGTTCATTGGAGGTGCAGAAGATATGGAAAATAAGCATATTGCTGGTGAGTTACAAAGCAGGGAAGGAAGATTACAAGACACCTTGCCCAGCGTTGTTATCAAACAGTTCCCTGGTTGAGAGATGATGCCTTTTTAGACAAAACCTTGACCATTAATGCAGAGCCTATGCTGGGAAAACCCAGTCTCTGACCTGCAATAAATTCCCATACATGTTCTTCCATCACATCCTACAACACATACAACTGTTGGGGGTATGTACAGTGCAGAAGAAGGAAAAAGATGGTTATTATATTTGAACAGAAGATGGGGGGAGAGGAACTGGAACTAACTGGCCAAAAAAGAAAAAGAAACAAAATAATGACCACTGTTACTGTTAGCACCAAGGAGAGCCCATTTATCAAGATCCAAAATTTAAGTGATCATGAAGTCGGCCCAGCATAAAAGGTTTCTTTCTTTTTGATTTGCTCCAGTGGAAGGTGGCAGTTTCTCATTCTAGTTTACAACGTCAGAGTCAAGGACTCTGAGTAACATCCAATGATGCCCATGATACTGTGCAGAACACAGGCTGGGATCAGGATTTCCGATTTCCACATTGAAATCAAGGAGTTGAAAAACATGTAAATTGTTGGGGGGGAAAACATGGCCACTTTAGATATTTTTAATTTGTTTAGAAGAAAAGTTACTCAGACCATTCTCTCCCTACCCCCTCAAAAAAAAAAAAAAAAGGAAAAAAGAAAATCCATCCATCCCATTTGTTTTCTCTACTTTTAAAGCGTTAGAAAGATCTGGAAGGTTTCTGACTACTATACTTACATGCAAAGGCGAAAGCACATCCAATTAGATTTGAGGATATCATTTATTCCGTGCAGAGCCAAGGACTACTGTGAAAAAAGGCATAGATACAGAAAGAAAAAGAGCAGCAATAACAAACTAAACAAGGCTGGGGAGCAGTGGTAGAAAAAAGTTCAGAAGCAACACATTTTTTTGAAAAAAGCTTCTATATGTTTCTTTTGACTTTTTATTCCCTGACTCTCCATCTGATTCATTTTGTTGTGTAAATTTTAATGCAAAAAAAATCAATCCAATCAATCAATCATCTTGGAATCAAAAAGTCAGCAGGATGCTTTTCGTGCTAGGCTCATATTTAAAAGCTTTCAGGGATGCAAGAAATAGAATTGAAAAGTATGTTTTCTGGTTACAAGGCACAAAAATGCTCACACAAGCAGTGGTTGGAACAAGCATATGACACAAAGATTCAAGCTTTTGTGTAGTGCTCATCATAGGAGCAAACGTAGCCCATGGTTAGAGTCGGCATGCCGTCTAGTGCTGGACAGCCAGTTTCAGAACTGCTATACAAAAAAAGAGCTAAGACAAAAATGATGGTCTAGTGGCTTCTCAACCTGTGAAGACCATAACTGCTGCTGGTCTAGTTGGCAGGGTCTTTCCCAGCTTAGTTTGCATTCCAGTGAAACTCATTTCCTTACTTTGCCTAATTAAGCCTACATCAGGTTCATGGGAGAGTGTCCCTTCTTTCCCCTCAGTATGACTGGGGACAAAGAGAAGGTTGGGGGGGATCTTTGTTGGAATCAAATACTTATTACTTTAAAAACAAAGTGTGTGTCAGGGGAAGGGAGGTGCAGCATATGCTATCTTGTTTAACTTAATATGCAACTAGCGATGGTCAGAGGGGAAACCCAGAGGTGACGTGTTGGGTTCATGAGAAATGTTATCCTTTTAAGTAAGAAGTAGGAGAGGACAGGGTTAGAAAGCTGGGAGGATCTTGTTGGGATCAGGGGAGCAAGCATATACAAAGATAAGCATTTGAAAGGACTGGCACAGAAAAGAGATCAGATATACCCTTCTCCATACAAATCAGGAAGGTAGTATATGTCCTGGCATATGAGTTAGTCCCAACCCTGGATGAGACGGTGGGCCTGAGACACAAAGGGCAGGTAGAGTCAGTCATGGTGAGGGGACAAGTGTGGAAATTTCATTCATGACAATTGACTCTGAAACAGCAAGGAAACTGGCAGTGAAGTTGAACTTCTTTTCTTTCCTTTTTATTTTTTGGACTCATGGGTTTTGTTGCCTGCCTTCTCAGTTTTACCTTAAATTGATGATGTCCTTTCAAATTTGTGCTACAGATGACACACACACAATTTATAGTAAATTTCCTATGTGAAGTATTTGTGAAACTTTCTCTTGTGGTTAGTGAATAGTTTTATTACAAGTACCAATGACCAGTGCCTCAGCCTGCTGAGAGCAAATGTGGGAAAGGGTCCTCACTGTAAATAGATTGTGGGAAGCCCATCTCCTCCTCAGTGGAAGATTCTTTTACAATCAGTGATATAGGACCTGACCTTTGAGATCTTGATCGGAGGGAGGATGAAAAACACACTGGCCAACATGAACGTGATCATCATTTCCTTACACCAGTCGGTGCCAACTCGGCCAGGCTTTAAGTGGGTGTTCAGATGCAGTCTCAACCCCTGAGGGGAGACAGTTGGAACAGACCACAAGCTCAAGCCAATAATGTTAGCCATTAAAACAAACAAAAATTCATGCAAATGTAAAAGTCATCTATGATGCTCACCCACCTTTCTGCCCACGTTCAAATCTATCTTAGTTTGGGGCTGGTGTGGAAAAAAGACAGGGAGTTCGGGATTGTGCAATCATGGAGATGAACAATCAAGAAAATGCAAGTTGTTGTCATGGCTATTCAGGGTTTTAGTTCAGCTGCTGAGGCGGTGAGAAGTTTTCACATCAGACGTACAGGCAGCATTTTACCCACTTTCCTCGATCCAAAGCGACATACAAGTAACAGGCATGCTTCCCGCTGCCATTCGGAACAGGCATAAAGGGCAAATCATTTAATTTCCGGAAACAAAAGTCCAGCTGCACAGAGCCTTTGCTGTTATTCCCTTGTTCTATGGTTTTCCACCACCCGACAACATTCAGCAAAATAAGTTAAGAGTTATTGGTGTTTGGGGAAGGGCAAAACAAAATAAAACAAAAGGACACAGATGGCAGAGATACACTATTACTGCAAAAGCAGGTGAATGCGGGAACATCCTTGGCTTGCCAGGCTTTATGTGAAGCTTGCATTTTTCTTATCCTTGTCTTTCTTGGTTTGCTGGGCCCCAGACTGCTGGGCCTGGGACTGTAGTAGCTGCGCTGCTGCTTTCTTCTTCTGGAAATTGTTCACCTCGTCCTTGAGCTCCTTCTTCTTGTCTTCCACTTTCTTCTTCTCTTCTTGGTGTGTCCGCTTTAGAAGATCAAACTTCTCGTGGAGCTCTTTCTCTGCCTCTTTAAGTTCAGCCTCTTTCTCCTTCACTCTCATAACAAACATCTGTCTCATCTCTTCTTCTTTCTTCTGCAATTCTCCCAGGAATTCATTCCTTTTTGCTTCATAGGTCTCCTGAAGACTGAAGGGCTTGCTGTCAGGGTCAGTGTCCTTGAATCCCATCTCCTCAAGCTTACAGCGCCGGTACAACTCATAATGGAGGGTGTGTGTCTGTTCTCTCAAGTCTTCCATGTTCACGCAAATCAGCATCTCCCGCAGCTTCACAAAATCACAATGGTTTTCATTCTCAACCTGCACCACGCCCCAGGGGTACTGCCTGGCCTTTGCCATCTTGTTGCCAATCTTCACTTCTTCTGTGCTGCCAACCACTGCAAACGGGAGGTGGACACTCATCGTTGCATTAATCTCTGCCACCGTTTCTTCATCTGTAGGGAACTGGTATATCTGGACGCCATTGCTGACTAGTTCACACATGATCTTACTTTTAAATTTGTGCAGTTCATTCTTGGCAATCGTGTCTGCTTTTGCAATTATTGGAATAATGTTCACCTTACTGTCCAGCTTCTTCATGGTGACCAGGTCCAGAGACTTCAGTGAATGTCCCGTGGGGGCGATAAAGTAGAGGCAGGCGTGAATCCTCCTGTCGTGGTAGTTGAAGAGAGAACGTTTAATCTTCAGTTCCTCTTGCAAGTAGGCCTCAAATTGGGCATCGATGTATTCCACTATTGGCTTATAGCTGTCATCTTTATTTATCTGGTCTCCAAATCCCATGGTGTCAACAATGGTTAGCTTCAGCCGTACATTGCTTTCCTGAAGCTCATAACTTCTGGCTTTTAACCGGACACCTGGTTCATTGTGTGTAGCTGGGTCACTTTCAAATTTGGTGTTGAATAAAGTATCCATTAATGCGGATTTGCTAATGCCTGTCTCACCAACACACAGGATGTTGAAACAGAATCCTTGAGAAGTTGACTTGTTGACCAATTGGTCCGGGAGACTATCAAATCCAACATGGCCAGAAAGGGACAAGTTTCGAAGCTCTTCATTAGACTGTCTCCCCACCGCCATGGCCATGGCCATCGCGGCTGCGGCTGCGGCTGCGGCTCCGGCTCCGGCTCCGGCTCCGGCTGGGTGCTCTGGACCGACACTCAACGCTGCTGCTAGCGCCTGGGCTCCGGCTCGCCTCCCCCGCGCTTCCCTCACGGCTGCGCTCTGCTTGCACTGGGCTCCCGCTGGGCAGCCAGCAGCATCTGCTCTAAGACTTTGTTTTGTAGTGAGGGTGGGACCTGGATTTTTATCTACTTTGTCTCCTCCCATTTCCCTAGTCATGAACATTCTCTGAACCTTTTGGTCTAGGATATTGTTCTACAGGACCCCTATGTTTCACACACCACATTTGCAAGATCCTGAACTATCACTTCTTTTATCTCTAAAAATCTTTGGTTGTGTGTTAAATGTTTCAATTTATAGCGTAGATATAGGGGATGTGGATAGCAATACTTCCTAATGATAGAATTTTCA
Organism: Callospermophilus lateralis; assembly: GCF_048772815.1. Lineage (NCBI taxonomy): Eukaryota > Metazoa > Chordata > Mammalia > Rodentia > Sciuridae > Callospermophilus > Callospermophilus lateralis. Next base: position 110,816,362 of record NC_135305.1, on the reverse strand, counting down.
ACATGACTTGTACTTTTCTCTCTCAAGCTCCTGGTCCTCTGAACATTTTTTATTGCTCATTAGATAATCACAATTTCCATGTCTCTTGTATACATCACAAGGCCATGTCTGGTGATTGACCTATACCATCTAGGTATGTGTAAGTACATTCTGTAATAGTCACACAATGACAGAGTGTCTAATGAGGCATTTCTTAGAGTGTATCCCTGTTGTTAAATAATGCATGTGTGTAATAATGTAGACTACTTTACATATTTCCAAAATATTTATGTGGTTCAAAAATCAGTTTAAAAACAAGTATATTCAAAAAAGCCTAGATTTTGTTCCCTGTCCCCTGTACTCTATCTTCTGCCAAATTTTAATATTTTCTTTTTTGGGGGTAGAGAGGGTACTGGTGATTGAACTCAGGGGCACTCAAACACTGAGCCACATCCCAAATCCTATTTTGTATTTTATTTAGAGATAGGATCTCCCTGAGTTGCTTAGCACTTCACTTTTGCTGAGGCTGGCTTTGAACTTGTGATCCTCCTGCCTCAGACTTCCAGGCTGATTGGATTAGAATACTTTCTTATTTTACTTTTTAGTTAGAAACAAGTACAAAGTATGTATATGGTTGTGTATACATGTATGTATCAGTGGAAAAATATACATATGTACATACAATTCACATTTTTCTCAACTTTGTTCTTTTCCTTGGCAAAATACCCTAGAGAGCATTCATTTTTGATTTCTAGAGTTATCTTTTTCTCTCTCTCTCCCTGCCTCCCTCCCTCTACCTCCAGTCTTCATGCTGTTCCATTGTGAAGATGTACCATAATTTTTTTCCCCTCCATTGTCAATTTATAGACATTTTTATTAGTTCCAGTCTTTGGTTGTTGTAAATAATGCTGCAGTGAATAGCTTTGTGTACAGTTTTTTTTTTTTTTTTCCTGGTCTTTGCTAGTATGTTTTTGGGATAGATCCCTGGAAGAAGAATTCTGTGTCAAAAGATAAAGGCCTATGTAATTTTGCTAAATATTGACAATCTCCCAACCATTGTGTTTGTGTATGCCACTTTGTATTCACAAGACTTTTTGAGGGTTTGTATATCCTGGTTCAATTTAAAGATTCGCATGTCAGGCAGATATGGAATGGCATCTTGGTATACTTTTAAGATCAATTTCTCTTATTAAAAGCAACATTGAATATATTTTCATGTGGTCAAGATTCATTTGCATGCATTTTGCATGTATTTGCATGTATCATATGAAATGACTGATTATTTCATATTTGTAACTCATTTTGGTGCATGATTTTTGGCAGTTTTTTTTCTAATTTTTGAATTTCTTTATATACTGGAAACATTTGTCTTTAATTAGCTTACAAGTACATCTTCCCAGTTTATATTTGGAATCTTTACCATAGAAGTTGTTAGTGTAATCACATGTATAGCTTTTCTTTTGTTGCCCCTTGATTTTCAGTAATTCTTAGGAAATTTTCCCCTTTTTTAGATTATTGGGAAATTCACCTATGCTTTGTTCTTAGTACTTAATTTTAGTTTTTCCAAATATTTGATCCATTTGAAATTTTTTATGGTTTGAAATCTAAGGAATAAATCTGATTTTATCTTGCTCCATGTAACTATCCAATTATCCTAACAGGACCTGTTTAAACTCTCTATCCCCAAAGTTCTACCCAAAATGATTTCAAGATGCCATATTTCTAGTTTACTGTACTAAATTCTATATTCAATTAGACTTATTTTCTACCTGTTTTTAAAAGATGAGGAAATTTCTCCCAAAGCCTCGTCTAATATATTTCCTCACTTTTCTTTTTGGCTAAAGCTGGGCTACATGTTTTCCTCTTTTGGTACCAGGGATTGAACTCAGGGACACTCGACCACTGAGCCACATCCCCAGCCCTATTTTGTATTTTATTTAGAGATAGGGTCTCCTTGAGTTGCTTAGTGCCTCACTGAGTCTGGCTTCGAATTCGCGATGATTACAGGTGTGAGCCACCGCACCTGACTCCTTACATGTTTTCCTTAAATCAGTCCTTAGCAAAGGGAATCTATTTCTACGTTTGGCTTCATGGAGCTGATGACTTTCTGGGATAGGCAGATCGCCTGGACTAAATCTGCAGTTAATAGAGAAGTGAAGGAAGGGAGGAATTGGGGTAGATTTCAAGTACCAACAATTCATTCATCTTTCTGTAACGTAAACTTCTCAGGTCAAATTTCTATTGCATCTTTGTGTCAATAGACACAAGCACAGTGCCTAGCTGTGTTACAGGTGCAGAAATGCTCAAGAGCACTGAGTTAGATAGTATTAATTGTGATTTTTAAAATAATTCTTTTTTACTTTTACTGTTTATTGAAAGTAGAACTGAAATAACATTAAAATATATCAGTCACTAGATTCATGAGGCATGAAAAAGTAGGGTACCTATTTTAGTATTTGTTTTTAAGTTCTGTTTTGAATTTTGAACACTTTATATAGAGTACCTTTATTTTCAGAACATAAATATATTTTTAACTGTTCTTTCCCTCTGAGATGAGGTAGATGAAAAGCAGAAGATTGTACATTTCCTTAAAGGCAAAATCAGTGTGTTCTCTGTCACCCTAATGCCACCTCTCTGTACCCCAAATACTGTGAGCATTCTCTTAGTATTTCTCAAATGAATGAATTAATGATATCTCCATTTTACAGCCAGTCATGGAAACTGAGAACTGATTGGCTTTTTAATGTCATTCAACTGGGAAAAAAAAGTCTGAAACTTTTGCCCACACAGAAATCCATTGCCTTCCCAAGTGATTATACCCTTTTATATTCTCAGAGCTGTACTTTTATAGTCCACAAACACAGTCCCTTACTATTAATAAACCAAGCTTTGGTGGAAAATAATAACCAATGCTTTGAAAAGAGGACTATTTCTTAACCAAGATTGAAAATACACATATTGTATGTAAAAGAATAAGTTGATCCTTAACACGTGACTAATACAGAAAAGGAGCGAAATGTAATTTTAGAATTACTCACCACATTGGTCTCCATCTTAACTTCCAATAATGTAAGCACGTAAGGTCTTCAACTTTTCAACCATCCTAGCAAACTTCAGCTTTTATTCAATGCTTAAATGTCAACACCTAATTTCTCAAGATGAGTTTACAGTTCGGGGGAGGTGATTGCAGAGTGCACTTTGCTCATCTCAGACCTGGCAAAAGATAAAGAAAATTTGTCAAGTTCTGAAAGCCTGTATCTGTTAATAAACTTCTCCAATAAAAATGTGATTAAAATGTTTTGTAAGGTTAAGGTTTTTGACTTTGGCGTTTTGAAATTCCGAAGCTTAACACATCGTCAGTGTGGCATGTCATGCTTGGCATTGTCAGCAATTCTTGTACACAGATAAAGTGTAAACACATTGAAAATGACAGATTTAAAAGGATCCCAATAGTAGAAGAACTTGTGGTAAGATGGCATGGGTAAAACATTTCCAATAAAAGCATTACTGTCAAGTACTCACTGGATCTGCTTGGTTGTCTCAGTGTTGGGCATCTCCAACTGTGATGCAGCTGACCAGTTCCTAGCCTTTCCTAGGTGTGAAATTTACTCTAGTGAGCTATAACATTCTATTTTACCTTAATGTGTCTGTGGAAGGAACCACTCAAGGAAGATAATGGATTAGCAAGGGGGGGTATCTTTGGAGGAGAGGAATGCAAAGATGCATGTATGATTTTGTCAGAATCAAACCAGCTACTATGCATAAAAATAAAAAAGATAAAATCAGGATGTTCTAAATTGCTCACAAAAACTTAAAATCTGTCTGCAATATGACCAGGGGTGGGAGGAGGTTTTCTTTATTGAGATAAGAGTTTCACTGAAATAATCAACACATATGAAATTAAACTAGAATAATAGTAGCAACTGTGCAACTGAAATGAACTACAGAAAAGATGGTTTTAGTCCAAATTAAATTAACAAAAGCACATAGTATGGCAATGTTTAAAGGGCAGCTTCTTGTTATGATTGTACAATCAAACACACACATTCAGTTAAGCATCCTGTTGACTCTAAGACTGTCTATTTTGAAAGGTTTACCAAGTTGGCATTTTCCTTAAACAGTATAATTTTATAGTAGAACTGCCTACCTGTTCTGCAGTTTTTAAGAAAAAAAAATATGCTAATCAACTAGTGATCCTGCATTGCATGATTGATAAATTCATTTTGGTGCATCCCTTGCATCCTTTATGCCTTAGAAAGCTTAGCTGTGATGGATTAGGTTTAATTCCTACAAGCTTGTGTTGTTTTTCTGCTATGTTAAGTCAAAGCAAAAGATAAAAGATTTTTCTTTTGGCAATAACTCATGGCCTCTACCCAGCTTTGTCAGGCAGTCAATTGGAAACTCTTGTGCCTCTGGAGTCTGTAAGAACTCTTTTACCTGTATGGCCTGGACACACATGAAGGTTTGCCTGGCACCAGTTGCAGTACGGTCTTTTTTCTTTTTTTTTTTTTTTTTTTTTTTTGGTACCAGGGGGATTGAGCCCAGAAGTTCTTAACCACTGACCACATCCTCAGCCCTTCTAAATGTTTTTAAATTTTAAGATAGGGTCTTGCTAAGTTGCTGAGGCTGGCTTTGAACTTGTGATCCTTCTGCCTCAGCTTCCCAAGCCACTGGTGTTATAGGACTGCACCGTTGTGCCTGGCTGCATTATGGTCTTCTTATCCTTGAGAGAAGGATCTTAGAAGCAAGAAGGGAGAAATAGTGTGCCCACTTGCTTTAGCAATGGAAGGAAAGAGAAATCAAAGGAAAGAGTTATTGGAGAACCATCTACTACTTGGACTTATTTTTAAGAGGAATTTTTAATTGATAGATTATGATTATACATAATAGTGGCATTCATTATGCCTGTTTGTACATTTACATAACATAATTTGGCCAACCTCATTACGCAGTACCTTTCCTTTTCTTCCTTTTCTCCCTTCCCTGATCTACTTGCTCTACTCTTCAGAGCTCCCTTCTATTAGTATCATGATACCATGGTAATATATCAATAAAATAATAATATGTATAAGTGGGATTCATTGTGGTATATTTGTACATGGACAGAGCATAATTTGGTAGATTTTATTCCCCATTATATTCTTGCTGATTCTTCTCTTCTTACTCTATTTGTTCAACTTCTTATTCTTACAAAAATAAGAGACACCCTTATGTTTATTCCTTTTAGCCTCTGACCCCCACCTTACCCGCCTAGCTTCTGCATATAAGAGAAAACCTTTGACCCTTGACTTTCTAAGTCTAAAATGATTTTTTAAACTTTTAAAAAAATTGTTCTAATTAGTTATACATGACATCAGAATGCATTTTGACTCATTGTACAAAAATGGAACACAATTTTGTTTCTTTGCTTGTACACAATCCAGAGTCATAATATTCATGGAATCATACATGTATGTAGGGTAATAATGTCCATCTCATTCCATTGTTTTCTCCTGCATACCCAGTCCCCTCTCCTCACCTCCCCTCTACCCAATCCAAAGTTCCTCTATTCTTCCATTGCACCCCCCCCCCGCCATTATGGATCAGCATCCACTTATCAGAGAAGACATTTGGCCCTTCTTTTGGGGGAATTGGCTTACTTCACTTAGTATGATATTTTCCAACTCTATCCACTTACCAGCAAATGCTGTAATTTTATTTCTGTAAGGCTGAGTACAATTGAAGGGCATCTAAGGTGGTTCCACAGTTTAGCTGTTGTGAATTGAGCTGCTATAAATGATGTGGTTGCATCACTATATTATGCTGATTTTAAGTCTTTTGGGTGTAGACTGAGGAGTGAGATAGCCGGGTCAAATGGTGGTTCCATTCCAGGTTTTCTAAGGAATCTCCATACTGCTTTCCAGAGTGGTTGCACCAATTTGCAGTCCCACCAGCAATGAATGAGTATACCTTTTCCCCCACATCCTCGATAATTCTTATTGTTACTTTTATTCTTGATAATTGCCATTTGGACTGGAGTGAGATTAAATCTTAGAGTAGTTTTTATTTGCATTTCTCTTAATTGCTAGAGATGTTGAACATTTTTTCATATATTTGTTGATTGATTCTATATCTTCTGTGAAGTGTCTGCTCAGAAATAAGTAGTAAAAACATAATTTTGTTGCAATGCATAAATATGATTATATAGCTCACATATGTATTCATATAATTAAATAAATGTGCATATATTTCTGCTTGTATTCTTTGTTTTAGACTTGTAGATCCTTTGGATGATCACTTATAGCTGTGAACTACCTTGGTCATTTTACCCCTGCATAGCAGATAAAAGTTGTCATTGTATATTTATGTCAAAAGTGTGATAACAGTTGGGAAGTTCTGATCTAGGATAGTACTTGTATATTCTTGAAAATGCTTTTATATTAATAGATTCACACACATGCATATGTATATGTATTTATACATACATATCAGGTGAAACATTTTACTAATTGTTTTATAGAAAAGAAATCTTTCTTCTCAATAATCCTTTGTGGAAATTCCTTCAAGCACACTTAACAACTTTTATTCATTATTTTGAGTGATGGTAACGTAATTTCACAACATTCTCTGTCTTGTGGGTGTGTCATTTGTGTCCAGGCATTGTGATCTTTTGTTTTTTCTTCTTACAATGTTTATATAATTTGTTTTAATGGGATAGGTTGTTAGGAATGGGAATACTGAATTTAAGAAAATGTACTATTGTTAATCTTAATAGATTTTGACAGATTCTGTTCCAAATATCCTTAATAGTCACATTTTAATCTGCCATGCATCAGAATCCCCATTTCTCTAAATCCCCACCACAGATAAGTATTTCCATTTTATTTTCATTTTATTAGCATAGTCAGTGTAAAGACAGCCCCTTGTTTTGTTCTCTTAAGATTTCCTGATTTCTGCTGAGTTGGAGCATCTTTTTCTTCCTTTGGGCTTTTATAATTGCACTTCTTTAAAATGCCTCCTCCTTTCTCTACACATTTTTATTTTTTTATCCCTTACTTATCTATAAGATTGCTGTAACTTTCATAGGTATTAGCTTTGTCATTCCCATTGCAATTTTTTTTTCTAAATGAAGTATTTTGTTGTTGAATATGTACATATATGTGCGGATAGTCCTTGCAGATTGGTTCAGATGGGCAGACACAGGGTGTGTAGGTAATAGTCACTACAAAACTACCAAGAGTTGTGCATCTAGAAACACTACCACATCACCACATTCCTGTTCATCAAAACTATTTGTTGAAAGAAAGAGATTTCAGTGACTCAAAATAACAACAACACAAAAAACTCTTGGTGTAAATTCTTGAAGTGACATGGGGAGAAAGGATCTTCTCAAGTCCTTTTAAATATTTTTAAAAGAGTTAGTCCTTGTCTCCGAGGGGCAAATACTGATGATGTGCATTTGTTGAAAGATACTGATTTTATTTTCATGACAATTTTTTTTGTAAGGAAAGGTATGCAAGCTTGATGAAGCCTGTCATTGTTTTAAACAGGAGATAGGGCATTGGGGAAGGGACCTCTCCTTAGGACCCTCAGCTCTAACAAGGGCCTGCTACCTTCAGCATTCCACCTGAAGCTCCTTCCTGTGAGGGGAAACTGGGCCATATTGCTAGGGAGAAAACTAGAAGACCAGAAGGAGAATTCAAGACCATGAAGGTAAAGTCCCCAGTCTTGGGCATTCGCAGTAGCCCAAGGACTGACCTAGAGTTAACTTGTTGCTAGTTAACATATTATTAGCCTTGCAGTTTGCTGCCCCTCTGTACATTTTCCTGGGGAAAGAGAAACTTAGGCATGGGTACCAGAAAAAAAAATGGTGTTAAATTCAGCTATCAATCAAGTTCCAATCAACTGCATTTCCTCCATGGGGCTAATAGGAAGAAATATCACAGCCCAGAAAAAGTAGTTCCACTGGGTAGACTGGGCCTTGAGCTACTTCGCAGCTCAGCCACTCTGTTCTCCCACTGTGGTTTCTTTGGATTTTAATACACCTCTGCCTTGCTGTCTCATGACTTGCTCAATTATTTTCTCAAGATGCAAGAAACTGAACCCAGGACCCCTTGGGGATCACAGCCCTTGCACCAGTAACAATTTACAGAGTACTTGAACATTTCAGTTGTTCTCTGAATCTCACTTTTAAAAAAGTGAGTGTCTTTACTGTTTGAGGGTCATCATTTTTTTTAAAACTTTGTCTTTTGAAAGAATTCTAGAATCATAGGAGTAGCAAAGACTGTACAGGAAGGTCCCATGCACAGTACACAGGACCTCACTTATGCTAGCATCTCACAGAAGTGTAACAACTATATTTCAGCTTAAAACTGGCAAGACATTTGTATACTCCACAGAGCCTGTTTGCATTTCTCTAATTTTACCAACGCTTCTGTGTGTGAGTGTGTGTGATTCTATTGATTTTTTTATTCTAATTTTAAAAAAATAAGTTCTGTTTCCCTCTATTTTTAAGCTCCACATTCATAAATGAGAATAAAGAAACTGAAGTCATAGAAATAGTGTGACATTTGAATGGTTTTCTCACTGATGCTGTGGAATGTCCTTCTATATGTAACCTTAAAAAAATAAATCCACAAAGGCCCCACAGGTGGTTATGGCTTTACATAGACCTGGATGAACATGGAGAGTACATCAAGTGCCCTCTTGCCATCCCACAGATTTTCTGATTCGTGGCCTTCTGATAAGAAGCCAAGTTTAACATTTTGACCTGGAGCTGGAAGGGAACCTCTCTTATTTAAGATCACATCAACAAATAATGAGTGTTTGTGGGAAGTTATGTTCTCTTGACTACAGTGACACCTGCTGAAATTGCTGGGGTGGTAATTTTATGGCAGCTTTTTGTTAATATTTATTTTTTAGGTGTAGATGGACACAACACAATGTCATTATTTTTTTCATGTTGTGCTGAGGATCAAACCCAGGTCCTGCCCATGCTAGGTGAGCACTCTACCAATGAGCCACAATCCTAGACCTGATGGCAGCTTTTTCCAGAATTAATCACATACCAGCAATCAGGCAACCATAGCTACTCTTGATGAGTCATGCGCCCTGTGGAATTGTGAATGAGTGAATTAATGGCAACTAGTGTCTATGGTCATATGTTGGGAAAATGATCTGTGCTTGGGTAGCAGCTTGTCCCTTCCCTTGGGGTCTCTAGCACTTGAAAGAAGTTGGGGGAAAATGGGGAAGGAGTATTGCTGGTCCCCCACTGGAAATATTGCTTCAAAATACTTTCCTATTAATAGCATTCAGAGACTTTAGGCCATGAGACAGAAATTCATGCCCATAGCCCATTTGTCCAACTTTATTTTATCTGTAAGTAAATGTGGCCCAGAAAAGTGAAGTAACTTAATTAAGGTACAAAGATAATTAGTGAAAAAGTCTTGACTAAAATTCAGGGGGTTTCTCTTTTAAAAAAAAAATGTTCTTCCTACTACAATACTACAGTACTTTTGTTTATTTTGTATTTTGAATTAATATATTAAAAAGCTATAACAATTTGGGGCTGAGATTGTGGCTCACTAGTAGAGCACTCGCCTAGCACATGTGGGGCACTGGGTGGATTCTCAACATCACATAAATATAAAATAAAGGTTTGTGTCCAACTACAACTAAAAAAAAAAAAAACCAAAATATTTTTTAAAAGCTATAACAGTCTACACAATTTCAAAGGCAATTATTGCATTTCTCTAATTTTACCAACATCCGTGTGTGTGTGATTCTATTTTTTTATTCTAATTTAAAAATTAAGTTCTGTTCTCCTTTATTTTCTAAGATCCACATTCATAAATGATAATAAAGAAACTGAAGTCATCACCCAGTCCGTCCATTCCAACTAGAACTGATTGAGTTTCAGCTCTCATAATCTAATGATTTCACCTCCAAATAGTCTGTCATTTGTCCCACATATGAGCAATTGGGGAACACCACATATCTCCACACACATACCTCTCTATGGAGTGAAAATATTCCAGGGCCCTTCCATTGTGCCTAAGTCTTACCTTGATTGTGTTAAGCATGGCCAACTACTAGTTTTATTGATTATCCCTTGATATAGTCTCTGGGTCCCTCACTATCTTTATCACCTTCTTGTGGATATCATACTATCATGTGATAGTAAAAAACTTAAAATATTCAGATAAGAAACAATAGGATCAGAACAATACATTTAATGCAGCAAAAGAATATTAATATCCCATACCCCAAATAATACAACGGAATTATTGTACATTCTTTTATTGCTTCCCGTTCTGTCAGTTAAGTCTGGCATCCTTGATTCAAAACACAACAATAATTCCCTCTGTTCTCCCTAGTGCAGAAATATTGATTTCCTACTTAGTGTTCTCACAGATTTCTTCTTAATCTTGTATTTGAATTTATACTTAAATAAAAATCATTCTGATGATCTAAGAATTGATGATGAATCTTTTGGGAATTCAAATACCTCACCCTAAATATGTAACAGAAACATATACAAAACAGTCAAAAGAATCCCAAAGGACAGTCTTAGACGTTTATGGTTTAAATATGAAGTGTCCCCCAAAAGGTCCTGTGTGACACAATGCAAAAAAGTTTAGAGGTGAAATCATTGGGTTATGAGAACCTTAATCGAATTAGTGCATGAATCTCCTGATAGGGATTAACTGTAAGCAGATATGGTGTGCCTAGAGAAGTCGGGTTACTGGGGCATGTCTTTGGGATATATATTTTGCCTCTGGTGAATGAATTTCTCTCTCTCTCTCTCTCTCTCTCTCTCTCTCTCTCTCTCTCTCTCTTTCTCTCTTTCTCTTCTTCCTGGTGCACTGTCCTGAGCTACTTCCCTCCACCACACTTCTCTGCCATAATATTCTGCTTTATCTTGGGCCCAGAGCATTGGAGCCTGCTGTCTGTGAACTGAGACCTCTGAAACCATTGAGCTCCCAAATAAACTTCTCCTCCTCTATTTGTTCTTGTCGGGTATTTAGGTCACAACAGTGAAATAGCTTACTATAACATAGACAAAACCACAAAATTGTATGCAGTTTTTAAAAAATCTTATTTTCCTGATATTCTGTCCTGTCCCTTCCCCTGCCCTGCCCCACCCTCCATCAAAGCCACAAATAGTGACATTTGGAACATTCTTTTCTGTAATCTGTCATCTGTAATTAAATGACCATAAAGTGAGATGGTGATGGTGATTCTGAAGGTTCTCTATGCCAGAGTGTTTCTGCCTCCTCCTGGTCATTATGAATTCAATTTAGTGTGTCTTCCCAAATATGAAAAAGAAAAGAAATATTATAGATAAGTGATGTCAAAGAGTATCACACATTGTATTTTTTATGATAATTTAATAAATTCAGCAGTCCTTATGTGTCTTAGATTGGGATGTAAAATGTTTTTCTAAGGCCACTGCACTAGTCCCTCATCCCACCCAGTAGAATGGGTAGTCACAAGACGAACCCACTCTTGACCCAATGTAACTCTTAGCATCTTGTTTTTCTTAGTTTGCCTCCAGGTCTTCTGCATTTGGTCTTCTTTTGCGGAGGAGTGCATTGTTAACAATAGCAGGATTCTGCCGATAACACCTTTAGAAAACAATACCTTCACCTGAATATACTGAATAGGAGTAAATATGTTAGACTTTTACATTTCCCTTATGGGGAATGGGGAATGTTTTAATGATTTTGTGCTCTATCTGGTTTAAATTTATAGTGTAAATTTTGTTCTCTGCAGTAATACTGATGTAGATTATTAATAAGCTCTCATTCCTTGTGTCAAATGTATTGCCTTTATACCAGTGCAATCGCATTTTTTCAGTGATCCTCTTAAATTATTCCATTAAAATGGCCAAAAAGAGAGTGAGATTAAGAAACTGAGACTGGTCTAGTTAGAACATGGTACAGAGCTTGGTTCCCTCTCCTGAGCTTTTCTCATAACCAAAAGTTGACAGTGATAGTGTTGCGCAGGTGGGCCTTGAACAGACAAAAGGGAAGAACATCTCAGTCCTAATGAATGTGCTGAGCCTGTTCTGTGTTCAGACAAGTCTCCCTGGAATTCCAGTAAAGGAAAATTAAATCAACTCATGACAGCTATCTTGCATACCTCACCTGGGAATGTATGCATGCAGCAGGACAGGCACTGCTTAACATTAATCAGCCTCCTGAAGTCATTACATTCATGAGGAAATGTAATTCACATGTGATTACATTTTAATTTACTCTGTAATCACATTCCAAGTGAACGGTGCAAGCTAAAAATGAAATTTAAAAGTCAGATACTGCTTTGTATTAGGAATTCACAATTTTTATATGCACTTAGGTGAATAAAGATTTCACAATAACCATTTGTGACTGAGCATATGATAATTTTTTTGATGAAAGCTAGTGCCATACCTTAGATAAGATGTATTTGATTACCCTCCAAGTACTGAACTGGACCAAGAGAGTCTCAGAACTCTACTCAGAGCTGAATTCCTGCCTCTTCTAAACTTTATTTGAAAGGGGAAAAAATCCAAACATTCCTCACTCCTTCATCGCGAGTTGCAAGGAGCTAATGTATTTTTAATTCCTCCTGTGCCTGTGATGCAGAGTCATTTGTTTTATCCATCCTTGGGAAGTGTATATGGAACTTCATAATAACTTACTTGAGCTCATCAATGGGGGAATGCCAGGGCCTACAGTAAGAATCTTCCTCCAAAAACGTGGACTTTTAAATTTATGAAGTTTATTAAGCTGCTGTGTTTGTTTCAAAGGATTATTGAAACCAAAGGTTCAAAAGTTTAGGACCAGTTGTGGGTAGTAGCCAGGTTTTGTTTTTGTTTCATCAGTCAGAATTGAGGCCAAGGGGGAGAGATGTACAAAGGATTGACAGATTTCCAGTCAATACAAAGAGGACATTTTATCATCTGGCTCTCGCTGGCATTGAATTGAACAACCTCAGAGGTACTAATGTCTTTCCAGAAAATATTAAAAAGCTGGATTTCATTTTCTGGGGATGTTATATTGTGTTAACAGCTTTCAAATTTAAGATATCTTGGATAGTTTTATGCTAAATTGACTATTTTCTTTAGCTCAACTCTGTTTTAAGTGCTACTTTAGTCTTGTTCTAAATCAGTACTCTTTAATGGAAGTGCAGTGTAAGGCACATAGGAAGTTTTCCAGTTGCCATATTGAGGAATGGGGAAAGAAACAGGCTAATTTTTTATATTTTGTTTAACCCGATATGTGCTTACTGTATCATTTCAATATATAATTAGTAGAAAAGATTTTAAATATGATATATACTTTTGTCATTCTAAGCTTTGAAATTATCTGAATTTTATACTTACGGTGCATCTCAATTTGGACTAATAACTTCTCAGATACTTAAGAGTCATGTGTGGTTTGTGGCTACCATCTTGCTCAGAGTAGGTGTGAGCTATGGCATTTATAAGATCATAACACTGACATGCTTGTTATTTATTGATTTAGTAAATGGAATATGCACCATATATAGGAAATACCTACTTAATAGATAGTTTATTTATTTGGGTGAATAGTAATATACATGATTGATTGTCTCATGTGTTTAGGGCTCTGCACGATTGTATGTGCTCCCCTATGGTCTGCAGCATGCAATTCGTAAACATGCCTTTTTGTACACAAAAGCTTATCAAAGCTTAAGGTAATGAGATTAATGTAATCCTCCTCTGTGTATTTTTTTGCAATAAAGTATTTACTATACTTAGAATGTACATTATGTAGGTACACTTAAATACCATACATATAACTTGGGTGTTTGTGTATACACACACACACATTATATATTCATATGTCTGTTATACATACAAACACACAGTTTTAGTCAGCATTTTTTTCCTGTTGTAACTAAAAAACCCACTAAAAATTTTTAGAGGAGGAAAATTTTATTTGTTGCTCATGGTTTCATAGGTTTCAGTCCATAGATGGCCAACTCCATTGCTTTGGGCCTGATCTGGGAGGCAGCACATCATGGTGGAAGGGTGAGATGGAGGAAAGCAGCTCAGGACATGCCACCAAGGAAGCAAAGAGAGCTCCACTCATCAGGAACAAAATACAAACCCTAAAACCTCATTCCCAGTGACCCAATCCTCCAGCCACACCTACCTACCTACAGCTACAACCCAGTTAATCCTTTCAAATGGATTAATGTACTTATGAGTTATGATGTTGGGCTCTCATAACTAAATTGTTTCACCTCTAAACTTTCTTGCATTGTCTCACACATGAGTTTTTGGGAGACACCTCATATCTAAACCTTAACACACACACACACACAAAAGCACATATGTGTATCCATTTTCTTATTTTCCATCTTATGGCCAAGAGCAGCCCAGTTATAACACTTATCCTGAGAAAAGGCAAATCTTCTCCTGGAGGTACACACACATTCCAGGACACACCTCTTCCATCTATGCTTAGGGCTAGTGTGTGGCATATAAACTATTTTGGTAGGTCCTTGATGGAGTTGTACACCCTAATCCTCAGAACCTATAAATGTTTCCTTATGTGGCAAAAGGAACTTCACAGATGTAATTAACATGAGGATCTAGAGATGGGGAGAGTAACCTGTGTTATTCAAATAGGTCCTCTGTATTCATAAGGGTCCTCATAAATGAAAAGAAGGAAGCAGGACTGGCAGATAAGGAAGTGTGTGCATGGAGATGAAGGTCTGAGATGTGAGAAGGACTGAACCCTTCATTGGTGGATTTGTAGATAGAGGCAAGGGGCCATGAGCCAAGGACTGTTGAAGACATCTGGAAGCTGGATAAGGGAATAGATTCTCTCCCAGAGACTCCACAGTGAGATAGCCCAACTTAACCTTAGCCTAATGAGAACTGTTTCATATTTCTTACCTCCAATATTGTAAGATAACTTGTGTTAGTTAGACCCCTAAGTCTGTAATACTTCATTATTGCAGCAACAAGAAACTAATACATCCATCTCGAGAAATAGGATGATTATAAATGCATTGTTTTCAACTTGTTTAGACTGGAATAAACATGTTCTTTGATACCCAAGTCATGCACTTCTTTCCCTGGGAGACCTTCCTGAACTACCTGGCCTGAGATGAAGAACCTCTTCTTCCTTTCTTGGCTGAATATTCCCAGTTTGGGCCTCCAACACTGCATGTATCCCACTATGATGCAGTTATACATTGGAAGTCTGTATCCCCCTGAGACATTTTACAGGGCCAGGCCTTGCATTTCCAGAACTAGGCCTTCAACAGACCCCAGAAGTATTTGAATCTGAATGTATGGGTGAGTTGCCTGAAGGCTTATTTCCTACATTTTATGAAGTATCTTGTCAAGGACTTGTTCATGTTTATAAAACAAAGAACCTCTGTATCTATTACTAATTATTCAAAATCATCCTGTTCTCTTTTTTTCCCCCAGAATGCTTTCTTTTTTCCCCTCTTCTTTATGGAGGGGGGTAATACAAAGTGGGTTTTCTTCCCTCTACTCCTCCTTTTGAGTCACCTCCTTATTCTCAAAGCAGTCTTCATCATCTCTGTAGACAGCTTTCTTGAGAATTATTAAATGAGTGCAATTCATAGAAAACTACTCTGGCTTAGTGAATCAGAAAAGGTGCAGGCCTCCTAGTGACAGCTGCAAGATTTTGGTATGGGGAGGGCATGACTCCCAAGGCTTCGCAGGCCACCCTTGAGACTCCACTGAAGACTTTGTTTGGTATCTGTGAAGTCAAGGGCAGATGTTAAAGCCAAGCCCTGTAAAGGGTTTGATCCAGGTTCTGGAATACCAGGAGAAGCTCAGGCAGCTACTCCGGTTGGTTGGTGTCCATCTGTCTCTCTCACTTCTGCATGTATTTTCTTCCTTTTCTCTGTGTGTAGACTGACCCAGCCTTTTTCTGCATGGTCTAGGAAAGCAGTATATGGCTTATTCATTTGACTCTGCTAATGGCCAGATGTCACTGCCTCCTTTTCCATTCTTGACAGTCCTATAGAGGACATGTCTCCATTCAGCCTCAGTCTTGATTCTTTTATAGGTCAGGTGCCCACACATAAAGGAAGTGGAATCATCGGGTGGCAAGTCCTCTGTGCCTGTTTGTGTTGTGGGGAGGTATGGCTTCAGTTGGCCTTCAACAAGAATCTGTCTTTCAAGTTCCATTCAAGTTTTGGTTGGCTGTCTTTCAGTTTTAATTGTAGTAGTTTTTTTCTGTTTATTTGTTTTGGGTTATAGTAATCTCGTGGGATTTTTGAATAATTGGACTTGTTAGTGTTTTATCCCCCCCCCATTGTAAGGATGTTTTGAAAAATCAAGTCTCTTTATAATCCTTTCTTATTGCAATGTTTAAACACTCCACAGTTAAAAAATAGAACTGATCAGAAAAACATTAACCTAGTTCTGTATGAGCTCAAAAAATAAAATAAAACTTCATTATGTGGGAAAAGGCAAAAATAAAATAGATATTGAAAAAAAGCATCCTGGTTACCACCTGGGTTTGACTCTTCTTATGATATCCCATCCTTCTTCCTGTAACTTGCATATGAGTCTGAAGGTATTCCCACAAGTAATCCCAAAGGTTTCTTACATTTGAAATAGGCCTTAATGGTGTTCATTATTCCTTAGCCTCCAGGTGTGGGAGAATCACTGTCGCAGATGTAAGAATAGCCAAACTGGAGTTCTGAATATCAGCTTTTATGGATTTGAGCCAAATCATCTTCTTTTTTGTCTGTAGAAATGGCTTTAGTTAATCTCTCTGGAATCCAAATCAGCTGCTGTTCTCCTTGTGGAAACACACAAACAGACACCCAACTCCAGACAATCACTGGGTCAAGACCTTTCCATTGTCCTGTTAGAATATCCTTCCAAAGTAATTTGGGCTTAAGTACATTTTTTGGACACATATGCCTTTCGACAGCACTAAGCCCTGATGAATCCAAATTTAAAAACTTTACAGTAAAAAGAGTTATTTTAAGTATTTTAAGTTTATCTTTGGGGGATATATGTACGTGTGTGTGTGTGTGTGTGTGTATATATAAATATAAATATATATATATATAAATATATATATATATAAATATAAAAATATATTTATATATAAATATAAATATATATATATATATATATATATATATATATATATATATATATATATATAAAACCAGCCAACTTCCTAAGAATACAGAAAGTTTCAGAGTTTAACTTTCATCAGAACAACTTTTTGAGTCTTTGTCAAAGCAGTTATTCTTTTGAAATCGAAAATTGTGGGTAAATGTCAGAGAGCTGAAAAATTATTCATGTCATTTTTAAGACGTTCACATTCAATTAAATCCAATTTTAGCTCAAATCCAGTCAATTCAGTAGTGAGTGCATAAACACATACAATGTCCAGGCTGGTGTTCCCAAACCTTGTCTGTGATAAGTGCGTCAATTGCAGAGGGCCACAAAGGCCATCCTTCTGAAGTTGTTTGTAACCTACAAGAAAGAAGGGAAGAGGAGGAAGATCAGAGTTGTAGCATTCAGCAAAATTACCTCCAAGTATGAAAGTAAAAGCCTGAATGATTGATTGTGGGAAGATTTCAGTAAATGATACTCAAATTAAAACATTAAGCAAGTGACTTTAATCAAAATTACATTGCCACATGCAATTTAGTCACCAAAAAGGAATTTTTAAAATAAGACAAAGAATACAAAAATCCCTGAGCTCTAGTTAGGTAATACAAGCTTTTCTTTTTCCTTCTTTTCCCCACCCCTAGCTTCTAAATTGAATGCCTGTCAGATTTTTTTTCCTTTCATTTCTTTGCCTTGTCAGAAGAAAAAGCTCAGATGTGATCACCAGCTCTTACTTTTTAACAGACAGAAGCCTGTAATTGAGAGAAATTCCTCTGCAATTTTGTAGGCAGGGGCTGATTTAAGCTGGCTTTCAAAAGGTAGTGAGGAGAGAAGTGCTGGTATTCTGTAAGTGAATCAACTTTATTCACCGGGCCACAGATAATTTCTGATTTTTACCAAAATGCAGAAAGCTACCATGCTCACATTAGTGTCCTTCTTTTGGATGAATAGAAATGTAATCCATTTTTAACACCTACCAGGGTGCCCTGCAGCTTAAAAAAATTGCTATGAGAGGTAGCCCAAAATGTCTCATTTTAAAATTTCACATGCAAAATGATTTATTCTTTTCTTCTCTGAGAAGTTGGCATCCCCATTTAAGATTTAACCTGAGGTTGAAAATCATGCATGCTTGTGAAAGAAGGAGGTGTTTTTCACCATAGCATAGTATAGGTTGGTGATATAAGTTAAAGACTTTTGAAAGTTGCTGAGTTGATTGCTTTATAAAATTTTCTGTCAAAATTTGAAGGATGAATTGAAAACACTGTATGACTCAAATGAAACTTGGTAAAAATCTGTGTCTGTGTCCAGAGCTTGTACTGCTCATTCAGGTGTTACATTTGAGACAAGGTGTAAACTGCAAGGAACCGCTCAGAGAAAAGGGTATGTACACTGGATCCTCCTTGCTGTGGCTAAGTTTACAAAATACAAACTTTGAGTTTAGAAACCAACCAAAACATCTTGCGTGAGAGGAGCATATATTTATTTTACCAAGTAAAAAGTGAGGTACAAGAGAAGGCTAGAAAACATGGTAGAAATATTTGAATCTGAAGGAATGGAAGCCTGTGTGTCTTGGCTTTCATCATGATAATACAAAGAAACTGTCAGTTCCTCTTAGGTCACTGATGTCTTTTATGGTCTGACATTCAATGGGGCACACTGTGTTGAAATGAGAAAACTCTGTTGGCAATAGGTATAAATGGCTCAGCTTCTGTCATTAGTTATACAAAATGTGTTTGTGTTCTGAATTAGTGCATGTAATACAGATGCGTCATTTTGAGACTATATAGGATCATTCCATGGGTCACTTTGACTAACCTTTCTTTCCATTATTGTCATCTAATTTTAAAATACTTGGGCACAGGGCCACAAAGGCAAATAAGTACAGAAAGAAGAGCATTCTAATAAGCATCCATCCTAAAGCCATAATATATAAAAATTCCTAGATAAATAAGTGGAAAGGTGATTTTTAAAAAGCTTGATTTGAACAACAAAACAGAAGAGTGATTACCAACTGTGATCAGCAAGCCTGAATAATATCATACTTAGAAGAGAGATGCAAATGAATGAATTAAATTAGGAACACAATTCTCTTCTTAAATCAGTATTTTTGACCGTAGCAACCTGGACCAGAGTGCATTACTCTTAATAGACTGTGATTTGTATTGAAATAGGACACTAAATCTGTTTATTAAAATTTATTTGCTGCTTGTTGTTGTGCCATTCTTGCTTGTGCATGAGCAGGGTGAGGGTAATGGGCACTGCTGGTGACTCAGCATAATGGCCTCTAAATAATCACACACATTAAGACTGGAGACTGGTCACCACTAAAATGGGATAAAATATTCTGCACTTATGATTTTACATTGCAGTGTCTCACAAAAAACTCACAATGACTTCTGAAGACACCAGAAATAGAATTAGGTAAGGGTTTGCCTTTTGTGGCCTAATTAGAAAAATGCTTTAAACTTTGCTCCTCAGGAGAACCTCTCTTTGGAACATCAGCCACATCTGCTTTAATTGTGTATCATCTGTGGTAATTTCATATATTTTCTTCTTTCTGTTTTATGAAGCCAATTTAATGATAGGCTTATGTTGTATTAATGCCCGTTCAACATTAGGGGCCTTCACATTGTACAGGTTGACTCCAATGAGAGGCTTTTGTTGTGTGCTCTATGGTCATCATGGGTAAACATGAAGAATTGCAGATGAATCAGTCTATACCCTTTGATCTCTCACAGGCCCCTGTGAAAGATGGAAAGGTTGCTTTGACCTTGCCTTAATTTGCATGTTTTGGTAGGCTGGAATCATGAACTTTTTTAGCTTTCATAAAACATGCTATAATCCTATATTGACATGAATTGGTGAAATACAAATGATCACATAGCTTTAATATGATATATATATACTAGAAATTAAAATAGAATAAATTCCCATTTGAATTTAAATATCTCATGCTTCATGATATTGGGGAGTTGAAAGAAAGAGAGGAAATGAGATGGCCATATTTATTTATTTCTTTTAAAGTCACATAATCCATCTATAAAGCTCATGAGCAGAGTACTTTACAACCTTATTATAGCTCTTCTGTTTGATTTTGCTTCCTCATTCTTAGCAATGAGAGAGGTTTTAGATTGGTAATGCTACCAGAGCCAATGAGGCCCACCTCTACTAGAAGAGGAGTATTCAGTGATTAGAAGCTATTTAGCAGATGCAGGGAGCATTTCGTGCATAGCCTAGCTGCATTATGATCACCCTGGTATTTGTGTGTGTGTGTGTGTGTGTGTGTGTGTGTGTGTGTGTGAGAGAGAGAGAGAGAGAGAGAGAGAGAGAGAGAGAGAGAGAGAGAGAGACTGGGGATTGTTTCCAGGGGTATTTAAAAGCTACATCCCCAGCTCTTTTTGTTTTTTATCTTAAGGCAGAGTCTCGTTAAGTTGTTCAAATTGGTCTTGACCTTGTGATCCTCATATGTCAGGCTCCCAAGACCCTGGGATTATAGGCATGAGTCCCCAGGCCTGGCACAGTGTTCTTAATCTGATCTGCATACACAACATATGAGACTGACCCACCATTATCAAGTTCCTCTTGGCTTAAAGTTGAGCCTTCCTCCTTTCTTGGTTTTCCCTAATGCTGAGCATTTGTTCTTTAAATGGATTAATCTATACAAATTTAGTCATTTAGTCTCTGACAAGGGCACAAAAGCAATTAAATAAAGAAAAGAATCTTTTTACCAAATGGTAGTGAGAAAAATAGAATGCTGAATGCAAAAATACAAACCTAGACACAGACCTAGCATATGTCACAAAATAAGTGAGTAATACACTTAAATATAAAATGTAAAACTATAAAATCTAGAGAAAAACATAGAAGAATGTATGCATTCTTGCATTTGATGAGTTTGTAGATGTAACACCAGAAAAATATGAAAGAAAACTTCCTAGGTTGAATTTTATTAAAATTAAAATATATATCCTGGAAAAGACACAATATTAAGAGATGGGAAAATACAAAATACAGACGAAAGAATGCAAAAGTACACAACTTATATATATATTGAAAATTGAAGAACATGAAAATAAGTTAATTTAAAAATGAGTGAAAGATATGAATAGCGATCTCACTAAAGATAATAGTGAGAATGTAGCTCAATAGTAGAGTGTTTGCTTAACATATTTAAGGTTCTGGGTTGATCCCCAGTACTGGGGGGAAAAAAGTTAATATATAAATAGGGAAAATATACTGTGAAGATGTTCAGTGCCATATGTCAGTAGGGAATTTCAAATTAAACAACAGTGAGGTCCACCACATATCTATTAGAATACTCAAAATTTTAAAAACTGATGGTACTATGTACATCTGGCACTAAGGGAGTGGGAGATTTTTTTTTTATAATTTATGTACATAAATTTTCTAAAGTTCTCAACAGATTTGTCTGTTCTCCCCCATTTATTCACTTATTTGTTAAATGATTTATTTACATCCCACTTTACTCACATATTTATTTCATCCTTTGAGTTATAAACCAGTATTACTTTATTTTGTTGCTCAAAGTGATCCATCTTTGCCTGTTGGTAAGTTTTCGAGTTGGCTCCAGTGCCCCTTTGAGACAACCTGATTGTTTTTTTACTTTGTTTTTTAGTCTTTCTCTCTCTTCTTGGCACCACAGAGGCTCCAGAATCATCTTATTTGTTCCCAGTCCCGGAATTCACCATTTCTCCAATGGGGTTTGATTCCTTTAATTGGAAAGTGGCATTAGAAAAACAAGACCCAGTTACACTCCTAATGTGTTTTAATGCCTTCTTAGGGAGTCTTCTTAAGAGCTTTATGCTTATTTTTTTTTTAACTTCATACCTTCAGAACTGTGAGCTAAATAAACTTCTGGGTTCTCTGAGCTGACATAACAAGGAAATACATTGGTGTATGTATATACATATATGTCCTATGCATACATACATATCTGTAAATACCTCTGTAGATAATAATCAGTATTTATACTAAGCTAAATATATTGGATGTCTCTATTATACTTCAAATACTACATGGGTCCTTCTAACTTTCTCCTTGCTTATCTATAACCTGCTACCCAAACAGTGTGAAGCCTGGGCTCACTGTGCTCCTGCCATTTACTTAATCAACCATTGCTTTCGAATTGTTTTAACCTGTAACCCCAAGAAAAACAACTAACCTGGATATTAGGCATATGGGAGCTCTTGTACCATTTTTACTATTTTATGTAGATTTTAAAGTATTACAAAATAATCAATATACATATACATAAACATTGTGTGTATATGTGCATATACACAGACATATATGTTCATATGCCCATATATTAAAAGAAAGAAAAAGTTTACTAACATTTGATTCTGGATTCCAGAAGGGAAGATTTTTCTGAGTGAAGTTATTGGCTGAAATAGGAATTGAAGAAGGTGGTTTGAAGGTGTGTTTGGGAGGGTAGCATAATTTAATCAGTTTTGTTATCAACTTTGACACCGTGGGCTTTTGAAAAGTGCATGTTGTGGAATAATTGAGCCTTTATTGTGATCTTAGTAAGTCACCAATATGTCTGTGTACAAGTCTGCAGAACATTTGATTTGATTGAGGACAGTATCACATTGTTGACGCCAAACAAAGCAAAACCCTTTTTCTGAAATTTTTCTAGATATTTTACTTTTTACTTGATTATGTTGATGGAGATACTTTATATCCAAGGTCATGACAGATAAAGGTCTCCATTCTTTCACCAGTAAATGGGAGGAAAAGTCATTCACAGGATCATTGTTACAAGAGACAAACTTTTCATTTTTCTGCCCACTTTCATGCAGAATAAAAGGAAAATAGGGTGACTTTTTTGAGCAAGTTTATTTTTTTTAAGAAGACCCATCAGGATTTTTCCTAGCAACTAGATGCCACTAAATATGAATGAGAAAGATCTGCTGACATGTCTTATGCTATTTAAAAATATGACTTGTTCTACCAGGGCTACAGTCAGAATCAGAAGCTTTAGGTCACTTGTGAGAACAGGTGATGCTGCTGTGTGAGCCTGGATGATTTCAACCCAGAAAATTGTCTCCCTTTTACTGGTGACTTTGTGCTTCCATCCCTCGGTGTCCTCTTGTACTTCAAATCGTTTGTGCAGGGCTGCTTTATGTGCAGACCTAGGCTAATGAGGGGAAAGAACAGTAACCAGAGAATAATGGACACTATATGTCAAAGGCAGGTTGTACTTTAAGTTTCTTTTGGAGTAATGGATGGAATAAATTAATAAATACCATTTAAAATAGAAAGGATATAAGGGGGTCAGAATGAAGTAATGTGACACTATTTTTTGGACTGGGAAGAACTATGGTGAGAGAAATTAAAGTCAATAATTGCTGAAGAAGTGGACTGGAACATTTTTATTTGTCTTTGTGAGACCAGATCACAACTATTTGAGTTTTAATTTTTGTAATTACTGAGAGGTTTTGTACTTTTTAAACATATTTGCACCAACAACTGAAACTCTGTTCTGTACTATAAGTGCTACCAGTAACGGGAAGGTTGTAACAACAGATGGGGCTTTGACCCCCAGCCTATTTGCTCTGTGTCCATGGGAAATTACTTTACCTTTCTTAACCTCTATTTCCCCATCAGTAAAATGTGGATAATCACCTATAGTCTATAGAACCTTGGTGGAGATTAAGAGTAATATTGATATAGTGCTTTATTTTCAACTTTCCTAGTTGCTTAGTAAATAGCATCCAGTTGGCATTTTTACTCACAATAGTTTAAAGAGACTTTTCTTTAGTATTCCTAAACACCATTTTAAACAAGAAGTAAAAAATCGAGATTATCAAATAAAAACTGATGTTACTTTGATTAAAATATATAGAGTATTTAAAATTTTGTGAATGCCATATATATTAAGTAATACCAAGGCACTTGATTCTCTGAGATTTAGAAAGAGAGAGAGAGAATGAAAATCTTGTTTCTTCCAAGTGCCAATTCAAATTGAGGGTTTGAAAAATAAATACTCATTAATGTTAGTGAAAGCAACAGCATCCAATCAGAAATGTAAACCTCTTGACATTTTTCCAACATCTGCTATGTTTTCCTAACAGAATTAAAAAATAAAATATATATCATTCTGAATGTCTAAGACAAAAAAATAGGAGTTAAAATCACAAAAAACAAACCTGTTAGAAACAGTACTTCACAATATTTCTTGCAGCTAGAAAAATAGTCTTTGGCAGATCCAGTCTCTGCTTGATCATGTCTCTGTAAAAATTCCTCCAGCTTGCTTTTCATGTCTTTCAATAAATGGGATTGGGATGAGGGTGAAATATGGAAGGGCAGGTGGCCCTTAATTCTGACAAACCCAAACCATCCGGTCATGTTTTAATCATTCTGTTGCAGGTGTGAAAAGTTTTTCCCTCTACTTTTTTTTAACTTTAGCATAAGCACAAGGTGGGTTATTTTGGTTGCAACAGCATGGTAGATTTTTCTACTTTTCATTTAAAATTTGACTCACCCCCACCAAAAACCATCATCACCTTGATTATTCTAGTTACAAATTGTTTTAGTATTATCTTTAGAATTTTCTCTTGAAGGGATTGTGTACTTTTTGTCAAGCCTTTGTATGAATCCTGTCAGCTGCCTAAACAGCATCACCCACCACCTTCTCCAGAGGTCGCTTTTCCCAGTCCATATGGATTACAGATGTGGAGTTTCCATTGGTCATATTTGTGGAAAATGATTCTTATGGAAGATGACACCAAAGGTCAGGGACTTATTCCTCAGAGAGGTTAAGATTTTTGGCCCAGATTCCACTTTATCTCATGTATACGGTGAAGGAGACACCATAGAGTTAATGGTAATGGCAGCTGTTTCCTTTCCTGGAGCATGG